>NW_012105253.1:3942861-3955161 GCF_000951045.1 Mandrillus leucophaeus
GGGGCATAATAATAAATAGATACAATAATGATGCTGGGGTATCAAGAAATAGTAAAATTATGTTTAAAAATCTCTTTTAAGGAAATCAGGTAATACAGGGAATTCATTACCTTAAAAAATTTCCAAATGCTTCACCCCCAGTTATGTTCCAAAATGATAATAACAGATTGATGACTGTCTTAAAGGCTGACACAACTGATACATGGGAAAACATTTAAAATTCTCTGTGAGGTCTCTTTTACTCTGGCTCATTCTAATGAACATTTCTTGACTTATGTAGGCAGTGACATTTCTTTTGTGTGTAAAACAACAGAAGAGGTCATGGGATTTCGTAGGTGTATAAATTAAATGTCAGTATGTGCCCTACATGGGATTTAAAAAGGAGTTAGACAACACCTTCAGCTGCCCCTGCTCCACGGAGGTTAGTGGTTCTCCCCAGTCACTGATGTCTAAGACTTTGGACAGTTGATGATTTTCTTACCAGGACAAAAGGCATAATAAGTAATTGTTTAAGTAAGCATTTTATCAGGCAAGAAGTAAAAAGTGTGTGGAACAGTTTAACAATCCCTGTATCCTAGTGTCTTAAAATTTCCACCTGTTTGCAGTTTTAAAAAATCACAGCATAAGGCAGGCATCTCAAATTTCAGCAAACCTTAAAATAACAATTCAGGGTTCATTTAAGTGTTAAAATATTTTACAATACTGGCACAAAATGGTTGGTTTTGCATTTAAATCTTGGTATTTCTTTAAAATTGGAAAATAAGTGATAATAAGTTATCAATACCTATTAGATAAATGAGCTATCAAAATACTAAATGTAGTTTATTATCATATGAGTTTTGAAATTTTACAGCAGAAAAGAATGCTTTCCAACTAAGTTTCTGGGAAAGTCTTATCAACCATGTGTTATTGCTGTCATCTAACAACTTATTACTTAACTGTGAGTTAAGGAAAATGTTCTAAAAGTGAATATACTTCACAAATTATATAAAAATGATTATATAATACCATAAAATTACCTGTTTTGGATCTGATTTCCTGTGAATTTTATGTATTTTGTTTTTTCCATCAGTTTGGTGATTAGTGTATCTATGATCACTTTCTGATTCTGAAAAGCTTCTTCTATAAATTGATATCTGAAGAAATAAGCAAATTATTTCATATAAAAAATATAATGAGGAAAAGTACAAGAATAAAAAGACTGATAAAAACATAAAATAGGATTATAAAGAATTTATATAACAATCTTTTAAAACATCAAATGTATCCCTAATAAAGCAAGTTTTCCCCACCTCTCAAATTATCCTTCAAGAAAGATTATGGACACGTAAATATTTTGAAAGTTTGAGAACCACGTGCATCCATCATTCAGTTTTATAAGCTTACAGAGTTCACTTTCACTTGGTGGACTTGGCAAAAAATAGTCAATGATATATAATCTGACTTATTAACTATCTTGCAATTTCTACATTATGCAAGCCTGCTGAAAACAAACATTTCAAAAGACCACTTTTAAATAATAGGTAGTTATGTTCTAGGGGCCACAAAGAAAAATCGGGATAAATACAGAGAGAGAAGGGCAAAATTCTAGACGTTATGCCTTGTGATAAAACTTTAAGCAACAGTATAATAAGATATAGCACTTTAAAAAGTTTCCAATTTGAAAGTGAGGAAAGATCATTTACTTTGCCAGACTATGTCTGATAACTGAAGAGAAGTTCTAGAGAAGATAGAAAGGCAATGATATAGAAGATACATATCAAGAGTTTAAGTTTTCCTATAAAATGTACAAAATACAATATTTCTAAATTAACGTATTTTATATGTGATTTTAAATGTTTACATGTAATTAAATAGGGTTGCCAGTTAGAAAAAGGGGATACCCAGTTAATAATTACATTGGATTTCCTTTGTACATAATCATATCTGTGAATAATAATATTTCAAACACTTTCATAGGCAACTCAAGTTTTTTTTATCTTAGTAAACTTTTTCTTTACTACACTTATTTAATATAAGGTTACATTAAATGGTCAAAATGGTCACCCTTATGTTGTTCCTCACCTCAATGCAAAGACTTTCAATATTCCAATATTAAGTACGTTTTCTACTTTCCATAAATAATCTTTATCAGGCTTAGGAAATTCTTTTTTTATTTCTAGTTTGCTAAGATGTTAGGAATGTATATTTAATTTTTATGGAATGTTTCTACTGCTTCTATTAAGATAGGCATATACTTTTTCCTTTATTCTTTTAATATGACATGAAAGGTTTTAGCATCACTGATTTTGGCATGTTAAATGAATTCTGTATCCCCAAAATGAGGCCAAATTGGTTGTGATTACACTGTCCAAAAATGACACTACTACGAGATTTAAGGCAAGTTTTCCCCTCCTCTCAAATCATCTGTTTTCTACTTATTTTCCATTTCTTGGAATTTTCACATTCATTTCATGGGTGAAACTGGCCTGTAATTTTTCATTTCTATTCCTTGTCAGTTTTGGTGTAAAAGTTATGCTGGTTTCATATAACAAGTTGGAAAGAATTCATTTTTTTTGCCATTCTCCGGACAAGTCTGTATAAGAAAGGGGTTTTTTTGTTTGTTTGTTTTTTGAGACGGAGTCTCGCTCTGTAGCCCAGGCTGGAGTGCAGTGGCGCAATCTTGGCTCACTGCAAGCTCCGCCTCCCGGGTTCATTTGCCTGCCTCAGCCTCCCGAGTAGCTGGGACTACAGGTGCCTGCCACCACGCCTGGCTACTTTTTTGTATTTTTAGTAGAGACGGGGTTTCACCATGTTAGCCAGGATGGTCTCGATCTCCTGACCTTGTGATCTGCCCGCCTTGGCCTCCCAAAGTGCTGGGATTACAGGTGTGAGCCACCGCGCCAGGCCAAAAGGGGCTATTTTTACCTTAACTATGTGGTACATTTATTGGTGTCATTTGCATGTGTAATTTTCTTTGTGGGAAGGTTTTAAACTATGAATGAACATTAAAGGACTATTCTTTCTATTGTATTTAGCATAAGTTTTGGTAAAAACTTCATTTTCTAAGAGTTTTCCAATATCATGTAAAAATTTTCATTATAACATTTGAAATATGGAGTAACGCCACCTTCCTACTCCTGGTAGTGGTTATTTGGGCCTGCTCTCTCAATCACTCGTACAGAGAATTGTTGATTATTTAGTAGTCTTTTGAAAGACTGAATTTTTGGCTTTGACTATTCCTACACTTGTCTTTATTATGTTTCTTTTAAAACACACTTACTTTGGGTTTAATCTGCTACTTTTCCTAAACTGCAATAAATGTTTAGTGAATTGACTTTATCCTTAACATACAACATATGCATTTAATAATATAAACTGTCCTCCAAATATGGCTTCAGTTATTAAAAAGAAAAACCTCAAGGCTTGATTGACTGATATTTTCACTACTATTCAAATCAAAATGTTTTCTAATATCTACTGGAATTCCTTGTTGATGATTTAAATGTATTAAACTGCTTATTTTATAATAATTTCAAAGTTAAATTTCCAAGTATAGAGATCATATATCTCCTTATACAGATTAATCAATTTTTTAGTTTGCCTCCTCATAGCCCTTTAACCCTTTAATAAATTAAGTGTGCATTTCCTAAAAACAAGGATTTTCTTATGTATTCATAGCAAAGTTAAAAAAAAAAAAAAAACTGACCTTGTTACAGTACTTTAACCTATAGACCATGCTTCTTACTTGTATCATTTGACTCAATAATGTCTTCTAAATACTTTTTTCCTTTAAACCAGAATTCCAGGATCATGTATCAGCAGACTTTAGTTATCACAAGAATTTCATTTCCAAATATATAGTATCTTTCAATCTTTCCAAATTTAAGACTTTAGCATATGGTCAGTTAAAAATATTTTATTGTAAGAATG
The DNA here is from genome assembly GCF_000951045.1 of Mandrillus leucophaeus. NCBI lineage: Eukaryota > Metazoa > Chordata > Mammalia > Primates > Cercopithecidae > Mandrillus > Mandrillus leucophaeus. The sequence goes on from NW_012105253.1 coordinate 3,946,774, forward strand.
TATATTTTGGGGTACAGTGTTCCATAATGTCCATACGACGTTATGTTAATTGTGTTATTCAATCTTATTTATCTTTTTTTTTTGAGATGGAGTTTTGCTTTTGTCACCTAGGCCAGGGTGCAATGGTGCCATCTCTGTTCACTGCAACCTCCACCTCCCAGGTTCCAGCAATTATCCTGCCTAAGCCTCCCGAGTAGCTGGGATTACAGGTGTGAACCACCGTGCCCAGCCCTTATTTCTCTATCTTTACTGATTTTTTAGTCTTCTTGTTTTGTCAGTTACGTATGTGTGTATGTATTTATTTGTGCGAGCCACCATGCTTGGCCCTTATTTCTCTATCTTTACCGATTTTTTAGTCTGCTTTTTGTGTTGTTTATTTACTTATTTAGTTTTTAGAGATAGGTCTTGCTATGTTGCCCAGGCTGAACTCAAACTCCTGGACTTCAGCCATCCTCCCACCTCAGTTTCCTGAGTAGCTAGGTAGCTAGCACTTACAGGTACCTGCCACACTACTCGGCTTCAATTATTGCGTAAAGTGGTAAGATTTTCCACTGTGACTATGGAGTTTTCTATTAGTTTGAAGTTCTGTCATTTTTTTGTAAGTTTATAACCTGTATAAATTTACAACTCATATCTTTTAGATGAAGAGAGTCTTTCATCCTTACAAAGTGTCCCTCTTTATCTCAAATAATGGATTTTGTCTACTGTGCCATTTTGCCTCTGGTTAGTATTTATATGGTGTGTCTTTTCCCATTAAGTCTTTTATATATTGAGTTTTTAGATATTTCTCATAAAAAGAAAATAGTACATTTTTCTATTTTCCTTCTTATCCAGTCCGAAACCTGTCTTATAATTTGGAACATTTTGTCTGTTCACATTTAGTATAATTATAGTATATTTGTAGATCTACCAACTTACCAAGGCCTCATTATATTCCATCTGTTCTTTATTTCTTTTTCTCACTTTTTTGGCCTTTGTTTATACTGATTATTCCACATCCCCACAACTCTCCACACCTTGGTAATTACATGTACTTACTATTCTTTTAGTGACTACTCTAGACATTACAAAAACAGATATTTACATATCATCTAATATTTGCACTTTTTACCCTCTTCCTAGACTATGCACGGACCTTAGAACATAAATTCCATACCCTTTTAGCACATTTACTGCTATGTGATATACATATACACATACCACACCAAAAAGATAGTTTCCTAAGTCAACATTCATTTAGATTTACTCATACCTATTATTTTAATTGCTCCATATTCCTTTCTGTATCTTCTATTATTTTTCTTCTGCTAAGAGGTACTTTAAGTGAGAGTTTATCAGGGATATGCTCTCCCAGTGTATTTTGCCTGAAACATTTTTCATCCACCTTCATATTTAAAGAATATGCTTACTGGGTACAGAATTTTAGATTTGAAAGTTACTTTATTTTTGCACTTTAAAAATATTACTTTCTTAATTATCCTGCTAGAGGTTTGTGCAACTTCTTAAATATAGGCTAAATGCCTTTCGTCAGCTTCTGAAAGTTCTCAGCCATTACATTCTGTCTTCGGATATTGCTTCCTTCCCATTCTCTGTACTTTCCATCCTTCTTGGACTGCAAGTACATCCATATTAGATCTTCAATGTCTTCTACTTTTCATCCTCCTCTTGATGATGCTTCTTTCTGGATATTTTCTTAATTTTCTTCTAGCTCATTAATTCTCATTTCATGCTATGCCAAATCTGTTCTTAAGCCCTTCTACTGAGTTAATTTCAGATACTGTAATTTTCAGGGTTTTCTTTCTTTCTTTTTTAAAGACAGGGTCTCATCCTTTCACTTAGGCTGGAGTGCAGTGGCACTATCACTGCAGCCTTGAACTCCTGGGCTCAAGCAATCCCAGGAGCTCAGGTGGGAGCACCTCAGTCTCTCAAGTAGCTAGGAATACAAGCACATACCACTGTGCCCAGCAAATGTTTTGTTGGGATGGGGTCTCACTATGTTCACATTGTCTAATCTCCTAACAAACCTGGTTATTTCTAATTCTGTGAGTATCGTTTTTCCAAAATTCATTATTGACTAAGTTGGAGGCCTAGATGTCTTCTTTGTCTTTCTGGTAAGGATTTACATTTGATTCTACCAGGAAACTTGAGGAGCCAGCGATATGACTTCACTTTAATCCAATTTTAAGTGCTGAGCTTTAGGCCCTGTGAGGAACTACTTACTAGCTAATTTATCTTTACTGTAATAGTGTAGACTTTCAGGGTACCAACTCAAGACAAGGAGACACATTGACCATGCATGATCCTTGCACTCCAGGCCGTGATTTCTCAGCTCTGTGAGCCTATTAAAATTACTCCTCATCTCTAGGCAAATACCTCAAGGGGAGTAAAAGGCCCCCACCATCCTTAGCCCCAGCTCCAACCCAATCCTGTCCAATAATGCTTTACTATTTTATTAGCTCTAGCATTTCATATAGATAATTTCTGTATTTTGTGCAGGTTTTCTAGTCATTCTCACTGTTGGTCCAAATTATCCAGTCTGCCAGTATCAGAAGCCTAGACCATCATAAGCAATTATATTTTGTATCGATTTGAATCTTACTGTCTAAATCATCTGTTGCTGACCTGAATGATTGTTGAGATGAGATTTAAAAGTAAGCTTTGCTCGGAACTATAATGAACTGGAAAAGGCAAGCCTCAAACGTTGACATGAATGTATACAGACCCAGGGCTAGAAGAGCTTCCATTTTCTCAAAAAAGCCAAAAATCTAGATATTTAAAAAATGTAAAATCTCCCCATTTTACAATGCTGGCAACTAGTTCTATATATTTTTAAACAGTGTGTTGGCCAGTGTTCTCAATTCAGGATGATTTTGCTCCATAGGATGTTGCCAATGTCTGGAGCCACATTTTGTTGTCACAACTGGGGAGGGTTAGAGGGTTGCTACTGGCAACTAGTTGGTAGAGGTCAAGGATGCTAACCACCATATAACACACAGATCAGTCTCCAACAATAAAGAATTACCTGGCCCAAAACGTCAGTAGTGTCAAAATTGATAAACCCTGGTATAGGCCAGCATACTGCTGGTTACACAAAACCTATTTCAGACTGCCATTTGATGAGGGTTGGCAGCAGTCCTTTAGTCCTCTAAAGCTGTATATGAATCTATATACATAACCAAAGATGCTGGTACCTATGCTCTTTATGCTCTAATAACTGACAGTCTCGACATGTCAGTTTGTCACATGTCTCACAGTACAGCTTCAACTGCTCCTTTTTATGAAAAGGACAAAACACCGGTCGCTGGCTGGTGACACCAACTGCCTCTGCAGAAACAATGGGAGACAGAGAGAAGAAAATGAACATAATTGAATAGTAAATAATTATTCGATTGCCCATTTGAATTCACATCTATTGATATAAACACTACAGCTTCACCTATACCATAACTTTCACTAAGAATTACAGATATTAAGATATCACATATTGTCAGCATTTCGGGGAAAAAAGCAAATAACCTTTTCATTTTCCAGGAAGAAATTAAAATTAATTCAGAAGTAAATGAAAGAACTAAGTGTGTAGTTAAAAATATGTTTTATTGCATTAAAAAGCCTTAAGAAGACAGCCCTGGTAAATGAGTGTGAACCACCTGGATGTCTTCTATCCCAAATATGGGAGGAGATTTTTTGAAAATGCAATTTGGAAAATCCAGCAGGGCACAGTGGCCCACGCCTGTAGTCTCAGCTATTCAGGAAGCTGAGTTGAGAGGATCAGTTGCTTGAGCACCAAGAGTTTGAGTCCAGCCTGGGAACATTGTAAGACCTCATAGACAGAGACAGAGAGGTAGAGAAAGAGATGGAAAGAGAGGGAGGGAGAAAGAAAATATAATAACAATGTCTAAAAGGAGTAGTCAAATAACCTACTTTTGTAAAAATCCTAACAGAGGATACTCATTAACACAGAAATAATAATATTTTCATTATTACACTCTAGTTTTCCAGTGTGGGAATAAAACTGGAAAATGTTTATGTCATGTTAAGTGAAAAAAATCAGAATATGAATAAATATGGTTAAATAGTAAACCTCAGTTATCTTACTAACAATTAAAGGCAAAATCCAAACATTTCAGAAATAATCCTACCTCCAGAGATTATTACTATTAATAACCTGGTGTGCATTCCTCTGGTTGTTTTTCTAAGTATGGAAGTACATATAGTATAGTGCAGTGTTACATTTTATAAAACAATAAATGGCAGTACATATATTGTCTTTTAAAGATTTTTTTTCTCACTTAACTCTACCTTAGATGCCTTTCTGTATTAGTATATATATCCACCTCATTTCTTATTTATTAACTGTATAGTATTTCACAAAATAGATAAACCACTATACCGCTTGCTAAGGATATTTGTAAGTTATTCATTTTTCAGTACTGCAAATAATGCTGAAATAAACATATGAAAATTATAAATCATTTAAATGTTTCCATAAGATAAATTCCTACTGGTAGAATTGTTAAAGGGTAATTCATACAGAGAAAAGCTAAATAATTGTGCCAATTTGTACTCCAACCAGTGTAGAGTGGCTATTAACCATATTAACAGGGGGAACTCTCAAAATTTTTCATCTTTGACAATTTAATAAATGCAAGAGACAGAAAGAGAGAAAGAGAGAAGACACATACGTCACTATCCTAGAATGCATTTCTTTAATAACTGAAATGAAACAATGTTCAGTAATTAGCCATTTGCATTTCTTTTTTTTAAATAATGCACAAATCAGTACCCAGCAATAAAGAATTATCTAGCTCAAAATGTCAATAGTGTCAAAACTGACAAACTAGTATGCTGGCCTATACCAGGCATGGTGGCTCACATCTGTAATCCCAGCACTCTGGGAGCCCAAGGCGGGTGGATCACTTGAGGTCAGGAGTTCCAGACCAGCCTGGCCAACATGGTGAAACCCCATCTCTACTAAAAATACAAAAATTAGCCAGGCATGGTGGCACAGAGATTACATAATCCCAGGCACTTGGGAGGCTGAAGCAGGAGAATTGCTTGAACCCGTGAGGTGGAGCTTGCAGTGAACCGAGATCGCATCACTGCACTCCAGCCTGGGTCATGGAGTGAGATTCTGTCTCAAGAAACAAAACAAAACAAAACACACACGCAAAAACCCTAAGGTAACCTGAGAGGAATTACAGATAAAATTAATGAACTAAAACATATAAAACTGATAATTAGATAAATAAATTCAAGAAGTATTTCTGAAGATACAAATATGTAAACACGTAGAATTCAGAATGAAAATGAAAATAACCAGATAGAGAAAATCGGTAATATATTATATTAAAAGCACAACACATCAAGATGAAATATGGAATTAACTCCAGCAATGCAATTCTTTTTTTTTTTTTTTTTTTTGAGACAGGATCTCATACTGTCGTGCAAGCGGAATATAATGGCAATGATCACAGGTCACTGCAGCCTCGAGCTCCTTGGTTCAAGCGGTCCTCCCACCATCTCATCTCCCAGGTTGTTGGGATTACAGGCATGTACTATCACGCCCAGCTAATTTTCTTTTTTTTGTAGATAGGGTTTCGCCATGTTGCCAAGGCTGGTCTAGAACTCCTGGGCTCAGGCAATCATCCCACTTCAGCCTCCCAAAGCGCTGGTATTATACCAAGTCTTTCACTAGTCTCAAACAACAAACACAAAAAAAAAGGTTTTGCTACATTTTGATACATGCTATTACATGGATGAATCCTTAAAATATTACACTAAGTAAAATAAGTTAGATATCAAAGAACAAATACCATGTGATTCCACTTGTGTGAAATATCCAGAATCAGCAAATTTACAGAGACAGAAAATAAAGGCTGGGTGTAGTGGCTCATGTTTGTAATCCCAGTAGTTTGGGAGGCCAAGGCTGGCGGATCACTTGAGGTCAGGAGCTCGAGACCAGCCTGGCCAACATGGTAAAACCCCGTGTCTACTACAAATACAAAAATTAGCCACGCATGGTGGCGCACACCTGTAATCCCAGTTACAGGCAGGAGAATAGCATGAACCCAGGTAGCAGAGGTTGCAGTGAACTGAGATCGCGCCACTGCACTACAGCTAGCCTGCGTGACAAAGCAAGACTCAGTCTCACAAAAAAGAAAATAGGTTTGAAGTTACCAGGAGCTAGGGGAAGAAAAACGGAGTTATTATTTTTTTTTTCTTTTGAGACGGAGTCTCGCTCTGTCACCCAGGCTGGAGTGCAGTGGCGCGATCTGACTGCAAGCTCCGCCTCCCAGGTTCATGCCATTCTCCAGCCTCAGCCTCCCGAGTAGCTGGGACTACAAGCGCCCACCACCATGGCTGGCTAATTTTTTGTACGTTTTTAGTAGAGATGGGGTTTCACCGTGTTAGCTAGGATGGTCTCAATCTCCTGATCTCGTGATCCACCCGCCTCAGCCTCCCAAAGTGCTGGGATTACAGGCATGAGCCACTGCGTCCAGCCAGAAAATTGGAGTTATTACTTAAAGGGTACAAAGATGCTGATTGGGGCGATAAACAAGTTTTGAAAATAGTAGTGATGCTTGCACAACGCGTAAATGTAATAAATGCCACTGAATTGTACATTTAATAGTTAAAATGACAAATTTTATGTTGCATGTATTTTACCAAATAAAAAATATATGAGTGAACTGTACATTAAAAACAAGACAATAAAACCAGAAATAATAATTACATAAAAAAGCCTCTCTGGCTATCCACATATCAGACAAATAATCATGATGCAGGTTTGCAACAAGAATATCAAAAGAAAAAGAGTTATAAAATATTTAAGCCCACTCTTTGTTGTTACCTTAGAGATAAAAGAAAAATAAGAAAAAGCAATTTTTTTCTCCATTTGTTCTATATTCACACCAGTTGAAGACATTTATAGAAGCAGGAGGACATGCAGTATGAATGTAAAACAGGGTTCTACATCTATTCACATTTTCCAACATTTTTAAGTATTTAAATTTCAATTATAATATAAACCTCTTTTACTTAAGAGTATATATTTAATACTTATCAAAATAAAAGTGTCAAAACAAGTCAATACAGGAAGGAAGAAAAGACGGGGAAAGATAGAAGAAAAAAAAAGAAAATAACTCATGTATTACCTGGAGATACTTCCTCTTTCTGTCTGACAGTATGGTCTTTTGTGAACTTTACCCTCTGATGAGCTCTGATACACGTCTTGCAGAGCCATTCAACACACTCTACACAAAACCCATTAGCTTCTGCGTTGTCCTCACAGCTTGTACACACCTGACAATAAAAGAACCATGGCACATGAATTTTTGAGAAAATGAAAAGCTGGTCCTATCACGAGCTATATATACATGATACACCAACCATATCGGGCTAAATCAGTTAGCCTGCTAATGGTGTTGGGAAATTTTAAACTGACATTGTGTGTTACATTATACACATATGAAATGAAAATACTGTGCAGAGACAAGAATATAAGTACATTTTCTCCTTAATTCAGCATCCCAAATATTTCAACTAGGTATTTCCCAAACATTATGCTAGGTGTGAGAACAGAACAGTCAGGAAAAGCAAATGCGGTCCCTGCCCATATGATAACTACAGTCTTGTAAATACTGCAGGTTCAAATGCCAGTTCCCTCACTTACTAGCTCAGTGGTCTTGGGCAGGTTACATAGAATACTCATCTTTAATATGAGGGTAATGATACAGATATTACTGAGTAGTTGTGAAGATTAAATGTGAGGCAGATGCACATTATTAGAATAAGCATATCAATAAATAACTACAAACTGAGAATTACCATAAAGGAAATATACAGAAAGTTGTAAGAACGTATGATGAAGAAATGGATCTCATTTTAGTAGGGTTGGAAGGCTAGGGAAAGCATGAAGAGGGATTACCCAGTGAAGGCTTTTACTTCTAGGAAGAGAGAACAGCATGTAGAAAAAGTCCCAGGCAAGAAGAGCAAGCAGGTTCAAAGAACTGAACGAAGGCAAGTATGACTGAAGTGGTGCGACTGAGGGGAAGACCGGCAAGAGAAGCTAGGACAAGAGACAGGGGCCAGATTAAGTGGAGTCACAAGACAATTTTGGTGTTTCTCCAAATAAGTCTATTAAAAGCTTTTAAGAAAGTGACATGGCCAGATTTGAATTTTTATGTCACAATGGCTACAATATAGAGAACAAATTACAAAAGGAGCAAAAGCGTTTCTGTATAATGACAAGCTAGGAGGATTTTTCAGTGGCTTTGGTGAGGGTTGCTGGAAGTGGGATGTGGAGATGAGAACAGGTTTGACAGCAAAAATTTTTTCCACTTCACTCAGTGGTTGACACTAACCAAATTCCAAATACCTGATAGGTCC
>NW_012105253.1:3955211-3958498 GCF_000951045.1 Mandrillus leucophaeus
TGGGCAGGTTACATAGAATACTCATCTTTAATATGAGGGTAATGATACAGATATTACTGAGTAGTTGTGAAGATTAAATGTGAGGCAGATGCACATTATTAGAATAAGCATATCAATATATAACTACAAACTGAGAATTACCATAAAGGAAATATACAGAAAGTTGTAAGAACGTATGATGAAGAAATGGATCTCATTTTAGTAGGGTTGGAAGGCTAGGGAAAGCATGAAGAGGGATTACCCAGTGAAGGCTTTTACTTCTAGGAAGAGAGAACAGCATGTAGAAAAAGTCTCAGGCAAGAAGAGCAAGCAGGTTCAAAGAACTGAACGAAGGCAAGTATGACTGAAGTGGTGCGACTGAGGGGAAGACTGGCAAGAGAAGCTAGGACAAGAGACAGGGGCCAGATTAAGTGGAGTCACAAGACAATTTTGGTGTTTCTCCAAATAAGTCTATTAAAAGCTTTTAAGAAAGTGACATGGCCAGATTTGAATTTTTATGTCACAATGGCTACAATATAGAGAACAAATTACAAAAGGAGCAAAAGCGTTTCTCTATAATGACAAGCTAGGAGGATTTTTCAGTGGCTTTGGTGAGGGTTGCTGGAAGTGGGATGTGGAGATGAGAACAGGTTTGACAGCAAAAATTTTTTCCACTTCACTCAGTGGTTGACACTAACCAAATTCCAAATACCTGATAGGTCCGTAAACCAAAATCTACCTTTTCTCTGGTCTTATCATCTTCAATCTTTCTAACATCACTTGATACCACTGACTCCTGCTTCCTAGAAATCATGTGAATTCCTTAATACCTGCCAATCCTCCTATCAGAGAGCCTGACTGTCACTGGATCCCACCCTTCTTCCTCTGATTCTGTAGTTTTTTATTATAGGGATTGATCTCATCTACTTCCTTAGCCTCACATAGCATCTCTAAAAGGATGTAATCTAAAATTTAATCTCCACAGTAAGCTATAAAAAGAAATAAGTAATTTCTATTTACACTACTCAGGAGAGATTACTAGTACATAAAGTAAAATAAAACAGGAAAAGCATGTGTGTGTAATGCTACTGCTTATTCAAGAAAGATGGTAATATGGTTTGGATCAGTGTGCCTGCCCAAATCTCATGCTGAACTGTAATCCCCAATGTTGGAGGTGGGGCCTGCTGGGAGGTGGGTGGATCACAGGAGTGATTTACCCCTTGGTGCTGTTCTCATGATAGTGATTGAGTTCTCACGAGATCTAGTTAAGTGTGTGGTGCCTCCCCACTCTCTCTTTTTCGCTCCTGCTCCATCCATGTGGATGAACCTGCTCTCTTCACCTTCTGCCATGATGGTAAGCTGAGCAGATGCATAATGCTTCCTGTACAGCCTGCAGAACCATGGGCCAATTAAACCTCTTTTCTTTATAAGTTACCCAGTCTGATATTTCTTTATAGCAAAGTGAGACTGAGGAGTGGGGCACTGCTATAAAGATACCTTAAAATGTAGAAGCAGCTTTGGAACTGCGTAAGGGGCAGAATTTCAAACAGCTTGGAGGGCACAGAAAAAGGCAGGAAGGTGACAAAAATTGTGTCCTGGAGATTTGTTAAATTGTTGTGACCAAAATGCTGATAGTAATATGGACAATGAAGTCCAGGTTGAGGAGGTCACAGATGGAAATAAACTTATTGGGAAATGCAGCAAAGGTCACTTTTGTTACACCTTGGCAAAGAGCTCGGTTGGACTGTGCGCCTGCTCTACGGATCTGTGGAACTCTGAATTTGAGAGATGATTTAGAGTATCTGGTGGATGAAATTTCTAAGCAGCAAAGTGTTCAAGATGTGATCTGGTTGCTTCTAACAACCTATGCTCATATGCATGAGCAAAGAAATGACCTGAATTTGGAACTTATATATTTAAAAGGGAAGCAGAGTATAAATGTTTGGAAAATTTGCAGCTTGGCCATGTGGTAGAAAAGAAAAGCCCATTTTCGGGGGAAGAATTCAAGAAGGCTGCAGAAACTGGGCATAGGGGGAAAGCCTTGAAGGCATTTCAGAGACATTCTGAGCAGCCACTCTTGTCACAGGCCCAGAGGCCTAGAAGGACTGAATGGTTCTGCAGGCCAGGCCAGGCTCAAGGGCTCACTCCCCCGAGAAGCCTCAGGACACTGCTCCCTGTATCCTAGCCTCTCCAGTTCCAGCCATGGCTCAAAGAGGCCCAGATATAGCTCAGGCCGCTGCTTCACAGGATGCAAGACATAAGCCTTGGCAGCTTCCACATGCTGTTAAGCCTACAGGTACACAGAATCCAAGAGGTGAGATTTGGGAACCTCTCTCTGCCTAGATTTCAGAAGATTTACGGAAAGGCCTGGATGTCCAAGCAGAAGCCTGCTGCAGGGGCAGAGCCTTCACAGAGAACCTCTACTCGGGCAGTGCAGAGGAGAAATGTGGGGCTGGAGCACCCACACAGAGTCCCCACTGGGGTCCTCCCAAGTGGAGCTGTGAGAAAAGTGCCACTGTCCTCCAGAACCCAGGAGGGCAGATCCACCAGCAGCTTGCACCTTCAGTCTGGAAAAGTCACAGATACTCAATGTCAACCCATGAGAGCAACCTGCGAGAGCAGCTGTGGGGGCTGAACCCTGCAAAGCCACAGGTGTTAAGTACAGCTGCCCAAGGCTTTGGGAGCCCACCCCTTGTACCAGTGTGTCCTGGATGAGAGATGTGAAGTCAAAGGAGATTATTTTGGAGCCTTAAGATTTAATGACCGCGCTGTTGGGTTTTGGACTTGCACAAAGCCTGCAGCCCCTTTCTTTTGGCCGATTTCTCCATTTTGGAATGGGAGTATTTACCCAATGCCTGTACCCACAATGTATCTTGCAAGTAACGTAACATGTTTTTGACTTTACAGGCTCACGGGAGAAGAGACTTGCCTTGTCTTCTCATCTCAAATATGAGACTTAGGACTTTTTGAGTTAATGCTGAAATGGTTAAGACTCTGGGTGACTGTTGGGAGGCATGATTGTGTTTTGAAATGTGAGAAGGACATAAGATTTGGGAGGGGCTGGGGTAGAATGATATGGTTTAGATCTGTGTCCCTGACCAAATTTCATGTAGAATTGTAATCTCCAATGTTGGAGGTCGGACCTGATGGGAAGTGACTGGATCATGGGGGTGGATATCCCCCTTGGTGCTGTTCTCATGGTAGTGAGTTCACATGGAGATGTGTTCATTTAAAAGTGTGTGGCGGCCGGGCGCAGTGGCTCAAGCCTGTAATCCCAGCACTTTGGGAGGCCGAGACGGGTGGATCAC
>NW_012105253.1:3959008-3960518 GCF_000951045.1 Mandrillus leucophaeus
AAGGAAGGAAGGAAGGAAGGAAGGAAGTGTGTGGCACCTCCCACCCTCTTTTGGCTCCTGCTTTGGCCACATGTAAGACAAGCGTGCTGCCCCTTCGCCTTCCACCATGATTGTAAGTTTCCTGAGGCTTCCCCAGAAGCTTAGCAGATGCCAGCATCATGCTTCCTGTACAGCCAGTGAAACCGTGACCCAATTAAACCTCTTTTCTTTATAAATTACCCAGTCTCAGGTATTTCTTTATAGCAATGCAAAAACAGACTAATACAGATGGGATGGAATGGGATAGCTTACTTTTAAATTGTACATTAACATAATATTTAAAAAGGAAGGATAATCCATGAAAGAGATTAAATAGTTACCTACGAGGTTGGGAAGAAATAAGGTAGATGGGTAGACAAGATAGGGATAGAAGTTTATAGATTTTCTTTTCAAACGACATGAATGTTTTATATGTAGTTATGCAATATTTTAAACATTTAAATTCCTAAATGTCAAAAGCAAAATTTAATAAATGAACCTGCCTAATCAAGTGGGTGGCTTAACTGCACAGAGAAGATTTATTTATTTCAGGTAACTTTAAAACATGATTTGGCTGGCTGGGCACAGTGGCTAACACCTGTAATCCTAGCACTTTGGGAGGCCACGGCAGGTGGAATGCCGGATGTGGCAGTGTGCGCCTGTAGTCCCAGCTACTCTGGAGGCTGATGCAGGAGAATTGCTTGAACCCAGGAGGTGGAGGTTGCAGAGAGCCAAGATCATGCCACTGCATTCCAGTCTGGGCAACAGAGTGAAACTCCTTCTCTTAAAAACAAAACAAAACAACAACAACAACAACAACAAAAACACATGATTTGATTGAATATCTCCAGTGCATACATATAACTACTGTCTTCCTTGCTTTCTGTTTTGATACAAACACTCTACAACTTCTATTTTCAGCTCCAACTCCACTCTACTATAAACTCTTATTCAGAAAGCAACATTTATGCTTTACAAGCTGGTTTCACATTCGAGTCTAACAACGGGTAATGCTGGAGGGAGAATGCAACGTCAGAAGAAGGCACTTGATTCTCATAGTCAGCTTCCTCTTTTCTTCCTATCTGCATGTAATTTCTGTGAGTATCACACCAGTGATGCAGCTTCATCCCAGCTGCAGCAGTTCCTTCCTATACTGGAGCTAGCTCCAGTTTGCAGACTTTCCAATATTTGTAGGACCAGCTTTACTGTAATCCACTTCAGAGATGCCAGCAACACTGCTTCTGCCCGTCAGAAGTCTGAGTCCGAAGTCAAACACCTAGACCCCATCACCAGCCAAGATGCACTTCCTTCTCAGGTGTTTAAGTTCCACGAGGCCTTTCCTCTGAGCTTTTATCTTTTAATAATTCCATCCTTTTGCATTTGTTCCCTCAGCTGCTTCTCAAAGTTGCTACCTCTGTGATACTTTAAGAATTGTATTTGTATCTTTTCAGAAAATCTTGTATCTAGTCTATAATTCTTTCTTTTCTTTTTT
>NW_012105253.1:3961898-3973496 GCF_000951045.1 Mandrillus leucophaeus
TAAATAAATAAATAAATAAATAAATAGTCTCTGTTAGATAATTCCCTGAAAGGCCTAGATAGGTGACCAACTCAATGATGATGAGCACCCATCGTACCATACTGTGGTCTCCAAATATTATTTCCCATGAAAAGGAATCAAGGCACCTAGGAGAAATGGATGCTTCAAGGTCTAGAACAGAAAATGACAGAAAAAACAGCAAGGGAGAGAGCAATGACTACTACAGACTCAAAACAGAGGGACACAGACACACACACACACATACACACACAAACACACACACACATACTCCTCTCATTAGTCACCTCTGAAGAATCCTACGAAATTAACTCACTGCTCTAAAAATTGTCAACTAAAGGGAAGGAATCAAAATTGAACCGACCTTTCCTGGATGAACCGTAGGTCAGGGTAATCAAAGAATTGATGAAGGAAGCTTTCTCTTTCTATTCCAGTTAAGAAATAAAGAGGAATAATAGAATTAAAATGTCACTATTTTTCAAAGCCCTCATGAAATAAGCAATCTTGGCAGTGATCATTAATGGCCACTAACATCAGAAAAAAGAAAGACAGCCAGACACCATATGCTTCCTGATGAGCATACACATGGCCATATGGATCAAAGTATTCTTACCCTTCTCTCGCAATGGAACCAGAACCTAAACAAGCCACTACTTTTCATTTTAATTCACAGTTTCACAAAACATAGAATCAGCATGTTAAATGACTTTATGGAAATTATCAGCAAAATTCAGAATAAAACTAACTCTTTTGAATATGCAACCCAGTTTATGCAACGAAAATGTTAAATGGGAAGAAAAGGAAAGCAAGAGAAGCAAAGGGGTAACTTGAGATTAATTAAAAGATAGTTTTGAGACAAATCAACCAAATGTACTGTGTAGGCCTTGTTGGATCCTTATGGAAACAAACCACTGTTTTAAAAAAAAACCTGTAATAATTAGATCCATTTGATCACTGCTTAGATATTTGATAACAATAAGAGATCATTAAGCATTTGAAATTTATTTATTTATTTATTTTTTTGAGATAGGGTCTCACTCTGTCACCCAGGCTGGGGTGCAGTGGCGTAATTATGGCTCACTGCAGCCTCCATCTCCTTGAGTGCAGGTGATCCTCCAACCTCAGCCTCCCAACTAGCTGGGACTACAGGTGCACACCACCACACCCAGCTTGCTTGCTTTTCTTTCTTGTTCGTTCTTTCGTTCGTTCGTTCGTTCATTCATTCATCTATTCATTCGCTCAGACAGGATTTCACCATGTTGCCCAGGCTGGTCCTTTTATTTTTACATAGAAATTCATATGGTAGTTATGTTTACAGAAAAAATATTTTATTTAAGTACATGCCAAAATATTTACAGATGAGGCCGGGCGCGGTGGCTCACCCTTGTAATCCCAGCACTTTGGGAGGCCGAGGTGGGTGAATCACCTGATTTCAGGAGTTCGCAATCAGTCTGGTCAACATGGTGAAACCTTGTCTCTACTAAAAACACAAAAATTGGCCAGGTGTAGTGGTGGGCGCCTATAATCCCAGCTACTTGGGAGACTGAGGTTGCAGTGAGCCAAGACCTCGCCATTGCACTCCAGCCTGGGCAACAAGAGCGAAACTCCGTCTCAAAAAATAAAAATAAAAAATTAAAGATGACATTACATAATGGCTGGAATTAACATCAATGTAATCTAGTGGTTGGGGGTAATCAGAGTATGCACAAAACAAGAGTTGATGGCTATTGATCTAGGTGATGGGTCCACGGACGTTTGTTATGTCAACTGTTTCTTTGGTAATGCTTGAAATTATCTACAACAAAAAGTTTTTAGAACTTTTCAAAATCTCCAGCTATGAACTCTCTTTAGAGCACCATTCTAACCATGGATGATGACATCTCTACAGTCTCACAGGCAATGCAAACTCAATCACATTCAAAACCTACCTACCTCCTACCCTCTTTATCATGATCTCTGTGAAAGGCACCATCCAGACAGTAAAACATCTCTCACCTTTCACACCCAGTCAGGCATATCAAGTTCTCTCTGGGTGGTAACTTCCTTTCCTTATTGCTACCATGCTAATTCAGCTCCCACTACCTCTTGCTAAGTACTGCCTGGTTTCAATTCATCCCCCATATGACCTCTCCACTCTCCATCCTTACCAAATGCCCCCAGCAGCACCCTACTCTCATACCACATTTCCTACCTCAACCCATGCATGCCCAGTGTCAACATGTAGGATGTCTATTGGACTCCATCTCTAGTTTAACTTCTTCCTACTATGTTTCCGTGACAGAAGCAGACTAAATAAACATAAACATACTGAAAACTAATTGATCACATGGAGGTAATAAAGAAGCCTCTTAAACTTGTCCTTTGGATTAGAATCCCTTTAACTCTCATGTCCTATTATCATCATTTCATGTCATACGAATATCCTACCTGGTTGACATTTATTTATGCTACTTTACATTTGAGGATTATTTATGCTACTGTATTTTTTAGTTTTCTGGATTGAGCATGCACATCTACTACTATGAATATGACTAATGAATATCTAGGATATCTAGGATAGCTACAAGTGACACGATAGGTGTCACATGTAAAGCAAAGTGACATGACACAATGGAAGACGGAAACAAAATCATTTGTATTTAGAAGAGAACTTTCAGAGGACTTAAGTGCTCAACACTGTAACCTACATAAATAATTATGTTTCTTTCTTTAAGGGTGGTTTCACAATTAAATAATTAAAAAGTTTATCTCCTGCAGCAAGCCTGTCTGTTTTGGCCTTTGATAAGGTTCACATCAGGAAGAATTGTGGATACTTTCCAAACTACAAAAACAGCTATTTTAGTCAGTAGTGGCTATGTTCATTTAAAGTGAACCTTAAATTCCTGTAGCTCTACCAAGGAACAAAAAACTAAAAATTCAACAGAAAGTACAGAAATTAACCACGTGATTACTAAAGAGTCCTGAAAAACATAGCTAATAATTGCTTTTCCCTAACCAGATTTAGTTCTTTCCCAGATCTTCTGGGAACTGCTTAGAGGAATCATCAATGAATCATGAGCCAAAAGTAGACTAATACACTATACTCAGTACAAGCTGTAGAATTAATCTCAACATGGCTAACCCCCACTGGAGTACTATAGATTATGCATGATAGATTTGACATCTAGATTTAAGAAGCCAACAGAGATGTTCTACGTGTGGGTTACAGAAGTTAGAAAGAAAATAAAAACACCATTGGATCTCTAAATCCAACACCTTGGACAATGCTACCAAATGAGGCTTTAGTTAGCTGGACATGGTGGCATAAACCTGAAGTCCCAGTGACTCAAGAGGCTACGGTGGGAGAATCACTTGAGCCCAGGAGTTGGAGACTGCAGTGAGCTATGACTACATCACTGAACTCCAGATTGGCTGACAGAGTGAGACCCTGTCACTACTACTACTACTACTACTACTACTACTACTACTACTACCACCACCACTACCGCCACCGCCACCACTACCACCACCACCACCCCTTCCCCAAAAAACATCACCACCACCACCGCCACCGCCACCACCACCACCCCTTCCCCAAAAAACACCACCACCACCACCACCACCCCTTCCCCAAAAAACACCACCACCACCACCACCACCACCCCTTCCCCAAAAAATAAATGAAGCTTTCAAAGTAACACCATATAGAAAAGATGGCTTTCTTAAAAATGTAAAAACTTTACAGATCAAAGACATGGAGTCTTTCATATGTATCATTATAGAGCTTATCATTAAAATAGAAAAAAAGTGAAAAACTGAGCTTGAAATAAAAATCTCATTGTCAATACACAGTAAAAGTACAAAGAAATGAAATAATGTCAAATATAGAATAATGGTTTCTCTGGAGGAGATTGGAATGTGGGTATGCAATCAAGAGTTTCTGGATTGTCCCTGTTTCACTGTTTAATTTCTTAAGGTGAATTATTTATTATTCTTTATATTCCTTTTAAAATGTTATATAATTTTATAGATCAATTATCTAATGTTTGGCTCCTTTTAAAGACCTCCAGCATTTTAGGTTGCCTCATCAATAGTTGGCAAAAGAGGCTAGGCATGGTAGCTTACACCTATAAACCCAACACTTTGAGAGGCCGAGGTGAGTGGATTACTCGAGGTCAGGAGTTCGAGACCACTATGGCCAACATAGTGAAATGCCATGTCTACTAAAAATACAAAAATTTGCCGGGCATGGTGGTGCACGCCTGTAATCCCAGCTACTCATGAGGCTGAGATGAGAGAAGCACTCGAACCCAGGAGGAGGAGGTAGAAATGAGCCAAGATCTACCACTGTCCTCCAGCCTGGGGAACAGTGCAAGACTCCATCTCAATTTAAAAAAAAAAAAAAAAGAAAAAGAGGCTGGGCGTGGTGACTCACACCTGTAATCCCAGCACTTTGGAAGGCCAAGGCAGGAGAATCACGAGGTCAGGAGATCGAGACCATCCTGGCTAAAACAGTGAAACCCCATCTCTACTAAAAACACAAAAAATTAGCCAGGAGAGGTGGTGGGCGCCTGTAGTTCCAGCTACTTGGGAGGCTGAGGCAGAAGAATGGCATGAACCCGGGGGGCGGAGCTTGCAGTGAGCCGAGATTGCGCCAACTGCACTCCAGCCTGGGCGACAGAGTTGAGACTCCGTCTCAAAAAAAAAAAAAAAAAAAAAAAAAGAGCTGGCAAAAGGTTTAAGACGTAATACACTTACCTGATTTGACTTTTCTACTGTACTGCTGGGAACCTCAGTAGTGTCCTTCACAAAAAAGTTATCTATGATGTGTCTCTCTGCACATTCTTGGCTGCAAACTGGGCATCGAATGACTCCAACTGGGAAAAACAAAATTATATTCTAAGTTTTAATACAAATATACTGAGTACTTAACCAACACACCCCATTCAAACTGTGACTTGGTTCTTTTTCAATGTCCATTCTTTTTAAATTCATACCTGTTGTCACTTAAAAACAATTGTCTGTGTAAATATACTGATTTTATCTATACATCACACATGAAATACTACACGATGCATAAATTCTTCATAATTTTAAATGAAATGCCTCCCTTCCCCCACATCACCATGGGCTAAATGCTTTTACTGTTTAGCAACTTCTCTAGCAGTGGTTTTCCAACAGAAATGTACAGAACCATATGGGAGATTTTCAAAAGAACAAGGAGCTCAGGTTTTCTCTAGAGCTACAAAATGAGGATTTCTGGAAGTAGAACAGAGACATGCTCCTTTTGTTTAAAATCTCCACAGAGATTGTGAAACACCATTTCCTTTTAACAAATGCAAACAGTATTCCTTTGAACAAAAAATAATAGTCTTTCGTAGTGCTTGGTAAAACAATAAATAATAACAAACGAGTTAAAACTGTAATATAAACTTGATGCCATATAATTTATACTATGGAAGACTGCAGTAAGGTTCCCAGATAGATTTTTTAATGAAATGCATAAGAACAAACACAAAGTAATCCAAAGGCCAATTTCATTTGTATAAACAAATAACAAACAAAAATTTAATTTAAAAAAATTTTTTTATAATAGCAACAAAAATGCATTAAGTACTTAGAAATAAATTTTAAAAGATTGTGAAGGTTATTGTGCAGGAAAATATTAAGCTATATTTAAAAACATTTTAAAATATCTAAATCATGAAGAAAGCATGTTCATGATGGTAAAGATACCAATACTCCCACAACCATATCTATAGATTCAATGCAGCTCTAGTAACAATCCCAAAGGAAATTTCCATAGAATTCTGACAAGCTGAGGGGACATGCCTCCCAACTAATAATACCTACTATATATAAAGCTATAACAATTAAAATGGTGTGATATTTTGTAAGGCTTACATAAATGTACACTTTATATATATCAGATGTTCACTAGAAATCAGTGGGGAAAGGGATGAACTTTCCATGTTGCTGGAACAATTATTGGGGGTGGGGAATGAAATTAGATCCCTACTTTGATCCAAAAATATATATATATTTTGAGTAGATTAACAACTATAAGACTTTCACAAGAAAATGTAAGAGAATATCTTTGTGACCTTGGAGTACAAATTTATTGGAATAAATTTTTAAGCAAGATACAAAAAGCAAGAGCTATAAGGGAAAGATTAATATATCCACCTTTGTTACAGTTCTTTGTTACAGATCTACAGCTAGTGAAAATATTACCATGAACAAAATGAGAAGACAAGCCTCAAGCTGGAAGATCTATGTAACCACACAGTACTAGTAAAGAATTAATACTTAAAATCTGGAAAGATGTCACAATGCATTTCAGAGAAAAGAAAGATGGAGTAAACCTAATTTTCATTATGCCTCCAGCTTCACACAGCTAAGAACTCTAGACATTCTACATAAAACATTAAGTGTTACCCCCATTTTACAGATGAGGAAACTGGGTGCTATGACTGGCCTGTGGTCACACAACCACTAATGACATGTCATGTGCACACTCTACATGGTAAGTATTAAAATGGAGATAGAGCATAGACTTTAAAACTGTACAAGACCTAGATCAGCCCTCTTCATTGATTGCTCTGTAACTCCTTTTTTTTTTTTTTTTTTTTTGAGACGGAGTCTCATTCTGTCACCCAGGCTGGAGTACAATGGTGCGATCTTGGCTCACTGCAACCTCTGCCTCTCTGGTTCAAGCGATTCTCCTGCCTCAGCCTCCTGAGTAGCTGGGATTACAGGCATGCATCACCACGCCCGGCTTATTTTTGTATTTTTAGTAGAGACGGGGTTTCATGATGTTGGTCAGGGTGGTCTCGAACTCCTGACCTCGTGATCCACTGTGCCCAGGCTCGATTGCTCTGTAACTCCTCCTAATCAATCTTTTTGAGCCTCTGTTTCGTCTTCTGTAAAACAGTAATAAATGATAATCATGATGATAGTTATCCTATTGAGAACTTGCTGTGTTCTAGTTATTGTGCTCAATATTCCACTTCCATTAGAACAACTCTGAGGCAGGATTGTTATAAGGATTTTATATGAGTAAATGCACAGAACCGGTCTAGCCTAGGTTGGTACCTGGTAAACCTCGGCAGTAATCCCTGTACTGTCCAGCTAAAATCAGATGACAATAGCTGGCTCTTTCTGAATCAGGTAAATGAGGACCAGCACAATCTCATCTACACTGACTCCCTCAAAGTATGATCTCTAAGGCTACAAATAAATTCTGAGTCATGGATATACCTCTGCCTAATAAGGAACAATTGAAACCAAATGTTAGTAAATCCCAAATTTACATCTCTACCAGAACGTCATTCCCAAGCCCCAGGTGTATCTTTTTTCCAGTAATAGAAAAACAAAGCACTACATATTACACAGTAAATACAATCATGAGGTGCATGACATGACGGGTTTTTTGTTGTTGTTGTTGCTGTTTTGTTTTTTGTTTTTTGTTTTTTGTTTTTGAGACAGAGTCTCGCTCTGTCATCCAGGCTGGAGTGCAGTGGTGCGATCTTGGCTCACTGCAGCCTCTGCCTACCTGGTTCAAGCGATTCTCTTGCCTCAGCCTCCCAAGTAGCTGGGACTACAGGCACCCGCTACCATGCCTGGCTAATTTTTTGTATTTTTAGTAGAGATGGGGCTTCACCATGTTAGTCAGGATGATCTTGATCTTCTGACCTCGTGATCCATCCATCTCAGCCTCCCAAAGTACTGGGATTACAGGCGTGAGCCACCTCGCTTGGCCACTGCATAATGTTTTTTTAGCCAACAATGGATCACATATATGTCAGTGGTATCATAAAATTATAATGAAGCTGAAGGCCGGGTGTGGTGGCTCACACCTGTAATCCCAGCAATTTGGGAAGCTGAGGTGGGTGGATTACTTGAGGTCAGGAGTTCAAGACCAGCCTGGTCAACATGGGGAAACCCTGTCTCTACTAAAAATACAAAAATTAGCCAGGCGTAGTGGAAGGTGCCTGTAGTCCCAGCTACTCGGGAGGCTGAGGCAGGAGAATCACTTGAACCCAGGAGGCAGAGGTTGCAGTGAGCCGAGATCGCACCACTGCACTCCAGCCTGGGCAACAGAGTGAGACTCCATCTCAAAAAATAATAATGATAATAAATAAAAAATAAATAAAATGGAGCTGAAAAATTCCTATCACCTAGTGAAAGCTGCGGTAATATTGATAATATTGTAAGTGCAATACATTACTCATGTGTTTAGGGTGATGCTGGTATAAACAAGCCTACTGAGCTGCCAGTCATATAAAAGTACATAATGTTCTAGGCCCCCTTCATATGCACTCATCACTCACTACCCTACTCACCCAGAACAAATTCCAGTCCTTCAAGCACCACTCATAAGTGCTCTATACAGGCGTACCTTATTTTTTATCTTTTACATTGTACTTTTCTAGGTTTTAGATATGTTTAGATGTACAAATACCATTGTGTTACAGATGAACACTACAGTATTCAGTACAGTAACATGCTGTACAGATTTGTAGCCTAGGAATAACAGGCTGTACCATATTCTCCTGGTGTGCAGTAGGCTATACCATACAGGTTTGTGTAAGTATACCCTATGATATTTATACAATAAAATTGCCAAAATTGTACCACCATGCCTGGATAATTTTATTTTTTTATGAACAGACAGGGTCTCACTATATTGCCCCGGCTGCTCTCAAACTCCTGGGCTCAAGGGATCCTCCTGTCTTGGCCTCCCAAAGTGCTGGGATTACAGGCATAAGCCATGGTGCCTGGCCTTATTTCTTTTTTTTCCTTTTGGCGGCGGGGGAGACAGTCTCACTCTGGTTGCCCAAGCTGGAATGCAACAACATGATCTTGGCTCACTGCAGCCTCCACCTCTCAGGCTCAGGTGAATCTCCCACCTCAGCCTCCTGAGTAGCTGGGACTACAGGCCTGTGCCACCACACTCCACTAATTGTTTTGTATTTTTAGTAGAGACAGAGTTTCACTATGTTGTCCAGGATGGTCTCAAACTCCTGGATTCAAGCAATCCGCCTATCTCAGCCTCCCAGAATGCTGGGATTACACGCATAACCCACCACACCTGGCCTCTTATTCCTTTTTTCTACAAATGAAATGTTTCAAGCTTTTGGGTTTTGAGATGTGAATATGATTTGTTATCTCCTTTCTGTGAAGTTTTAGTTTCTAAACCTAAGCATAATGCAGGGCTTATGTTTTGACATTATGTGCTAGGAATGGCTCGTACTTCTTTGACTGTCCAGCTCCACAAAAGAGATGTACATGGATTTAAAGTCTCTTATTACACACGGTAGATCACAACACAAGTGAGTTAAATGACAGGATCATGAGATGGATCACCACCAATCTGGCAACTTTATTCCAACATCCACGGCAGACAAGGGAAAAGATATATATATATATATATATATATATATGGCCAAATAGTGCTGTCCGTGGTCCTGTCAATACCACTAATGGTTTTGACTCCTACATACATAACAAAAAAACAAAAAACAAGTAAATGCTATCTACAAGAAATCTACTTCAAATATACAGAGAGAGGTTAAAGGAAAACAAACAAACAAACAGGATGCTAACAGATACACATTCAAACAATAAGCATATGTACAGGGCAGTGCTCCAGGTGGCTTTGAATCAAGCCAGTTCCCTGCTCTGCCCCACACCTCTGTGTAACTGTATAACATACTGGGAATGAAGCATCCTGAGACAAGGAGGAGCTGGTTGGAAGAGCCTCAGTTTCTGTTCCTGTCATTCCCTCCACCCTCAAACAGGATGTCCTCTAATCTTTAGCCCAGTGAATCATGTTGCCCTTGGGACATAAACCTTTCCTGGGTCCCCTAGCTGTGGTCCACAGACTATCCACTCTGGGCAGCTTTCCCAAGCCTTGAGGGACTGATTTGCAATGAATGCTAGCTAGGCTTCTCCTGTCCCTTGCTGCCCATCTGTGGGCAATAAAACTGGGCTTCATGTAAGTTGTTCTGCTTATGAATGTTTTGACTCACTGGACTCAGGCAAGTAGTAAAAATGCAGCCCAAGATATAGTGAGCTAAAATGGTAACTAGTACACAGTGAACATCCTTCATAATATGAAACCAGGAGGACTTAATAATGCTCTCAAAGCAGACTTCAGAACAAGGACTATTTACAAGAGATAAAGTGAGAACATTGAGTAATGATAAAGGGGTTAACTCTTCAAGACATAATCCTAAATGCATATGCATCTAATTAACAGAGCTTCTGAAAAAATAATGTAGAAATTGATACAGCTAAAAAAAAAAAAAAAACCGACAAATCCACATTCCATTTGTTGATTTCAACTCTCCCCTCTCAGAAATCAATGGAGCAGTAGACAGAAAAATCAGTAAACATATAGAAGACTTGAACAAAAGAATCAAACCTGATCCAACTGACATTTAAAAAAACAATCTGAGCAGGCCAGGCGTGGTGGCTCACGCCTGAAATCCCAACACTTTGGGAGGCCAAGGCAGAAGGATCACCTGAGGTCAGGAGCTGAAGACCAGCCTGGTCAAACCCTGTCTCTACTAAAAGTATAAAATTAGCCAGGCATGGTGGCGCATGCCTGTAATCCCAGCTACTTGGGAGGAGGAGGGAGAACTGCTTGAAGCCAGGAGGTAGAGGTTGCAGTGAGCTGAGATCATACCACTGCACTCCAGTCTGGGCGAAACTCTATCTCGGGGGAAAAAAAAAAAGAAAAGAAAAGAAAGAGAAAGAGAAAGAAAAAACAATGTGAGCAGAAGGCACATTCTTTAAGCATGCACGAGATATTCACAAGATATAACATATACAAGAAAATAAAACATGTGTAAATAAATTTATAACTAAACCCACACAGGGGGCCGGGCACAGGGGCCATGCCTATAACCCCAGTACTTTGGGAGGCCAAAGTGGGAGGATCACTTGAGCTCAAGAGTTCCAGACCAGCCTGGCCAACATGGTTAAACCCTGTCGCTACTAAAAATACAAAAATTAGCCTGGCATGGTGGCAGATGCCTGTAATGCCAGCTACTCAGGAGGCTGAGGCAGGAGGATCGCTTGAACCCAGGAGGGAGAGAGGCTACAGTAAGCCAAGATCGCACCACTGAACTCCAGCCTGGGCAACAGAGTGAGACTCCATCTCAAAAAAATAAAAAAAAATAACAAAAATTAGCCAGGTGTGGTGGCATGTGATTGTGGTCCCAATTACTCAAGTGAGTTGAATGACAGGATCAAGAAGCTGAAGTGGGAGGATGGCTTGAGCCCGGGAGGTGGAGGTTGCAGTGAGGCGAGATTGCATCACTGCACCCCAGCCTGGGTGACAGAGGGTGACCCTGTCTCAAAAAATACATGAATAAATAAGTAAAAATAAAAATAAAAAAACCACACAGAGTCAGGCACAGAGGCTTATGCACTTTAGATGGCTGAGGCGGGCAGATCACTTGAACTCAGAAGTTCAAGACCAGCCTGGATAACATGGTGAAACCCCATTTCTACAAAAATAAAAATAAAAAATTAGCCAGGTATGGTGGCGTGTGCCTGTAGTCCCAGCTACTTGGGAGGCTGAGGTGGGAG
>NW_012105253.1:3974081-3975617 GCF_000951045.1 Mandrillus leucophaeus
AAAAAAAAAAAAAAAAACCCTTCTCTACAAAAAAAATCCAACCAAACCAAACAAACAAAAAACCTTCCCACGAAGAAAAGTCTAGATCCAAAGGGCTCCACTGGTGAATTATATTCAACATTTAAAGAAGATAAGACCATCCCTAAACAAATTCCTTCAGAAAAGAGGTAATTCCAACCTTACTTTATGAGGCCAGTATTACCCTGATACTAAAATCGGATAGTCATTACAAGAAAAGAAAATTATAGACCAATCTCTCTTACAATTAACAAAAAAATCATTAACAGAACACTAGAAAATCAAACCTAGAAATACATATACATCATGATTAGGTAGGGTTTATTCCTGAAATACAAGGTTGGATGAGCATTCAAATAATTTATTATGTTAATAAAATAAGGGAGAAAAGCCATATTTGGTCATCTCAATATATCTGGGAAAAAAATCTGAAAATTTTGGCTGGGCACAGTGGCTCATGCCACATTCAGTGCCTTGCGAGGCTGAGCCAGGAGGATCACCAAAGGCCTGGAGTTTCAAGACCAGTCTGGGCAACATAGTGAGATCTCATCTCTACTAAAGAAAATACAATTCAAAAAGGGGGAAAAAATCTGAAAAATTCACCTATCCACAACGAACTTTCAAGAACCTAAGAACAGATGGAAACTTCTTCAACCTGATAAAGACCATCTCTGAAAAACCTACAGCTAATATATATTTAATGATGAAATACAGAATCCTTTCTGCTGTCACTGGGAAGAAGGTAAGGATGTGCACTCTTAGCACTTCTATTCAGAACTGTTTTAGTGAGTGCAAAAAGACACAATAAAAAAAAAAAATCCAAATTGGAAAGAAAGAATTATATTCACAGGTGATGTGATTGTATAAGTGAAAAGTCCTAAAGCATTCCCCAAAAAAAGCTACATAAAATAGGGGTAATATTAACAAAAGATATGCAGGACATATATAGTAAAAACCACAAAACGAAGATTAAAGAAGACTTAAATAGAGACATTAAAAACATTATTAGATTGGTAGACTCAATACGGTCGAGATTTTCCATGTCTCCAAATTGACCTCAGGATTCAATGCAATCCCAATTAAAATCCCAGCAGGGTATCTCTTTGTAGTAACTGACAAACTGACACTAAAATTTAATGAAAATGCAAAAGACAGAGAATAGCAATAACAATTCAAAAAATACTCAATTTGGAGGGCTTATGCTCCTTGATTTCAAGATTTACTATGGATAGAGCTACAGTAATTCAAACAGAGTGGTATTCAAGAAAGGAGAGAAATACCAACAATGAATCAGAATAGAGTCCAAAAACAGACATATACATACAGATTATATAACAAGCATTTAATCAGAGTCTCAAAAGGATGGACTGAGAGAAAACAAAATGGGCAAGGATTTTGTAGAGGTGAAGTAACAGAGCCTACAAGTTTCCCAAGTCCAACGACTTCCAAGTAGAATAAAAAGAAACTAACGGCCGGGCGCGGTGGCTCAAGCCTGTAATCCCAGCACTTTGGGAGGCC
>NW_012105253.1:3976262-3978954 GCF_000951045.1 Mandrillus leucophaeus
GCTATGTTGTCAATTTGATACATTTTGTAGATTCACTACTTTTAGAGTTTACTTTTTGTTTAGATATAAACTTATTTTTGAACATGTAAAACATTTACATGGGTTCAAAAGTAAAAAACTGTATTAAATAAGTATAGCAAATTTCTCTTCCATCTTTATCACTCAAATCCATTTGCCCTACTTCACCTTCCCTATAAATAATCATTTTTATTAAGCCGTGTTTTCTGGTATCTGGGTGTTTTTTTCCCTTTTTCCTAGAAGTTTTTCTTGCAAAAAACACTGTACTGCAGCTTTTTGTTGTTGTTGTTGTTGTTTTCACTTAACAATACATCCTGGTGATCACTCCAAAACAGTAAATACAGATCTACCTGCATTCTTTTTCCCCCCACATTGTATGTACCTCAGTCTTTTTTACAGCTTATTTTCCATCTTCTGCTATTACAATGATGACTCAATGAATAACTCTGTCTACATGTCACTTTACTAGTGGCAGATGTACCCTTAAAATAAATTCTCAGAAGTGGGTTTGTGGGTCAAAGGATAAAAGAACCTGCAATTTTGTTAGAAACAACCAAATGCACTTATTGGAAATGTATAACAATATCCAGTTTCTCAAAGTCTCAAATAGAGTACGTTAACAAACATTTGGATTTTTGCCTGATAGGTGAAAAACAGCTATATTGGTATAGTTGTAGTTGACACACTCCTTATTGTAAGGTTTAACTTCTTTCTTTTTGTTGTTGTTTCTTCTTTTTTCTTTTTTAAAATACAGATGGGGTCTTGCTATGTTGCCCAGGCTGGTTTTGAACTCTTGCCATCAAGTGGTCCTCCTGCCTCAACCTCTCAAAGTGCTGGGATTACAGGCTCGAGTCACCACTCATATTAATCATAGAAGTAATTCCAGATTAAGAAAAACATGGCCAGGTGTGGTGGCTCACGCCTGTAATCCTAATACTTTGGGAGGCCAAGGCGGGAGGGTCACTAGAGGACAGCTGTTCAAGAGCAGCCTGGGCAACATAGTGAGACCCTGTCTCTATTTAAAAAATAATAACACCAGGCTTGGTGGCTCACGCCTGTAATCCCAGCACTTTGGGAGGTGGAAGCGGGCAGATTACCTGAGGTCAGGAGTTTGAGACCAGACTGGCCAACATGGTGAAGCCTTGTCTCTACTAAAAATACAAAAATTAGCTTGGCGTGATGGTGAGCGCCTGTAATCCCAGCTACTTGGGAGGCTGAGGCGAGATAATCGCTTGAACCCAGGAGGCGGAGTTTCCAGTGAGCTGAGATCACGCCATTGCACTCCAGCCTGGGCAACAACAGCGAAACTCCATCTCCAAAATAATAATAATAATAACAATAATAAACAGATATAAAGGGCATTTTTGGGAAAAGGGGAAAAATGGAAGATGGACTTGTATTAGACTATTGGGAAATAATGCCTATTTTAGACAGCTGTGATAAGGTTATTGGTATTATCAACGTGACTGTCTTATCTTTGGTAAGAGACTGGCATGCATAAACCAGCTACCATGACCCATTCCATAGTCCTGCTGCAACATGGGGACAGCATTCTTAAAGTGGCTCACTGTTGCTATAGTGAACAGTAAAGACTTTGTGCTCTAAAATTTGGGGGTGTGATTTAATTGGTATGGCAGTTCCCTGAGGATCAGCAGAGACGGTTGGCTACATGTGACCCCCTTAGGCTTAGGGCGGCTTCTCTGGTGACATTTGTCAGAACATTTAAAAAGGAATGCACACTATTTTTTAAAAATCTAGACATTTTAAAATATCCGAGAGGCTACAAGCAGATACAGAGATAATGGGACAGAAACTTCAGTAACACATATAACAAGGAACAAAGACTTCACAAAAATTGCTTCGAAAAGTCACTATGCTAATAGACAACTTTAGACCTCAACAAACAACAAAATAAATCCCTGAGTAGAAGGAGAATCTGTTTTCCAGAGTTACCACCACATTATAATACTTAAAATTGTTTGGTTCTCAACAAACAAATTATAAATCATAGAAAGCACATAACTGGTTTATAAGAAAAAAATAATTTGACAGAAAACTATCCCTGGGACAGCCCAGACAGTAAAACTACTAGTCAAAGATGTTAAATCAACTGTCTCAAATATGCTCAATGATGTAAAAGAAACTATGCTCAAAGAGCTAAAGCATATCAGAAGAGTGCATGAACAAAAGGGAATGTCAGTAAAGAGACACACATTACAGAAAAGAACCAAAAAGAAATTCTGAAGCTGAAAAGCCTAAGAGCTAAATGAAAAATTCATACAGCAGTGCAATGGTAGATTTGAGCAGGCAGAAGAATCAGCAAACTTGAAGATAAAAAAATTGAAATTATCCAGTCTGAAGATTAAAATGAAAGAAATAAAGAAAAAATTAACAGCACCTAAGGCACCTATGGAAAACCATTGAAACAAGTCCTAGAAGAGAAAGAGGCAAACGACATATGGAATAATTAATACCCAAAAACTTCCTAAATTTGATGAAGAACATGAATCCATGCATGCAAGGTGCTCAATAAGCTCCAAGCAGGATAAACTCAGATATTGTTACTGTGGTAACTTTAGAACTGTAATTTTCCAACTTGTAAGGGATGGCTTATTTTTGCTTCTTGATGGCTGGCACAGTCCATTTGAGACTTTCCCCAAACTATTCTGCAAGA
>NW_012105253.1:3979979-3982118 GCF_000951045.1 Mandrillus leucophaeus
GGACGGCCTAAATATTCACTAAAAGACCAATGTGTAAATCAAATGTGCTATACCCTTACAATGGAGTATTACTTACCCATAAGAGAAATCTGATATACGTGCTACATTATAGATAAAACTTGAAAACGTTATGCTAAAGGAAATTGGTCAGACCAGAAAAGGACAAATACTGTATGATTCTATTTGTATGAGGTTCTAGAACAGGAAAACTCACAAGGACAGAAGGAAAGAGGAGCAGCACGATAGCGACTGTCAAGAACAAGTGCCTTACAAAAGGCAGCAAAGGCAGACAAGAAGGTATTTGATCCATTTTCTTAGAAAGATTGTTATGATGTGAAAACTCCTGCTATGTCCAAGAAATATCGGAAAGACACTAGTTATCAGAACTCAAGGAACAAAAATTGCATCTGACAGTCTCAAGGGTTATGTGTTTGAAGTGAGTCTTGTTGACTTGCAGAATGATGAAGTTGCATTTAGAAAATTCAAGTTGATTACCAAAAATGTTCAGGCCAAAAGCTGCCTGATTTAACTTCCATGGCATGGGTCTTACTCCGTGACAAAATGTGTTCCATGGTCAAAAAATGGCAGACCATGATTGAAGCTCATGTTGACATCAAGACTACTACTGATGATTATTTGTTTCATCTGTTCTGTGTTGGTTTTATGAAAAAACCAACAATAGATACCGAAGATCTCTTATGCTCTGCACCAGCAGGTCTGCCAAATCCAGAAGAAGATACTGGAAATCATGACCTAAGAGGTACAGACAAATGACGTGAAAGATGTGGTCAATACATTGATTCCGGATAGCACTGGAAAAGACACAGAAAAGGCTTGCCAATCTATTTATCCTCTCCAAGATGTCTTCCGTAGAAAAGTTAAAATGCTGAAGAACCCCAGGTTTGAATTGTAAAAACTCATGGAGCTTCATAGTGAAGGTAGCAGTTCTGGAAAAGCCGCTGGGGATGAGACACATGCTAAAGTTGAATGAGCTGATGGATATGAACCACAGTCTTAATAATCTGTTTTCTAATTGTGGCAAATAAAAAGTTCTATTTGTGAAAGTAGAAAAGAGGTTACAAGTGGCTAGGAGGAAGGGGCAATAGGGAGGAATTCTTGCTTAATGGGTAAAGAAGTTCTGCTCAAAAAAGCTGAAAATTCTAAGAATCAGAGCGCCTCTTCTCCTCCAAAAGATCGCAGCTCCTCACCAGCAACAGAACAAAGCTGGACGGAGAATGACTTTGACGAGTTGACAGAAGTAGGCTTCAGAAGGTCGGTAATAACAAACTTCTCCGAGCTAAAGGAGGATGTTCGAACCCATCTCAAGGAAGCTAAAAACCTTGAAAAAAGATTAGACGAATGGCTAACTAGAATAAACAGTGTAGAGAAGACCTTAAATGACCTGATGGAGCTGAAAACCACGGCACGAGAACTACGTGATGCATGCACAAGCTTCAGTAGCTGCTTCGATCAAGTGGAAGAAAGGGTATCAGTGATGGATGATCAAATTAATGAAATGAAACGAGAAGAGAAATTTAGAGAAAAAAGTACAAAGAAACGAACAAAGCCTCCAAGAAACATGCGACTATGTGAAAAGACCAAATCCACGTTTGACTGGTGTACCTGAAAGTGATGGGGAGAATGGAACTAAGCTGGAAAACACTCTTCAGGATATTATCCAGTAGAACTTCCCCAACCTAGCAAGGCAGGCCAACATTCAAATTCAGGAAATACAGAGAACACCACAAAGATACCCCTCGAGAAGAGCAACCCCAAGACACATAATTATCAGATTCACCAAGGTTGAAATGAAGGAAAAAAATGTTAAGGACAGCCAGAGAAAAAGGTCAGGTTACCCACAAAGGGAACCCCATCAGACTAACAGCGGATCTCTTGGCAGAAACTCTATAAGCCAGAAGAGAGTGGGGGCCAATATTCAACACTCTTAAAGAAAAGAATTTTCAACCCAGAATTTCATATCCAGTCAAACTAAGCTTCATAGGTGAAGGAGAAATAAAATCCCTTACAAACAAGCAAATGCTGAGAGATTTTGTCACCACCAGGCCTGCCTTACAAGAGCTCCTAAAGAAAGCACTAAACATGGAAAGGAACAACCAGTACCAGCCACTGCAAAAACAT
>NW_012105253.1:3986698-3987286 GCF_000951045.1 Mandrillus leucophaeus
AACTGTAATTTTCCAACTTGTAAGGGATGGCTTATTTTTGCTTCTTGATGGCTGGCACAGTCCATTTGAGACTTTCCCCAAACTATTCTGCAAGAACAGTAGCCTCTCCCTTCATCAAGCACTCCCCTGGCTCCACAGACTGAAAGTTGATTCTGGTCATTTTTTCCAGCTTACTGGTTGTTTTAATGTTAAGGATTAACTCCTAGAGATTCCTACTCTGCTACTTTGCAGGATATCCCCTTCACCAAAATTAAAACTACAGTACATCAAAGGACATTATCAAGAGGGTAAAAAGACAATCCAAAGAATGGGAGAAAATATTTGCAAATCATGTATCTTGTAAGTGCTTAGTATCCAGAATACATAAACTTTTACAACAAAAATTCAAAAATAGGTAAAGAACTTGAATAGACATTTCTTTTCTTTGAGACAGAGTCTTATCCTGTTGCCCAGGCTGGAGAACAGTGATACAATCACAGCTCACTGCAGCCTCTACCTCCTGGGCTCAAGTGTTCCTCCTGCCTCAGCCTCCTGAGTAGCTGGGACTACAGGCACATACCACCATGCCTGGCTAAATTTTTTTACTTT
>NW_012105253.1:3992596-3993981 GCF_000951045.1 Mandrillus leucophaeus
TACATGGAAACTGAAAAACCTGCTCCTGAATGACTACTGGGTACATAACGAAATGAAGGCAGAAATAAAGATGTTCTTTGAAACCAATGAGAACAAAGACACAACGTACCAGAATCTCTGGGACACATTTAAAGCAGTGTGTACAGGGAAATTTATAGCACTAAATGCCCACAAGAGTAAGCAGGAAAGACCTAAAATCAACACCCTAACATTACAATTAAAGGAACTAGAGAAGCAAGAGCAAACAAATTCAAAAGCTAGCAGAAGGCAAGAAATAACTAAGATCAGAGCAGAACTGAAGGAGACAGAGACACAAAAAACCCTTAAAAAAAAAAATCAATGAATCCAGGAGCTGGTTTTTTGAAAAGATCAACAAAATAGACCGCTAGCAAGACTAACAAGAAAAGAGAGAAGAATCAAATAGATGCAATTAAAAAGTGATAAAGCGGATATCACCACTGATCCCACAGAAATACAAACTACTATCAGGGAATACTATAAACACCTCTAAGCAAATAAGCTAGAAAATCTAGAAGAAATGAATAAATTCCTGGACACATACACCCTCCCGAGACTAAACCAGGAAGAAGTTGAATCCCTGAATAGACCAATAACAGGCTCTTAAGTTGAGGCAATAATTAATAGCCTACCAACCAAAAAAAGTCCAGGACCAGATGGATTCACAGCCAAATTTTACCAGAGGTACAAAAAGGAGCTGGTACCATTGCATCTGAAACTATTCCAATCAATAGAAAAAGAGGGAATCCTCCCTAACTCATTTTATAAGGCCAGCATCATACTGATACTAAAGCCTGGCAGAGACACAGCAAAAAAAGAGAATTTTAGACCAATATCCCTGATGAACATCAATGCGAAAATCCTCAATAAAATACTGGCAAACTGAATCCAGCAGCACATCAAAAAGCTTATCCACCAAGATCAAGTTGGCTTCATCCCTCGGATGCAAGGCTGGTTCAACATATGCATATCGATAAACGTAATCCATCACATAAACAGAACCAAAGACAAAAACCACATGATTATCTTAATAGATGCAGAAAAGGCCTTTGACAAAATTCAACCGTCCTTCATGCTAAAAACTCTCAATAAACTAGGTATTGATGGAATGTATCTCAAAATAATAAATGATGGAATGTATTTATTTATGACAAACCCACAGCCAATATCATACTGAATGGGCAAAAACTGGAAGCATCCCCTTTGAAAACTGACACAAGACAGGGATGCCCCCTCTCACCACTCCTATTCAACATAGTGTTGGAAGTTCTGGCCACTGCAATCAGGGAAGAGAAAGAAATAAAGGGTATTCAATTAGGAAAAGAGGAAGTCAAATTGTCCCTGTTTGCAGATGACATGATTGTATA
>NW_012105253.1:3994031-4000636 GCF_000951045.1 Mandrillus leucophaeus
AGACCAGTGGAACAGAACAGAGGCCTCAGAAATAACATTACACATCTACAACCATCTGATCTTTGACAAACCTGACAAAAACAAGAAATGGGGAAAGGATTCCCTATTCAATAAACAGTGCTGGAAAACTGGCTAGCCATACATAGAAAGCTGAAACTCGATCCCTTCCTTATACCTTACACAAAAATTAATTCAAGATGGATTACAGACTTAAATCTTAGACCTAAAACTGTAAATACCCTAGAAAAAAACCTAGGCAATACCATTCAGGACAAAGACATGGGCAAGGACTTCATGACTAAAACACCAAAAGCAATGGCAACAAAAGCCAAAATAGACAAATGGGATCTAATTAAACTAAAGAACTTCTGCTCAGCAAAAGAAACTGCCATCAGAGTGAACAGGCAACCTACAGAATGGGAGAAAATTTTTGCAATCTACCCATCTGACAAAGGGCTAATATCCAGAATCTACAAAGAACTTAAATTTACAGAAAAAAATCAAACCCCATCAAAAAGTGGGCAAAGGATATGAACAGACACTTTTCAAAAGAAAACATTTATGCAGCCAACAGACACATGAAAAATGTTCATTGTCACTGGTCATCAAAGAAATACAAATCAAAACCACAATGAGATACCATCTCACACCAGTTAGAATGATGATCATTAAAAAGTCAGGAAACAACAGGTGCTGGAGAGGATGTAGAGAAACAGGAACGCTTTTACACTGTGGGTGGGAGTGTAAACTAGTTCAACCATTGTGGAAGACAGTGTGGAGATTCCTCAAGGATCTAGAACTAGAAATACCATTTGACCCAGTCATCCCATTACTGGGTATATACCCAAAGGAGTATAAATCACGCTACCATAAAGACACACACACACGTATGTTTATTGTGGCACTATTCACAATAGCAAAGACTTGGAACCAACCCAAATGTCCATCAATGATAGACTGGATTAAGAAAATGTGGCACATATACACCATGGAATACTTTGCAGCCATTAAAAAAAGGATGAGTTCATGTCCTTTGTAGGGACATGGATGAAGCTGGAAACCTTAATTCTGAGTAAAAAACCACAAGGACAGAAAACCAAACACCCCATGTTCTCACTCATAGGTGGGAACTGATCAATGAGAACACCTGGACACAGGGCGGGGAACATCACACACCGGGGCCTGTCGTGGGATGAGGGGATGGGCGAGGGATAGCATTAAGAGAAATACCTAATATAAATGACAAGTTAATGAGTGCAGCAAACCAACATGACGCATGTATACATATGTAACAAACCTGCACATTGTGAAGTATAATTAAAAAAAAAAAAAAAAGTAGTTCTGCTCAGGATGATGAAAAAGTTCTGGAAACAGTAGTGAAAGTTACAGAACACTATGAATGTACTTAATACCACAGAATTATATATTTCAATATGATTAAAGTAGTACATTTTGTTATATTTTACTGTAAAAAAAAAAGTACTCAAAACTTTGACAAGGCATAGTAAAATATACCCAAATAGAAGAAAATTAATAAAATGAAATAGAACTATTAATGTATTTTTTCAAAGAAACCAGTAAAATTGAAAATCCATATTGAGGAAAGAGAAAGAAATAGGGAAGGCCTATAAAATCAGCACCAGAAATGAAAAAGAAAATTTCATAACTTTAGATGATACAAAGAATTACCAAGGTTAGTATCAACTAACTGTATCAATAAAATTGAAAATTTATATAAAATGTACAAATTCCTAGAAAAAAAGAAACTGTCTACCATAGTCTCTCAAGTAGAAGAGTCCTGTAGATAAACCTTTAAGAAAACTGAATCCAGAGTTAAAATCTTCCCACAAAGAAAGGCCCAGTCCCTGACTGCTACCATATATTCAAGAAATACTTTAATTTCAATCTTACACAAATTCCTTCAGAGAAATGAAGTAAGTAGCATACTGTAATCCATTTTATGAAGTTCGCCTAACTCTACAAGAAAACTCATAAGGGAAGTATTACGAAGAAAAACCACAGGCCAAGGTAATTCATAAACATAAAAGCAATAAAGTATTAGCAAACCAAATCCTACAGCACTAAGTAGACTTCTGCCTAGGAAAGTAAGGTTATTTTCTATTAGAAAATCAATTCTTAGAACTCACCACCTAACAGATTAAAGGAAAAATTATGCTTTCACTAGATACAGAAGAAAAAGTATATTTAAAAGAAAAATCTAAGGCCGGGTGTGGTGGCTCATGCCTATAATCCCAGGACTCTGAGGGTAGGAGTTCCAGACCAGTCTGACCAACATGGTGAAACCCCATCTCTACTAAAAACACAAAATTAGCCAGGCGTGGTGACGCATGCCTGTAATCCCAGCTACTTGGGAGGCTGAGGCAGGAGAATCACTTGAACCCGGGAGGCGGAGGCTGCAGTGAGACGAGATCACGCCACTGCACTCCAGCCTGGGCAACAAGAGCGAAACTCCGTCTCCAAAAAAAAAAAAAAATCTATGATAAAAAAGACACACACACACACACACACACACACACACACACACACACACACACACGCCTCTGTGAATATTAGGAAATAAATGGGGAGGTATATGGCCTAGAATTGAGGTTCAATATTAGGTACTACCTTGATTCTGGCAAAATTGGGAGGACCTTGAACAGCCTAACCACAAGTTCTCCTTCCCACTCTACTTTCACAGATAGGGTCCCTTAACCAAATACTCTTTATCAAAGCAACCAGGCACAATTTCTGCTTATGCTTAAATATTGAGTTTCAGTTCCTTGCCAGCCTATAGAGTTATTCAAACAAGCCAATCCCATCATCTCCTGTGGGAACCAGGGGCACCCCCGATTTCATGATAATACATAAAAAGGCTACCTCCTAAAGTCCCTGTTTGTTCACTCCATCCCAAATGCAACCATCATGTGGCCCCCCCTGGCAATGTAGTGTCCTCCCCAGGGCTATATAAGTCTATGTGACTAATAAACTGTTGTCAATTTCATCTGTCCAGTGTCAGATGTTATGTACTGGGCCAACCTCATAACCCTAGGGCAGGAATCCCTCCCTCACCAATGGGAGTATCTATACACTTATAAAAGATCTACATAATATCCTACAGCAAACTTCCTATTTAATGGTGTAATGTTGAAGCTTCCTTTCTGAGATCACGAATAAGATAAAGATATCCACTGGCTTGATTTTTATTCACCAATGGAGAGTTCAGGCAGCATGATAAAGCAAGAAAAATAAAAGGCATAAAGATTGGAAATAATAAACATTGTCATTATTCACAGATGATAGTATTAGATACAAAAGAAGCCAAACAAAGCTACAGAGAAGTTACTAGAATTAGAAAGATTTAACAAAGTTATTGGAAAAAAAACTTTTTAAACAAATTTGGGGCCGGGCACAGAAGCTAATGCCTAGAATCCCAGCACTTTGGGAGACCAAGAGGAGTGTAGGGATTTAAGGCCAGAGGAGTATAGGGATTTGAGACCAGCCTGGGCAACAAAGTGAGACCCCCCCCCCGACCTCTACAAAAATGTGCAAAAATTAGCTGAGCATAGTGGTACATGCCTGTAGTCCCAGCTACACGAGAGGATGAGGTGGGAAGATGACTTGAGCCCAGGAGGTTGAGGCTGCAGTGAGCCATGATTGTGTCACTGTACTTCAGCCTGTATGACAGAGTGAGACCATGGCTCAAAAAAACAAAAACAAATTAAGATATAAAACATATTCAGGCCAGGCATGGTGGCCAAAAGCTCTCAGCATTTTGGGAGGCCAAAGTGAAAGGATCGCTTAAGTCCAGGAGTTTAAGACCCACCTGGGCAACATAGTGAGACACCATTGCTACAAAAAATAATAAAAAGGAAAAAACCCCCACACATTTGTATTTATATTTACCAGGAACAAAAAGGTAGAATGAAGTTAAAATGGAGTATTATCTACAGTAGCATCATAACCTATCGAGTACCTAGAAAAACTTTAAGAGAAGACATACAAAATCCCAACGGGAATAATTATACTTAACAAGTCACTGAAGAAAGCATAAGATCCTTTTGTGGTTCATAAGCATGATGATCAGGTTTTCAGGCACATGTGTGCAATGTGCCTCCTTCAAACTTTGTTAGGATGCTAGCACGCTACCCATCTGACTTAAAGGAAAAAAATTAAGAAGCATAATAATATTCTCCCCAAACTGATTTATCAATTTCTCATAATCCCAATTAATAGCCTATCAAGTTTTTTGTGAAACCTGATACGTGGATTCTTATGGATGGGATAATTCAACTAGCTAAAAAATAATTAGAAGATGCCTCCAAAAAATAATTACAGGTATTGGTGAGGGGTTACATAAGGACTTGCTTTGCCAGCTATCAAAAACTATTGTAAAGAGAATGTGGGCCAGGCAGAGGTTCATGCCTATAATCCCAAGACCAACCGAGACAGGAGGACAGCTTGAGGTCAGGAGTATAAGACCAAATTGGGCAACATAGCAAGACCCTTTCTCTAAAAGGAAAAAAAAGTGTGGCCCTAGTGCAGGTAGTAACAAATATATCAACAGATCAAAACTGCCTGAGAAAGAGAAATCAGACTGCTAAGAAAGAAACAGACTCGCGCATACATAATTTATAAGCACAGCGGTGTAGAGCACTGGGAAAAGAATGGTACTATTTTCCACTAATGGGGCTTGGACAGCAGGTAAAAAGTGAAACTGGACTGCAACCTCACCATACATACAAATCAACTGCAGATGAAATGAAAACCCAAATGTGAAGGAAAAACTATAGAGCTTTTAAAAGAATTTTTTTTTTTTTTTTTTTTGGAGACAGGGTCTTGCTCTGTTACTCAGGCTGGAGTGCTGTGGTATGATCAAGGCTCACTGCAGCCCTGGGTCCTCCTGGGTCCAAGCCATCCTCCCACATTAGCCTCTCAAGTAGTTGGGATCACAGGCTTGTGCCACCATGCCTGGCTCGTTTATTTTTTTTGTTGTTTGTTTATTTTTTTGAGACAAGGTCTCCCTATGTTGCCCACACTAGTCTCAAACTCCTGGGCTCAAGTGATCCTCCCACAGTACTGGGATTACAGGTGTGAGCTACCTACCGTGCCAGGCCCAGAAAGATTCTTAAAACAAGAGTACTTACCACAGAGATTCATACAATTCAAAAATTCAAATTCGAAAACTAAAGGACCCTATAAAAAAGGCAAATAGAATGGAAGAAGATAGCGAGAATATAAAATAACTCCTATTAAAATTAAAATAGCCAGACATGGTGGCACGTACTTGTCATCCCAGATATTTGGGAGGCTGAGGCAGAAGGACTGCTTGAGCCCAGGAGCCTGAGACCAGCCTGGACAACACAGCAAGATCAAGTCTCATAAAAAATAGTAATAACTTGGGAGGCCAAGGCAGGTGGATCACCTGAGGTCGGGAGTTTGAGACTAGCCTGACCAACATGGAGAAACCCCGTCCGTCTCTACTAAAAATACAAAATTAGCCGGGCGTGGAGGCTAAGGCAGGAGAATCACTTGAACCTGGGAGTCAGAGGTTGCAGTGAGCCGAGATCGCGCCATTGCACTCCAGCCTGGGCAACAAGAGCGAAACTCTGTCTTAAAAATAACATTTTTAAAAATGAAAAAAAAAAAAAGTTTAAATAACCCAACAAAAAGAAAAAATAGGAGAGACTCAAACAAGTGCTTCACAATAGCTGAAATCCAAATGATGGATATGAAAAGTGCTCAACCTAAGTGGTACTTAGGAAAAGCTTCTCAAATCCCAATAAGTTAACAGGAAACACCCACAAGATTGCCAAAAAATAAAAAGACTGATAATACAAAATGTTAGTGAACACCTACATCTCAGCCAACAGGAACACACATGAACTGCTTGCTGGTGGGTATATGAGAGTTGGTAAAAGTTAACTTGAGCGTTCATCTTCTCTATGATCAGGAATTCTGCTTTACGGTGTATTAAAAACAAAACAAAACAAAACAAAACACCAAAACCTCAGGACTCACATATATAAATAGCAGGAAATACAAGAATGTTAATAGCTTCATTGCTTTAAAAAGAGCAAAAGCAAGCAACATTTCCAATACACAGCAACAGAATGGAAAAATTAATTGTGGCATATTTGTGCAAAGTATTACATAGCATTAAAAGTGAATAAACTATAGCTATATGCAACAACATGGATGACGCCTTCAATGTTAAATGAAGATAGGAAGAAATAAAATACACCAGCACCATTCCTTTCACACAAAGTCCCAAAACAGAC
The DNA here is from genome assembly GCF_000951045.1 of Mandrillus leucophaeus. NCBI lineage: Eukaryota > Metazoa > Chordata > Mammalia > Primates > Cercopithecidae > Mandrillus > Mandrillus leucophaeus. The sequence goes on from NW_012105253.1 coordinate 4,000,313, forward strand.
AAAGCTAGGCTACAGCATTTACTATAAAGTAAATGAAAGGAATTGTTAACATAAAAGTGGGGCAGGCCAAGTGCAGTGCCTCACACCTGTAATCCCAACACTTTGGGAGACTGAGGTGGTAGAATTGCTTGAAATCAGGAGTTCAAGACCAGCCTGGGTAACACGATGAGACCTAATCACTACAAAAAAAAAATTTAAGAACTTATTCATGGCCCAGGCATGACGGCTCACTCCTGTAATCCCAGCACTTTGGGAGGCCAAAGCAGGTGGATCACCTGAGGTCAGGAGTTCAAGACCAGCCTGGCCAACATGGCAAAACCCTGT
>NW_012105253.1:4001481-4005597 GCF_000951045.1 Mandrillus leucophaeus
GACAATTAGGAAGCAGCTGAAATGGTCTTAGGAAATAAAGACGGCTTGAACTAAGGAAGAAAAAAAGAAGGCAACAGATTTCTGTGATGTAGAAAGGAGAATTGATAGAATTTGTTAAGGGAAGGTTCGAGTTTTTAAAAAGTCAAGGATGGAGCCTTAACTTTTAGTCTTTTTAATCTCTATTAAAATAATGAATTGGGAGGCCACTATGCTGAGATGGCCACAGCACTCAGGTTCCTACTTAAGCAAAAAGAAACCAAACTCAAGTGAACTTAAGCTTAACTAATCAGAAACCAACTAACCTCCAGTGGCTTTATGAATCAGAAACTGCCAACTAGTCTCTAACTAGGTACTTTCTACTGTCTTATCAAAGTTTCCCTCTCCTACCCCTTCTGTGGAGCACTGAGCCACTTGCTGAACTGATACTGCTCAGTCATGAATCCCTGAGTTCTAAAATAAACAAAAACTAGCCGAGTGTGGTGGCGTGCACCTGTAGTCCCAGCTGCTCAAGAGGCTGAGGTAGAAGGATCACTTCAGCCCAGGGGATAAAGTCTGAAGTAAGCTGTGTTTGCACTACTGCACTCTAGCCTGGGCCACAGAGTAAGATGGTGCCTCTAAATAAATAAATAAATAAATAAATAAAAAGGGTTTTTACTATGCTGCTCAGGCTGTCTTGAACTCCTAGCCTCAAGCGATCCTCCTGCCTCGGCCTCCCGGTGTGCTGGGATTACAGGCATGAACCACCATGCCCAGACCAAAATAACTTACCCTGACCTATAATATTAATCAATATACTTCTCAGTTTCCTTTAATTATGCTAGTACATAAACCAATTTCTTTTTAAATTACAACATTCCAAGATTTATAAACCACAAGAATTACCTGTCCCCCCTTACAGTGGAAAATGTAGATAAGCCCCCATCCAAAAATCTTTCCCTCCTTATCCTCCTGACATACATTTCTCTTAGTATTCCAACGAATTTATAATTTTAGTTGGAAATCTGATAAATGAAACAAACATGTATTTAGATATTATGAACATTTAATAACATTCACAACTGAGCTGCAGAGCATAGTACAATATTTCCTTTCTCAAGCAATTTCATTTTCGAATTATCAATTGCCTGCATTTTAAAAATCTGTTTAGTTTTTAAGTATTTATCACTAAATCAGCAGCAAACTTTCCAACAAAACTGCAAACCCTTTTCAGTATGTTCAAATATATCAGATAATCAAAGAGTTTTACATTTGTGCCCTGAAATGTATCCTTCTCCGAAATATGAAGTCCTTTTTCCAGCTTCAAACCTTTTCAAGCTTGCTGCAAGATGCCATCCTGGAGCTTTCCTTCATCATTATCCTGGGAATTCCTATGCCTAATGATATCACCACAAGTATCTGTTTGCTTTACGTCACATGAAATCTGAATAGTTTCAAAATACCAACAAAACCACTAAAAACACAACATTGAATGCAATATAAGATTTTTTTTGTCCTTACAATATAGCATACTAGGAATGCACAATCAATATTGTGATTTTAAAATCAGTTTCAAAAGTCCTTTACTATGTAGGTAAAACTATCTGGTTGATACAGAACAATGTTCATTTGTCTTGTTTGCTGGGGAAGCCGGGAGAGTTACTTACATTTGTTTAGTTACATAAAACATTTACATAGTTCCAAAGTCAATACTGTGAACCAGTTACATTTACAGAGGTCTAATTTTCTTCTCTAATTCCTTCCCAATTTTTTTGGCCCCACTAGCAGTCATTTTTAGTTATTTATTCTTCTGTTGTTTGTTTGCTTTTTTGAGATGGAGTCTCTGTTTGTCTCCCAGGCTGGAGTGCAGTGGCCTGATCTCTGCTCACTGCAACCACTGCCTCCTGGATTCAAGGAATTCTGCTCACTGCAACCTCTGCCTCTTGGATTCAAGGGATTCTGCTCACTGCAACCTCTGCCTCTTGGATTCAAGGGATTCTGCTCACTGCAACCTCTGTCTCCAGGGTTCAAGCGATTCTCCTGCCTCAGCCTCTCAAAGTGTAGGATTACAGGTGTGAGCCACCATGCCTGGCCTCCATTGTTTATTTGTAAATATAAGCACGTATTTTCTCTTTCTCTTATTGTCATGGAGATACTGTTGCTTTAGATCCTTTTAGAGGATAGAGCTAAGAAACACACACACACACAGAGACACAAAGGGTAGCACATAATATGCATTCTTCTGCACCTTGATTTCTACTTAATACATCATGGAATTCACTCCACAGCAGTACACATATCTTTTTCATTCCTTTTTTATATCTGCGCAGTGATATACCATAGTTTATTCCACCAGTCATTTATTGGTGGTCATATCAATCTTTCATTATTATCAACAGTGCTACAAACAAATAACCCTGTGCACGCCTCACTTTATTCTTTTGCATTTGAATCTCTGAGATACATTCCTAGAAGTGGAAATTGCCAGGTCAATGAGGAAATGCATTTGCATTTTACTAGGTATTGCCAAATTCCCTTCCAGTTTTAGCATTCTGCATTCCCACCGGCAATATAATGGATTATCTTCCTTTCCTCAGTTTCACCCAAAAAGTATAATGCCAAAGTATAATGCTGTAACTATTTGGGGGGAATTTTTTTTTTTTTTGAGGCGAGTCTTGCTCTGTCGCCCAGGCTGGAGCGCAGTGGCGCAATCTCATCTCACTGCAACCTCCGCCTCCCAGGTCCAAGCGATTCTCCTGCCTCAGCCTCCAGAGAAGCTGGGATTACAGGCAAGCATCACCACGCCCCGGCTAATTTTTGTATTTTTAGTAGAGACAGGGTTTCACTATGTTGATCAGGCTGCTCTCGAACTCCTGACCTCATGATCCACCCGCCTTGGCCTCCCAAACTGCTGGGATTACAGGCGTGAGCCACTGCGCCTGGCCTGGGAGAAATTTTTAAGAGTTTTCTTTGTACCTTAATAATCATCTTTCATGAGCATCCCATCTGCATTAACAAAAATGTATATTCTCTTATATGCAATAGATGACCCTAAGATCTACCTTTCAGTTGTGTTATTTAGGTCCTCAATAGCCTTACTGAAGTTTTTGTCCAGTTGATCTATCTTGAACTGAGATGGATTTTAGGTCTTCTATTATTAATATGTTCTTAAGTCTTAATGACTCTCCTGAAGCTTTTTTTCTTTTTTTAAATGAAAGTTGTCACGAATATCCATGTACCCAATAACGCATCTTCATTACAGACTGCACCTTGTAGCATTATAATGTGTCCTACCTCTTTAATGATTTCTGGCCTGAATTTTACCTTGTGTAAAATAACTATAATAACCCCTTTTATTATATTTGTCTGGCCTATCTTTGTCCAACTTCTTAATCTTTGAGTTTTTCGATTTTGCAGATGTATCTTTTATATAAAACACAGAGTTGGGCTAGGTGCAGTGGCTCATACCTATAATTCCAATACTTTGGGATGCTGAGGCGGGTGGATCACTTGAGGCTAGGTATTCGAGACCAGCCTGGCCAACATGGCAAAACGTCATCTCTACCAAGAATACCAAAATTAGCTGGGTATGGTGCATCTCTCCTGTAGCACCAGCTGCTTGGGAGGCTGAGGCAGGAGAATCGCCTGCACCCTGGAGGTTGCAGTGAGATCACACCAGTGCACTCTAGCCAGGGCAAGAGAGTAAGACTCAGTCTCAAAACAGCAACAAAAGAAAACAAACCACAGAGTTGGATTTTGCTATGTTAACCTAAAAATATTTTTTCTCTTAATAGGTCAGTTAAGCCCATTTACTAATATCACTTTATGGTCTCAAGTCTGTCACAGTGAGAATACATAATTTCACTGTATTTGTTTCTTTTGCTCTCCTTTCTGCACCCTTCCCACCACCTCCCTCGCCCTGCCAATACTTCTTTTGTTATCTAGAAAGGTTTGGGCTTTTGTCCTAATGGTTATCTTTATATAATATCCTTAAGTCCTCTCTTTGTTAGATACTGTCTTTTGATTCCCTAGTATGAGCAACATAGAAAATTAGCTCCCTTCTTCCCCTTCACCATTCCTACACCACAACACACAGCATCTATATAAAGTAATAATATCCCTTGATGCCCTGGTTAAGTT
>NW_012105253.1:4008487-4013593 GCF_000951045.1 Mandrillus leucophaeus
AAACTTTCCAACCATGTCTCTTCATCTCCCTTTCATTGTTCAACCTATCTGGCTTCCAATATCTATCTCTCCACCTATATGCTTTTCCATGGCTGTTTTTTTTGCTTTTTTTAGTCTTCTCTTACTTGACCTTGCAGGAGGAGCATGACCCTGTAAAACACTGCTGCCTTTGGTAAGAGATACCAGGGAGACTCTTCACCCATAATCAAAACAAAATAAAGATCTGGTAGTCAGGATTCCTAATTCCTATAGAAGACATTTTTCTTTTAAATGTACCATACCAGGCCGGGCGTGGTGGCTCATGCCTGTAATCCCAGCACTTTGAGAGGCTGAGGCAGGAGGATCACCTGAGGTGAGGAGTTTGAGACCAGCCTGGCCAACATGGCGAAACCCCATCTCTACTAAAAATACAAAAATTATCCAAGTGTGGTGGCGCACACCTGTAATCCCAGCTGTTGGGGAGGCTGAGGCATGAGAATCACTTGAACCCAGGAGGCAGAGGTTGCAGTGAGCCAAGACCGCACCACTGCACTCCAGGCTGGACAACAGAGTGAGACTCTGTCTCAAAAAATATAAATAAAGTAAAAATAAATAAATGTATTACACTATGAGATGAGAACCTATAGATTATTTATATTAGAAAAAAATCAGAAGTTTTTGAGAAGTAAGGTGGTTTCATAACGTCAAAGAGGATATGGCATTTGAAAAGGTTTTGAAAGACCACACAAAAAGCAAAAATATTGAGGCAATTCAGATAAGTTATGTTTATGTTATTTTAGATACAAATATTTGAACATGTATTGTACATATACTATAGTGCTAGTACATCCTATACATAATAAATCATATAAGCATAAAACATGAGGAATGAAATCAAGATGAAATAAATATTTTTAAATGTTTTGCTAATCAAGATAGCTTCACACCTTCACACTATTGTCAACTAATGCTTTCAGATGCAGTATACACTTAATGCATGGTCCATCATTTGTAATGGAGGATGTCAGTCAATTTCAAAGAGTAATCATTAATTTTGAACTTTTAGGCCCACTTCTTGTTAGATCTGGTTAGATAATCGGTTGTTAACCTCACAATAAAACTGGTAAGAGCCTATAAAGTGCTAGCTCTGCCACTTTAATGCTATTGTACCTGCAAAGCAATACTATCTTTATCATAACTAAAAATAAGACTTCAAAGATTCAAATAATTTAAAGCTGGTGAAAAATTAAAGTTCCATCAACTCCACACACTGATAAAATGAAACACAAAATGAGACAATAACAGCTACAGCTTTCTATAGGACAGGGATCTCCCTTGCCAGCTAACCCCCTTGTCAGCTAATTGCATATTCAGGTCCCAAGAATGACAGGTGTACATCCATCTATACAACACTGGTGAAGTTACAGACTTAAATGGAATTGTCTCTGTTGTTAACTGAAACAGGGGATCACTTTTCATGGTTATTGTACAAGTGCCCTATATCCTACAACTTAGGGACTTACCAAACTGCTGAAATTAAGGGGCTTTTGTGAGCAGCCTCCATTTGGGACTTCCCTAGGAAATGAGATTAAGGGTTTTATGCCAGAGGCCTGGTAATGGCCTACCATAATCTTCTATTTTTTGACAGACATTTAGTTAAAAACAGATATTAAAACCCATAAACCTACTTACACAAGTACATATAAAATTATGTTACAAAGGCTGAGTGCGACGGCTCATGTATGTAATCTCAGCACTTTGGGAGGCTGAGGTGGGCAGATCACGAGATCAAGAGATTGAGACCATCCAGACCAAAATATGGAAACCCCATCTCTACTAAAAACATAAAAACTAGCTGGGCATGGTGGCACGCGCCTATGCTCCCAGATACTTGGGAGGCTGAGGCAGGAGCTGTCTCTTATACACATCTAGATGTGTATAAGAGACAGTTCACTGGGTTAGCGAGGATGGTCTCGATCTCCTGACCTCGTGATCCGCCCATCTCGGCCTCCCAAAGTGCTGGGATTACAGGCTTGAGCCACCGCACCCGGCCCTTATACTCTTGAATAACTGTATTATATCTACATTGTTGGGGCATATAACAAATACATACTACTTTGTCACCCCTTTTTTCTGTCATTAAATTTAGTTCTACAGTTAGACACAAGGATTCCCTGCAGAACATCTTCCCTATTGTTTTCCTGACATCAGATCTCTTGGCTTTAATACAGACTCAACAGCATGACATTAGTGTAAAGATAAACAAAAAGACCAATAAAACAGAAGAGAGTCCAGAAATAAATACAGACATGCGTGGACAACTGATTTTCGACAAAGACAATGCAGTGGAGAAAGGACAGTCCTCTCAACAACAATGCTAGAAAAACTGCATATCCATATATAAAATGAACTTAGATTCATATCTCATACCACATACCAACATTAACTCAAAATGGATCATAGATCTAAATGTAAACCTCAAAACTATGGGACTTCCAAGAAGAAAACAGGATAAAATACCTGTGTTAGACAAAGATTTCTTAAATATGGCACAAAAGAATAATCCATAAAAGATAAACTAGATTTCACCAAAATAAGGAATTGGGGCTCCTTGGAGAGCCGGCATAGGAAAAGTATAAGATAAATCTAGAAATTCTTTTTTGTCAGGAAATAAGAAAGTGCTCAACTGGGTGCTGTGGCTCATGCCTGTAATCCTAGCACTGGAGGCCAAGGCAGGAGGATCGCTTGAGCTCAGAAGTTCGAGAACAGACTGAACAATGTAGAGAGACCCTGTCTCTACAATAAAAATAAAAATTCGCCAGATATGGTGGTAGATTCCTGTGTTGCCAGCTACTTGGGAGGCTGAGGTGGGAGGATAGCTCAGGCCTGGAAGGTTAAGGCTGTAGTGAGCCATGATTGTCAACTTTAAGAGGTTTCTATTATCCAAATTAGGGCAATTTGATTGTCAAAAGAAATAAAGGAATGGATATAACATACTGACTAAAATATTTCATAAGCCCATGATAGATAAATGGAAAAGAAAACGGTTATCCACACAGTAGACTATCAACTAGTAAGCATAGAGTGACAGAAAAACCATTTCGTACTATCATAGTAATAGCTGATAAAGGCAAGAATCAGCAATCTAAGTCTTCTCGGAACAGAATATTCACACAGACTCCAAAGTATCTCCTAAAAGGTTATTTGTTAATTACAAAAGGAGAGGGGGAGATATCTTTAGAGTGGAGAAATCTGGCAGTCACCACCTTAAACAAGTGATCAAGGCCAACACTAACAACAGGACAGAATGACAATCATGTGTTTCTCAATGTAAGGCACTGAAAAAGACAAATCACTGTTGCCCAAAATGATGCATCAGTCTGCATACAGTAAGTAGAGAGAAACCACACATTAATTTCAAATGAAGTTTAACATAAGGAATTATTATTATCATGTTTTTGAGACAGAGTCTTGCTCTGTTGCCCAGGCTGGAGTACAGTGGCATGATCTAGGCTAACTGCAGCCTCCGCCTCCTGGGTTCAAGCAATTCTCCTGCCTCAGCCTCCCAAGTAGCTGGGACTACAGGCACATGCCACCATGCCTAGTTAATTTTTGTAATTTTAGTAGAGATGGGGTTTCACCACGTTGGCCAGGCTGGTCTCAAACTCCTGACCTCAGGTGACCCACCTGCCTCAGTCTCCCAAAGTGTTGGGATTATAGGCGTGAGCCAATGCACCCAGACAACATAAAGAATTATTAACCATCGTAAGGGACTGAATGGGAGAGGCTGAGGCAGGAGGACTGCTTGAGTCCAGGAGTTCAACCTAACAAAATGAGACCCTGTTTCTACTAAAAAAATAAATAAAAAATTTAAGAGCTTGTGTCAGAATGTAAACCAACCAAGATCATTTAGTTCAGCTGGCATTTAGTTCAGCTGGAGGAAGGAAGCAGTACACTGGTTAACATTCTGTGGCAAGCTCCTTATCTTGTTTCAGACCCTAATAGGTTGTGGATCATGCCTTGAGTAGCACTGCCCTAAAACACCCTGCTTCAAAGAGGCACTAGATAGCACTATAAGAAGACAGACAGGTATCACTGTTAATTCACGGTCTCTAGCAGCAAACAAGCCTCAACGCAACCTGCACTAACACTACATTTTATTGGTCAACTTCAAAACTCCCTTCTCAACCTTATTCCACTCCTGTTATCCTCTCACCCTCAGCAGATGACCTCACTTTCTATTTAAGGGAGAAATCAGTGGGGGGCTCAGAATACAGAAATTCCATCCATTTTGAGGACACACACACCTGTACTTAACACCTATTCCTACCTTCTCTCCTGTTCACAAGACAAAGTGTGTCTCCTATCCAGTCACCCATCTCTACCCATGCCTTACATCAATGCCTTTCTACTTTCTCAGAAGCCTCACCAAATTTTTTTTTTTTTAGTATATTCAATAGTTCTCGTGGATCCTTTCCATGTCCATTTAAATGTGTTTAAGCCTTTCCAATTTATACAAAAAAAAGAAAGAAATCTTCCTCAACTTCTTATTTTTTTTCTCCCCTTAAGTATTACCTTATCCCTTTCCTCCCCACTTCAGAGTTGTCCAAACTTTCCAACCATGTCTCTTCATCTCCCTTTCATTGTTCAACCTATCTGGCTTCCAATATCTATCTCTCCACCTATATGCTTTTCCATGGCTGTTTTTTTTGCTTTTTTTAGTCTTCTCTTACTTGACCTTGCAGGAGGAGCATGACCCTGTAAAACACTGCTGCCTTTGGTAAGAGATACCAGGGAGACTCTTCACCCATAATCAAAACAAAATAAAGATCTGGTAGTCAGGATTCCTAATTCCTATAGAAGACATTTTTCTTTTAAATGTACCATACCAGGCCGGGCGTGGTGGCTCATGCCTGTAATCCCAGCACTTTGAGAGGCTGAGGCAGGAGGATCACCTGAGGTGAGGAGTTTGAGACCAGCCTGGCCAACATGGCGAAACCCCATCTCTACTAAAAATACAAAAATTATCCAAGTGTGGTGGCGCACACCTGTAATCCCAGCTGTTGGGGAGGCTGAGGCATGAGAATCACTTGAACCCAGGAGGCAGAGGTTGCAGTGAGCCAAGAC
>NW_012105253.1:4016028-4023672 GCF_000951045.1 Mandrillus leucophaeus
AGAAAGGGGTCGTCACATTGCAGAAAGAAATTTGAGAAACTTGTGTATCTAGGTGACAGTTTAACTTCTAGAAGAAAAATTAAAAAGAGAAATCTGGGCAACACAGACAGATTCCAACCACAACAATACTACAAAAAAAATCAAAAAAAAAAAAAAAAATTGAGAAAGGGGTCGTCACATTGCAGAAAGAAATTTGAGAAACTTGTGTATCTAGGTGACAGTTTAACTTCTAGAAGAAAAATTAAAAAGAGAAATCTAGAGACCTAAAAATGAAAGTTTACAAATTACCCACATTTGGGTATATTTAAAAAGGTACAATGAAATTAAAAAGCGTTCTTCTGACATCAACTTTCCACCAGGATAGAGTAACTAGTACTGAGACAAGCTTTCCTGTCATTAATTACTGTATATTACCAGGACAAATACCTGAGGCAACTTTTCAGACAATGGACAAAAGGCAATGCAGTACTGTGATCCATGAGGAAAGAGAAGCTCGGGTGAGTAAGTCCCCTAAATCTTGATTCTCTAACTGAGGACTATCTTGGTGGTTCATGGAGCTACAGCCAACGAAGAACATAGCAAAGGAGCCAGAGAAATTTGGGGATTGTGAACCAGATGGAATATACAGGGCAAAGCACTTGGGAGAAGGGAGCTGAACAGAGAAAGGGTGCCAGTAGTCTATGTAAGGGTTTTGCCAAGTCCTTGGCTGAAGGCTACTACGCATGTGCAGAGCAAGTCCATGGGAAGTTTACCAGAGAGCAGCTGCTAAGGGATTGAGAGAGAAGCAAAGATACTGGAGGCCAAGCAGGAACAAAGAGAAAACAAATAAAAAGATGTCAGTCTTAAACCTTGCCATACCAACAATTACATAAAATATAAATGGATTAAGCAAAAGCAAAAATTAAAAGCTGGGATAAAAAAGTAAGACAACTGTATGCTATCTATAAGAGGCAGTTTAAAAAGCTAGAAGTAAAAGCATGGGAAAAATATACCATTCAAACGAACAGATTTTAAAAAATGGCATTAATATCAGACAAAGTAGACCATAACACAGCATTATAGGAAACAAAGAACATTTCACCTTAAAAAAGGGCAGGCAATTCATCAAAGCTTCAAAATACCTGTAGCAAAACCAAGTGAGGTATATCTCAAGAATGCAAGACTGATTTAACATCTAAAAATTAATGCAAGAAATACATTAACAAAAAAAGGACATAAACTGCATGACCATTTCAATAGACACAGGAAAAGTACATGGCAAAATTCATCACCCATTCATAATAAAAATTCTCAGCATATTAAAAATAGAAGAGAACTTCTTCATTTTGATAATGGGCATCTATAGAAAACAGCTAACATATTAATGGTGAACAATTGAGTGTTTTCCTCCTAAGATGAGGAATAAGGCAAGGAAATCCTCCCTCATTTAATACTGAAATTCAACTTCTAGTCAATATTGTATTGGAGTCCTTGCTGGTGCAATAAGAAGACATAAATTATTAAGAACAGAAAGAAAGAAGTAAAGCTATCTCCCTGTAGACCACATAGAAAATCCTCAGGAGTCCTCAAAACAAAAAAAAAAACTATATTTAATAATCGAATTTAGCAAGATAATGGGATGCAACCAATAATCGTATTTCAATATACTACCAACAGTTTGAAATGAAAATTTTAAAAATATATACAGTATCATTTAACATTATAAAATATTTAATATTTATACTGTGTAAACAAAAACTGTACAAGAATGCTACAATGAAAACCATAAAACAGTGCTCAGAATTTAAGAGATAAAACATATTCACAGATTGGAAGAATCAATATTGTTAAGAACATTTTGGCCGGGTGCGGTGGCTCACGCCTGTCAATACCAGCATTTTGGGAGGCCAAGGCGGATGGGATCACGAGGTCAAGAGATTGAGACCATCCTGGCCAACATGGTGAAACCCTGTCTCCACTAAAAAACACAAAAATTAGCTGGGCGTAGTGGCGTGCGCCTGTAGTCCCAACTACTCAGGAGGCTGAGGCAGGAGAATCAGTTGAACATGGGAGGCAAAGATTGCAGTGAGCAGAGATCGCGCCACTGCACTCCAGCCTAGTAACACAGCAAGACTCCGTCTCAAAAAAAAAAAAACCAACAACAAAACAAAACACATTTCCCCCCTTACCCAAATTGATATCTAGATTCAATATTATTCCAATCAAAACCATGACAGACTTTTGTGTAGAAACTGAAAGATTCTAAAATGTATAAAGAAATGCAAATGACTTCAAAAAATCAAAACAATTTTGAAAAAGAACAAACTGTCAAATTTCAAAATTGGGTGAGAAGAGTACTATAATCAAAAAACATTATGTATTAGCTGAATGGACAAATCAATAAAGAATAGACCACACACAGATGGTTGATTTTTGTATAAAAATGCCAAAATAATATAATGAAAAAGCACTCTCTTTAATAGTGTTTTAACATACAGTTAAAAAAAAAAATGAACCTCAACCTCACACAAAAAATAACTCACAAAATGGATTACAGGTTTGTATTTTAAAGCTAAAACTATAAAAATGCTGGGTTAAAAAAATGGAGAAAATCTTAGTAAACTTGGGGTAGGCAAAAAATTGTTAGATAGGACACAAAAGTCACCAACCATAAAATAAATTGATAAAGCAGACTTAATCAAAATTTAAACCTTTAGCTCTTCAAAAGACACCAAGAAAATGAACATGCAAGCCAGAGTCAATAGCTGCAATACATGTATCTGACAAAGGACCAGGATACAGAATATATATAAAGAACTTTACTTTTCGATAAAAAGGCAAACTCCCAGCCAGGCGTAGTGGCTCACGCCTATAATCCCGGCACTTTGGGAGACGAGAAGAATGGATCACTTGAGCTCAGGAGTTGAGAGACCAGCCTGAGCAACGTGGTGGAGGTTGCAGTGGGCTGAGATGGCGCCACTGCACTCCAGTCTGGGCAACACAGCAAGATGCTGTCTCAAAAAAAAAAAAACAAAAAAAAGGCAAACAACCTAATTTTTTGAAATTTGCAAAAGACAAGCCAAAATCTCACCAAAAAAGAATGACTACTAAGCACAAGAAAAGATGCTCATCATTATTCATCAGAAAAATGAAAACCAAAACCATGAGCTAGCTTTTCTGACCTACTACAATGGTTAAAATTTAAAAGAATAACAGGCTGGGCACAGTGGCTCACACCTGTAATCCCAGCACTTTGGGAGGCCAAGGCGGGTGGATCACCTGAGGTCAAGAGTTCAAGACCGGCCTGGCCAACACGGTAAAACCCTGTCTCTACTAAAAATACAAAAAAAATTAGCCAGGTGTAGTGGCAGGTGCCTGTAATCCCAGCTACTTGGGAGGCTAAGGCAGGAGAATTGCCTGAACCTGGGAGGCGGAGGTTACAGTGAGCCGAGATTGCACCACTGCACTCCAGCCTGGATGACAGAGTATAAGACTCCGTCTAAAAAAAAAAAAAAAAAAAAATTTTTTTTTTAAGACTGACAATACCCAAATTGGGGAGAGTGAACAAACTCTGGAGGGAACTGCTGGAGGGACTATAAAGTAATACAAGCAGTGTAAACATACATTTATCATAAAAAGAAACTCCAATTCTAAGTTATTTACTCAGGGAAATGACAAATACCTTTAAGTTTTATTCATAATAGCCCCCAAATTTAAAAAATACTTATTTCTACCAACAGGTGAATAAACCATGTATAGGACTGACAGGTAACACAGATCATTCTTAAATATTAATCCTTTGGAATTAAAGCTTGCACTCATGAGATGATTTATACTTTTTGCCAAGAAATCAGTCCCAGAATAGTTACATATCTTGTATACTGCCAGTTAGTAAAGAAATCTTGGAAAAGGGATTTAGTCTTATATTTTACCCTCTCTAGACAAATAATGTGATACCTTTCAAAAGTTATGTTCTCAGTATTTGTTAAAAATAGCTCTTCAATATTGTCTTTTAGATATGGAGGGGAAAACTGCTCTCAAACTCTCAGTTCGCTACTCGTTAGCCGAACAGTATGTTAACACTAAATAGTACACAATGTCATAACATTTCTCTAAGATCAGTTTGTTTTCTTAATGTACATAAAAGAAAATCCATTTTCTCAAGTTTTGCCTCTTTCCTAGATATAACTGCATACTAACAAAATGACAGTTAAGACTGAAGGAGTCATCCAATTTTAGCTTGTGGTCATTCATCCTCATTCCTTCCAACATGTAGCCTGAGAAAAAAAGACAGTTAAACCAAAGTTTTAAAACAAATGTTCTCAATGGGAGCTTGGTGGCCAGTGTAATTGTATCTAAGCATTTATAAATTATACTTTTCTGTTGTTATTTGCTTCATTTTATTTCTCCTTTAAAACAGTTCAAACATTATGTTTACTTTTGTAAGAAAAATGTGTTAGGAAGGATTTTTTTCCCCATGAAATTCATTTAGGATGACAAAGAGAGCATGAAAAAGTATTTTATAGAAAGGGAAACTAGATCTGAAACAGTTTTAGAATACTGCTTGTGTTAAAGAAACAATTCTAGAGTATAACTGTATTATACTCTAGAATTCTGTAAGTATGCCAGACTAGGTAGAATCGGACTTAAAGGAGGGAGGAGCCTAAAGATCTAAGTTTTTTTTAGGTGATTCTAGCGGTGTTAAAGTTTGAAAATCTCCAGTTTCTGAAATCTAAAAAGTGTATGAACTGTAACATATTTGGCCTCAACACACCTATTGTTTGGCCTATAGCATGGGCCCATAAATTAATTGTCTGTGTGTATATATATTTATGTGTATAAATATTCACATTTTTAATTACTTGACAATACCTAATACTAGAAAAATTTTGTTAAAAATCCAGATTCAGAATTTGCATTAAATAAATAAAAGATCCTTCAATACTTGCCCTGCACTCACATGACAAAGTGCTATGGCTAGGAGTCTGCCCCCCTGCTTGTACTCCCCATCATTTCCTATCATTTTACCCCAAGGCTCACACAGTTCTCCATCCCAACTACCTAATTAACCCTTCTGTAATAGATATTACTTGACTTGTGATGCCCATACTCACAAATTCATTAAGAAAATGAAGAAATGGTTTGATCAAATGAACCCATTATTTAGTTAAGAAATGTCTAAACTTTTGCTTCAGCTAGTATTAAAATAAGTATGCAAGAAGAGATAAAGGGAGAAAATACCCAAGTCACTAAGACTCAGGACAGCATTTTTAATTTATTAAAGATAATTTTAATCCTTTTAGAGGTTATTTTAAAGTATAATTTGTTAAAACCTTTTTCTTAGTATAAAAACAAAAACATCTCCCAATTTAAATGCTTTCTTTGAACTCTTGCTTACAATACAGCATAAAGATAAAAAATATTCAGATTGTAATTACGTACAACATTTTGAGAAGCATGGAATCCCAAACTTGTCTCAGAATTGAGGATGATAACTTTATGATCCATGTTCTCATTAATTCAAGTCCATATGTCATGGCCAGGCAAACAATATATCTTAATTCTATAATAATGCACAATTCAGATCTTAATTGGCTACTAGCCTGTTTAACCATTTAAAATATAAATGGAAGAGGCCGGGCGGGGTGGCTCATGCTTGTAATCCCAGCATTTAGCGAGGCCAAGGCAGGTGGATCACCTGAGGTCAGGAGTACAAGACCAGCCTGGCCAAAATGGCAAAACTCCATCGCTACTAAAAAAAAACCACACACACAAATTAGCCGGGTGTGGCGACCCGCTGAGGCACAAGAATTGCTTGAACCCGGGAGGCGGAGGTTGCAGTGAGCTGAGATCGTGCTACTGCATTTCAGCCTGAAGGACAAAGCGAGGTAGGAAGGTAGGAAGGTAGGCAGGGAGGAAGGAAAAACCAACCTTAAAATGCGTCTAAGAAATAAGAACAGGCGGGGTACGGTGGCTCACACTTGTAATCCCAGCACTTTGGGAAGCCAAGGTGGGCGGATCACCTCAAGTCGGGAGTTCGAGACCAGCCTGACCAACATGGAGTAACTCCATCTCTACCAAAAAAAAAAAAAAATACGAAATTAGCCGGGCGTGGTGGCGCATGCCTGTAATCCCAGCTACTCGGGAGGCTGAGGCAGGACAATCGCTTGAACCCGGGAGGCAGAGGTTGCGGTGAGCCAAGATCGCACCATTGCACTTGAGCCTGGGCAACAAGAGCGACACTCCGTCTCAAAATAAACAAAGAAACAAGAACTAAGGTTTAAGCTTTCACCTGTTCGAACTTTCCAGTAGTGGGCCTCTTCAGAGCAAACTAGTGTGAAGGATCTGAGAGTTTGTTCAACTTGCAAGCTAACAACCTTACCAGTTTCACGGATGGTGATAGAAGACACTCAAGGGTCAGAGACACAGGGCAGTCTGTTTTTTACTCACAGAAACAGCATAAGCCAAAGCATCAAGATTTTTGCACTAGTTCTCGGAACTCCAGGTTCCCACTGGTCAACGTGAAGAGAGCCAGCTGACATCTACACAGGCAGTTCCTTCTCTACAGGAGAGGAACCCTAAGCTTAGGGAACCCTAATCTTTTAAGATGGGCAGTAAGCATGCCTACCCTTTCGCTCCAGAGGGAGACATTATTCTTATTATGCTGGATAATACGTATCCCTGCCTCTTGCTCTGGTGGAAGACACTATCCAAGGCTGCTCTTTAGATAATATCCGTGAAAAACAGAAACAAAGGGCAGTCAGTATCTTCCTGGCAAGGGTGCTGGCAAGAGTGAAGAAACGGAGACGCATGGAAAACTGTCTCCTACAAGTGGATACTGGGCCTAACATGCAGTTAAATAAACGAGTCTCGGACCACAATCTAAAGTATCCATTTCACACTTCCCTTAACGTAGCGCAAAATTAGCATTTTATTTCAAACTAAATCAACTATTCCCTCTAAAAAGTATTAAAAATGCTTTTCCACTTACACTGTATTTTTTTAAAAGGAGGTGCTCAAATATTTGCAATAAAATTTAAGAACTGCCAAGTGTTCTACCCAAAACTGTATCCACTTAAACTTACTTTAAACGTTTCAAACCTGTTAAAGTTAGCAATGGGAACACCTGTCAAAAGTCTAATTCTACAGTAATAAACACCACAAAGAGAACAGTAACTTCCAGCTTTATCTATAAAATACCAGGAAACCCTGCACCCCAAATCACTTTGCATTATTTCTCTTCACCGTCTCAAAATAAAACCCTTGAAAGAGACACACAACAAAACAGCGTCTCTTGGTTCCTTTGTCCCCAGCAGAAGAGAGGGAAGAGAATTGGGAACTCATTAAGGTAAAGAGCCCCAAACATGCAAGATAAGAAATACATGACATCCGATCTGCAATCAGTCATGAAAGAAAGTCACCATCACTTCATCTTCATCCCTCCCTTCTCCCCTCCAGCTCAAATAACGTGGGTATAGACGAGATGATCAGGATCATATGGACCTGGACAAAGCTTTGTGGAGGCAGCGGGCGGGTAGCAGTTAACTGGATGCAGGCGGCCAAGAACCCGAGATTCCGGCTGCAGGCGACTCCGCAGAGGTCTGCAAAAGTGCGGCTGGCAGGGGCCGCCCGGCTGTAGAGAACGCGGAGCGGCGGCGGCGGCGC
>NW_012105253.1:4024696-4027166 GCF_000951045.1 Mandrillus leucophaeus
CGGGACCTGTCGGAGCCCGCGAGGCTCTGTCGGCCGCGGCGGGAGGTTGGGAAGTGGGTGGTGCTTGTCCAGCCCCGCCCGCTCTGGACTCCTGGAGCCGCGGTCTCTGATTGGGCCTTTGTGTGTGTTTCCTCCTCTGAAAAGATTGAGGGTTCATTTGTTATCGACCATCCGCCTGATTCGGTCCGCGGTGTTAGCTCCTCCTAGGGGGCGGGACCTCACTTGTCTACTCAATGCCGTTAATTAAGTAACTGCTTGGAAAACTCGTTTCATTACTGGAGACCTGGTCTTGTAGGAGGGGTATATATGGTAGGAGGGTCACAGGAGGAAGGAGTGGAGGTACTGAAGAGCAAACAAGGAAATAATTTTCTAAAAATACTGTGTGAAAGAGGTACTCTGGAGGCAGCATGGATATTGCAACCTAATTTTACTCATCTTTAGAATGAATGACTGAGTATGAAGAATAAGGGAGGGAAGTTCTTGTGCAAGTTGGAAATTTTTAAAGGGTTCCCCAATGAAAAAGGTGAAGTTAATTTTCAAAGTCAGTGATGTGCTTTTTAAAGTGACTAAAGGTTCGTTTTCCCAGGAATTAATACAGATTGGCTAATGTTTTTATTGCATAAATATAGCATCATTAAGTAAAAATAAGCCTCAATACTGATGCCCAAATAATTCATAACTTCAAGATTCTTTTTTATTTCTTCCCTCCCTCTTATTTTATTCCCTCCCTCCCTCACCTCTCTATGCTGATATCAGAAGTTAAGCACATTTTTCACTCAAAAAATGGCGCAGCTTTTAAGGAACTTGAAGAATAGAAACGGAGTGGAGGAAACAAGCTTTTGTAAACACGTAACTTTAAGAAGTGTATATAAGTTGTTTTTTTTTTTTTCCAATACGAATGAAGCGGTACTGGACTTTAGAGAAAGATGGAGTGGGTCATGAAAGACTTTGCTAAAATCACAATTTTCCTGGAGGACTACATAGGATGACAATGGGGGAGGGCTAGGCAACGTAGCCGTCCTTCGAGACCTTGCTCTTAAACACAATCTCCGCAGGCCTCAAGTGAGAAATTCTTTTACTGAATCACATGAAATTCAACGGCTCTTCCCGCCACCCCTCCCACCCCTATTGGTTCCTGTTTAAGCTTGGGGGTTTTTTGTTTTGTTTTGTTTTTTGCATGGAAGTAGCTCTTAAACCTTAGTTTGCATGAGAATCACTTTAGAAGCTTAATGAAAAGCAGGTGCTTGGAATAACTGAATACCACCTCCGTATTCAGTTATTCAATTTTGACAGCATCTCAAGTGATTCTGACCTGGGTGAGTCCAGAAACAGAAGTCTGTCCCACTTGTCTTCACCCACTTACCAATCCCTCCATGATTTCGTCCGTATATACCTCTCAAGCTGAAGTCGCCGCGACTCTCAGCTTCATGCTGCTGCAATTCTAAGGCCACCCTGCTTTGTACACGCTGTTCCCTTTGTTTTAGTTCCTTCAAAATTCAGACTTATCTGTTATCCCCTAAAGCCCAAAGTTTCAACCCCAAAGTTGAACACTCCTTCCCCAGAATTCAAACCGTATTGTATATTTCTGAAGCTGCACCTTGAAAACATTCACACACTAGGAATGGAAATTTTGTGTTCAAAAATCAGCTCCCTTAATTTGCTACAAATTCATTACATAGGTGGTGTACAGGATTCAAGCCTACTAAAGACAAGTCCTTCTTATTCCCCGGATGACGGTGGTAGAGAAGGAAAACTGAGAGGTAAAATTGAGCAGACTGGTTTTGAAAGAATCCCATGTAATTTGATCAAACCCACTAGCTTAAAGTTTTTCAAATCAGCGTGGTTTACAGAAAATTATCTTCCATCGTTTTAGCCTTCCTAATTTCACATGAGTAAAACAATCTTACTTTGTACTTCGTTCACATATATGGGACTTCAAGTCCAGAAAATGAATTTATTGTTTGTTTTTCTTAATCATATGATTTCTTTATTTAGATATTGTTGCCCTACAAAGTGTGTTCAAATATATTTCACAAAGATCTACGCTACCAATAGATTACTCTTCCTTAATTACAGCTCTCATCCTATGTCCCTCCCTTGTCCCATAATTTTCTGTGGCTCTCTACTGCATCCAAAGCTCTCCACAATTTTATTCCCATCTGATCTTCCTGTCTGATGTTACTGCTTTCCCATATCCATCCTATGGGTCCGCCTAATTGGATGATGTGCCGTTTCTTAACTGCACCACTACCACCACCTACAAGAGAGGAGATCAAAGCCATCTGAACTGGAAGAGAAGGGCATCAGCAAGGAGAATAAGAGCATTAGATGCTGGCCAGGCACGGTGGCTCATGCCTGTAATCCCAGCACTCTGGGAGGCCAAGGCAGGCGGATCACCTGAGGTCGGGAGTTCAAGAACAGCTTGACCAACATGGAGAAACCCCGTCTCTACTAAAAACGCTAAATTAGC
>NW_012105253.1:4028116-4031661 GCF_000951045.1 Mandrillus leucophaeus
GAACCCAGGAGGCAGAGGTTGTGGTGAGCTGAGATCGCGCCATTGCACTCCAGCCTGGGCAACAAGAGTGAAACTCCATCTCAAAAAAAAAAAAAAAGAAAAAAGAAAATCATTTTTCAGTAGAACTCTGATTGTGAGGCGTGTTTAGGCATACAGGATCTGAAGTAAGTCCTTCACCCAATTTCTTACAGCTTTAGAGGAAGAAGGAAAAGATTCTCAGGCTTTTGGAAGTAGAGAGGCCTGGATGACTTGAGTCAGGATAAGGAGAATGCAATGAGTAGGCACCAAAGGCCATCTCAGACTATCTCAGTGGGGTCCATGGTGGGGGCCCACAGTCAAAATCCAATGGAACTCAAGCACAGGTGTGCACTGCTGTAGTCCTCGCTTCTCAGGAAGCTGAGGTGAGAGGATCACTTGAAACCAGGAGTCTCAGGCCACAGTGCACTATAACCATGCCTGTGAATAGTCACTGCACTCCAGCCTGGGCAACAGCGAGATTCAGTCTCTAAAGAAACAAAACAAAACCTATATTTTTAGTCGGCTAGGGTGACCTGTGCCTGCAATACCCCCTACTCAGGAGTCTGAGGAGGGATGATCACTTGATCCCAGGAGTTTGAGGTCTGCCTTGGCCACAAAGCAAGACCCAGTTTCACAACAAAAAGAAATATTTGCAGATGTTTTATTGTGGGAGGGGGGGAAATGGAGGCAAGGCACACTCTACATATGCCACGGTAAACCAAGAATGCCTCCCAAAATCTAATGTCTTTCCCCACATATGCCATGGCCCTCTTAAACCCTTGGACCTTCAAATCAGTGATAGATAAAAGGGAGAATGAATATGGTATTGATTGAGTTTAAAATTTAAATGACTAAAAACAAAATAAACAAAAGCAAATTAACTCAAATATGACTACATCAAGTTTTCTGCCATCAGGAAGACGAAAAACTTAGATAATTTTTTTTAAATGTTGTAGTCAACATAACACACTTCTTGGGTGTGCAATAAAGGGTTAACTTAGCAAGCTTAGGTTACTCAAATTGTGTACATTCTAAAGAAAGGATTGACCCTTGACTAGCTCCTGGGAGGTTACCTCTGCTCCTTTGGAATATCCTGCCTGATAAGAGGAGAGCTTGAGAGTTTGGGTCATACTGTATCAATTTAACCAGAGAGTTTATGCTCGGGATGGACCTATGGCTCACACCTGTTTTATATACCTGAGGCCCTTGGCCACTATATGTCAGTTTGATCTCTGGGAAGCTGGAAAGTGAGTAGCCAAGACCAGTCACATAGGTGCTGCATGCCTACAGGACCTCCAATACAAAACCTGGAATCCAAGGCTTGGGCATCTCCCTGGTTGGCAAGACTTCATATGTCTTCATATGTCTTGTTATATATTATTGCTGGGAGAATGAAACACTATCTGTGGGACTGTGCTGGAGGGAGCAACTGGAAGCTTGTTCCTGGCTTCTCCTGGACTTGGTCTATGCACCTTTTCCCTTTGCTAATTCTAACCTGTATCCTTTTTTTTTTTTTTTGAGACGGAGTCTTGCTCTGTTGCCCAGGCTTTAGTGCAGTGGCACGATCTTGGCCCACTGCAACCTCCACCTCCCGAGTTTAAGCAATACTCTGCCTTAGCCTCGGAAATAGCTGGGACTACAGGCATGTACCACTACACCCAGCTAATTTTTATATTTTTAATGGAGATGGGGTTTCTGCCATGTTGGCCAGGCTGGTCCTGGACTCCTGGCCTCAAGTGATTCACCTGCCTTGGCCTCCCAAAGTGCTGGGATTATAGGCATGAGCCACCATGCCTGGCTTCAGGTACAGTTTATTACAGCAAAAGGATACAGATTAGGCTGGGCGCAGTGGTTCACGTCTGTAATCCCAGCACTTTGGGAGACTGAAGAGGGTGAATTACCTGAAGTCAGGAGTTCAAGACCAGCTTGGCCAATATGGCAGAAACCTCATTTCTACTAAAAATACAAAAATTAGCCAGGTGTGGTGGCAGGTGCCTGTAATTGCAGTTACTCAGGAGGCTGAGGCAGGAGTATCCCTTGAACCCAGGAGGTGGGGGTTGCAGTAAGCTGAGACCTCGCCATTGCATTCCAGCCTGGGCAACGAGCAAAACTCCATCTCAAAAAAAAAAAAAAAACACACACACACACAAAAACAACAACAGCAACAACAACAAAAACTGTAACTGAGAGTATAGCAACTTTTCCTGAATCTTTTGAGTCCTTTTAGCAAATTGTGGAAACTAAGGATGATCCTGGGGAACCCTACATAAAGGACATGTAGTTTCTCCTACTAGATTGTAATTCATTTAGACTAAGAACCATTTATGCTCCTCTATATTTCTTTAATATCTCAGAAATATCATGGAAACCAAACATCTATAACTTTCTTCCTCATGCTTTGGTCTTCTCACCCTCTGTGGTATTCTCAGTATTTGCCCCAATTATATCTTCTTTCCTCAAGTATTTAGCTCTTTTGAACCTTCTACTAAGATGGAAGAGTTGGGTGTGGTGGCTCACACCTGTAATCCCAGCACTTTGGGAGGTTGAGGCAGGCAGATCACTTGAGGTCAGGAATTCAAGACCAGCCTGGCCAACATGGTAAAATCCGATCTCTACTAAAAATACAAAAATTAGTTGGGCGTGGTTGTGGGCGCCTGTAATCCCAGCTATTCAGGAGGCTGAGGCACAAGAATCGCTTGAACCTGGGAGACGGAGGTTGCAGTGAGCTGAGATTGTGCCATTGCACTCCAGTTTGGGCAACAGAGCGAGACTCTGTCTCAAAAAAAAAAAAGAGATGGAAGGCTCAGGACAGATAATTACGGGAGATACTTCTTTCCTTCACTGCCTCCCCTCCCCAGTCTTCCACCTCCCCAGGTAAATAATGTCTTCTGAACATTTAGTGTGGAGGAAAGTAAGTCACAAAGAGCCAGCGAGTGGCAGTGGGGCGTGGGGGTGGGAGTGGAGGTAGGGCAAGAGAAGGGCATAGCTATTCCCCCATCTGAAGAACAGAAGTAATGGAGTGGGCTGTAACTGAATATTGACTAATGGGATTCTGGTCAACTTACCAACTCTATGGATGGGCGGTCACCAGAAGGGCTAGGGCTACACCCAAGAAGAACTGTTCTGGGAATATTGGGGCAGAGTGAATCCCTACATGTTAATGTTCTGCCTTTTCTGTGGCAGCACTTTTTACTGGGTTTTATTATGAGGGTAGGGCTTGCAGAGAGGAAAAAGAGGAAAAACGCAATGGAAAACTCAATAAAGAGTAAGCCAATAAGAGGATCAAGAGAAGGAAAAGAGGGTGAGTATGAGGAAGACAATGAGAACAAATGAAAGAAAACAAATGGAGTAAAATAATGGTTGCAGACAACATAAGAAGAAAAGAAAAAGAAAAACAGAGCAACTAGGAGCTAGATGGAAAATAAGGATATGCATCACACTCTATGAGGGGCAAATACTGAAGAGAGCCAGGAAGTGAGATGGATGAGTGGACCAAAGTGGGAGATTGAAAGGACTCAATGAAAATG
>NW_012105253.1:4035179-4036633 GCF_000951045.1 Mandrillus leucophaeus
CTCTAAAGAAACAAAACAAAACCTATATTTTTAGTCGGCTAGGGTGACCTGTGCCTGCAATACCCCCTACTCAGGAGTCTGAGGAGGGATGATCACTTGATCCCAGGAGTTTGAGGTCTGCCTTGGCCACAAAGCAAGACCCAGTTTCACAACAAAAAGAAATATTTGCAGATGTTTTATTGTGGGAGGGGGGGAAATGGAGGCAAGGCACACTCTACATATGCCACGGTAAACCAAGAATGCCTCCCAAAATCTAATGTCTTTCCCCACATATGCCATGGCCCTCTTAAACCCTTGGACCTTCAAATCAGTGATAGATAAAAGGGAGAATGAATATGGTATTGATTGAGTTTAAAATTTAAATGACTAAAAACAAAATAAACAAAAGCAAATTAACTCAAATATGACTACATCAAGTTTTCTGCCATCAGGAAGACGAAAAACTTAGATAATTTTTTTTAAATGTTGTAGTCAACATAACACACTTCTTGGGTGTGCAATAAAGGGTTAACTTAGCAAGCTTAGGTTACTCAAATTGTGTACATTCCAAAGAAAGGATTGACCCTTGACTAGCTCCTGGGAGGTTACCTCTGCCCCTTTGGAATATCCTGCCTGATAAGAGGAGAGCTTGAGAGTTTGGGTCATACTGTATCAATTTAACCAGAGAGTTTATGCTCGGGATGGACCTATGGCTCACACCTGTTTTATATACCTGAGGCCCTTGGCCACTATATGTCAGTTTGATCTCTGGGAAGCTGGAAAGTGAGTAGCCAAGACCAGTCACATAGGTGCTGCATGCCTACAGGACCTCCAATACAAAACCTGGAATCCAAGGCTTGGGTGCATCTCCCTGGTTGGCAAGACTTCATATGTCTTCATATGTCTTGTTATATATTATTGCTGGGAGAATGAAACACTATCTGTGGGACTGTGCTGGAGGGAGCAACTGGAAGCTTGTTCCTGGCTTCTCCTGGACTTGGTCTATGCACCTTTTCCCTTTGCTAATTCTAACCTGTATCCTTTTTTTTTTTTTTTGAGACGGAGTCTTGCTCTGTTGCCCAGGCTTTAGTGCAGTGGCACGATCTTGGCCCACTGCAACCTCCACCTCCCGAGTTTAAGCAATACTCTGCCTTAGCCTCTGAAATAGCTGGGACTACAGGCATGTACCACTACACCCAGCTAATTTTTATATTTTTAATGGAGATGGGGTTTCTGCCATGTTGGCCAGGCTGGTCCTGGACTCCTGGCCTCAAGTGATTCACCTGCCTTGGCCTTCCAAAGTGCTGGGATTATAGGCATGAGCCACCATGCCTGGCTTCAGGTACAGTTTATTACAGCAAAAGGATACAGATTAGGCTAGGCGCAGTGGTTCACGTCTGTAATCCCAGCACTTTGGGAGACTGAAGAGGGTGAATTACCTGAAGTCAGGAGTTCAAGACCAGCTTGGCCAATAT
>NW_012105253.1:4036683-4039226 GCF_000951045.1 Mandrillus leucophaeus
ACCACATTTATATATAGGAGTCCTAATCCCCAATGCAACTGTATTTAGGTCTTCAGGGGTAAAGTTAAATGAAGTCGTCAGAGTGGGGCTGTAAAAGGAAACCACTTTTTTTCTATATTCACAACACTTCTGGGCACCAGATGTGTGGGTTTTCCACACCAAGGAATTCTCCAATATTCTGCAAAAAGATTCAATTAAATTCTGGCATTAACCATCCAGAGTTAATGTCAGAACCCACAGGCTAAAGGTTCAATATAAAAAGACTGCCCCTCACTTTATTTTTTCTTTCTTTCTTTTTTTCTTTTTAATAGAGATAGGCTCTCACTGTTTCCTGGGCTGCTCTCGAACTCCTGGCCTCAAGCCATTCTCCTGCTTCAGCCTCCCAAAGAACTGGGATTACAGGCCACTGCACCCAGCCTGCCTCCCACTTTAGATGCCAAATGCAAGTCCCTGGCTTCTAGTGCTTCCAATCAACTTGGTTACAAATTGAGGGCTCTCACAGCCCCTTACTCAGGTTCAATAATTTGCTAGAACAGCTCACGGAACTCAGGAATGTACTTTACTTATGTTTATTGGTTTATTATAAAGGATAAAACGTAGGAACAGGCAAGTGGGAGAGATGTACCGTGTAGGGCAAGGGATGGGGATGGGGAGGAGACGCAGAGAGTTTCCAAGCCCTTCTGGGGGCACCACATTCCCAGGACCTCCATGTGTTCATCAACCTGGAAGCCCTCCAAACCCCATCGTTTAGGATTTTTATGGAGGCTTCATTACACAGGCATAATCAATTAAATCATTGGTTAGTGGTGATTAGGTCAATCCCTTCTCCCTTTCTCAGAGGTCAGGGGGTGGGGCTGAAAGTTCCAACCAGCAAGCCAAGTTGTTAAATACAAGTTATACATTTCTCTTCAAAGAATTAATATGTCAGTATGTTCAATTCTTTGCCTTCTACTTTTAAACTTAACTTCCTTGTAAAGCAATCTTTCCAATTACCTACTGCACCCTGACTCATTCTGATTACCTGCTCTGTCATAACCATTTTTCCCGCCAAACCACTCACCCTGTCACTCTCTTTAAATTAGCCAATCAGGGCCAGGTGCAGTGGCTCACACCTGTAATCCCAGCACTTTGGGAGGCTGAGGCAGGTGGAATCACCAGGTCAGAAGATCGAGACCATCCTGGCTAACATGGTGAAATCCTGTCTTTACTAAAAATACAAAACATTAACTGGGTGTGGTGGTGGGTGCCTATAGTCCCTCAGGAGACATGAATGGCATGAACCTGGGAGGTGGAGCTTGCAGTGAGCAGAGATTGTGCCACTGCACTCCAGCCTGGGCGAGAGTGAGACTCTGTCTCAAAAAAAAAAAAAAAATTAGCCAATCGAAATTAGTTTAGCCTGTGCAGTCTAACCCTAGCCAATAAGGGAACGACACCGCAGCAGGGCCCATGTGCATCAGGGATAAAAACCCCTTCCCCTCCTTTGTCCAAGTGTGCGCTCACCATCACTCCATCTGTAAGGGTGAACCCTTCTATAGAAGTAAGTTGTCTTGTTAAGAATTAAAAAGAAAATTTTATATTTGAGTTATATTTCTTTTGCAGTACTGAAACTTTATTTATAACAATTTGGGGGCTCGCTCATGATTACGTTCCCCTCTGGGGGTGGTCTCTGGTTCTCTCTCACGAAGAGGCATGCCCCGCCCCCTTGTGGCAGCCTCAGGGGTGAGAAATCAAGACCCACCTAGTCTGAGGAATAACCTGAGCTCTCAGCAACATGGAAAGAAACTGGCCAGCAACCTAGCTTTAAGGATCCTCCATAATGGCCATGCAAGTCTTTGCATGGACCAAGGAAAAGACACCAAGGGAGTTGGTAAAGTATTTCCTTAGTGGTCAGGACCAAGGTAAGAAAGCCGCAAGGGGGCGATGAAGTACTCCTTGGTCAGGGTGGCTTAGAGGTTAAAAAGAGGCAAGACATCACCAGTCAGGGGGACTGAACCTCACACAAACCTCCAGTAGTAGAAAAGGCAAGAAATTTCCAGTGGGGGAAATTGAGCGTCACTCCAAAAGGCAAGACATTTCCAGTGGGTGAAACTGAGCCTCACCCCAAAAGGCAAGAAATTTCCAGTGCAGAAAATGGAGCCTCACCCCAAAAGGTGAGACATTTCCAGTAAGGGAAATTCAACTCGAACCTTACCCCCAAACCATCAAGATGGGAAATACCCCAAGCAAGACAGGGAGCAAGGGGGATAAAGATGGTAACAAAGATATCCTCACTGGATAGCCCCCTAGATCTCATGCTAAAATACTGGAAGGATAATGAAAGGACTAAACATAGGAAAAAGCAACAAATGATAAAATATTACTGTTTTATTTGGACTCCGGGACCCATCCTCAAACCCTCAATCTTCTGGCCAAAGTTTGGGTTGAATGAGAATGTAATGTGTCAGCTGTTAATCCAATATGTTAATGATAAAAGCCCAGTGTCTCAAGAAGAACTAGGCTATGCCCTTTGTTGGAGGCAAGGACCTGTCCTCCTTTTTCCCTTA
>NW_012105253.1:4040866-4044107 GCF_000951045.1 Mandrillus leucophaeus
AAAGCAATCTTTCCAATTACCTACTGCACCCTGACTCATTCTGATTACCTGCTCTGTCATAACCATTTTTCCCGCCAAACCACTCACCCTGTCACTCTCTTTAAATTAGCCAATCAGGGCCAGGTGCAGTGGCTCACACCTGTAATCCCAGCACTTTGGGAGGCTGAGGCAGGTGGAATCACCAGGTCAGAAGATCGAGACCATCCTGGCTAACATGGTGAAATCCTGTCTTTACTAAAAATACAAAACATTAACTGGGTGTGGTGGTGGGTGCCTATAGTCCCTCAGGAGACATGAATGGCATGAACCTGGGAGGTGGAGCTTGCAGTGAGCAGAGATTGTGCCACTGCACTCCAGCCTGGGCGAGAGTGAGACTCTGTCTCAAAAAAAAAAAAAAAATTAGCCAATCGAAATTAGTTTAGCCTGTGCAGTCTAACCCTAGCCAATAAGGGAACGACACCGCAGCAGGGCCCATGTGCATCAGGGATAAAAACCCCTTCCCCTCCTTTGTCCAAGTGTGCGCTCACCATCACTCCATCTGTAAGGGTGAACCCTTCTATAGAAGTAAGTTGTCTTGTTAAGAATTAAAAAGAAAATTTTATATTTGAGTTATATTTCTTTTGCAGTACTGAAACTTTATTTATAACAATTTGGGGGCTCGCTCATGATTACGTTCCCCTCTGGGGGTGGTCTCTGGTTCTCTCTCACGAAGAGGCATGCCCCGCCCCCTTGTGGCAGCCTCAGGGGTGAGAAATCAAGACCCACCTAGTCTGAGGAATAACCTGAGCTCTCAGCAACATGGAAAGAAACTGGCCAGCAACCTAGCTTTAAGGATCCTCCATAATGGCCATGCAAGTCTTTGCATGGACCAAGGAAAAGACACCAAGGGAGTTGGTAAAGTATTTCCTTAGTGGTCAGGACCAAGGTAAGAAAGCCGCAAGGGGGCGATGAAGTACTCCTTGGTCAGGGTGGCTTAGAGGTTAAAAAGAGGCAAGACATCACCAGTCAGGGGGACTGAACCTCACACAAACCTCCAGTAGTAGAAAAGGCAAGAAATTTCCAGTGGGGGAAATTGAGCGTCACTCCAAAAGGCAAGACATTTCCAGTGGGTGAAACTGAGCCTCACCCCAAAAGGCAAGAAATTTCCAGTGCAGAAAATGGAGCCTCACCCCAAAAGGTGAGACATTTCCAGTAAGGGAAATTCAACTTGAACCTTACCCCCAAACCATCAAGATGGGAAATACCCCAAGCAAGACAGGGAGCAAGGGGGATAAAGATGGTAACAAAGATATCCTCACTGGATAGCCCCCTAGATCTCATGCTAAAATACTGGAAGGATAATGAAAGGACTAAACATAGGAAAAAGCAATAAATGATAAAATATTACTGTTTTATTTGGACTCCGGGACCCATCCTCAAACCCTCAATCTTCTGGCCAAAGTTTGGGTTGAATGAGAATGTAATGTGTCAGCTGTTAATCCAATATGTTAATGATAAAAGCCCAGTGTCTCAAGAAGAACTAGGCTATGCCCTTTGTTGGAGGCAAGGACCTGTCCTCCTTTTTCCCTTAAAAACAAATAGGGAAGAACCCAACTGGCACCTCAAAATGAAGTCAGAGGAGCCAGCTCTCATGCCTAAAGACTCCAGTGCATGGGCCCTAGACTATCTTCCCTCGTTCAGTGTCCCCAGTCTTTCCCCTCAGACAGCCACTGCTGCCTCAGATCCCATCCCAGATCCCCCCTCTACTCATGTTATCCCTCCTCCTTATAACCCTGACTCTTGGGAATTAATGTCCCACCAGCCTGTTCCCTCCCAACTTAAATACCCCTCTCTAAAAGGACTTCAGCATGAGGTAGAACAATGTAAAAAAGATATGCAGAATTTCCCATTTCCCTCTGTACCTAAGAGGTTGGTCCCGACCCTCTTCCCTTTGAAAGAGGTACCATAAGGAGTAGGGGGCCATTGGCTTTGTAAATGCTTCCTTAGCCAGTTCAGAAAGCTGGAATTTTAAAGAGGAACTTAAACCGCTATTAGATGACCCTTACGGAGTGGCAGACCAAATTGACAAATCCTTAGGACCTCAGTTATACACTTGGGTTGAGTTAATGTCCATCATGGGCATCCTCTTTTCAGGGAAAGAAAGGATTATGATTTGTAGGGCTGCTATGGTAGTTTAGGAACGTGAGCACCCTCCCGGTGAAAACGTTCCTACTGCAGACCAGAAATTCCCTGCCCAAGACCTGCTGTGGGACAATAACAACGCAGATCACCAGGGAAATATGCAGGACCTAAGAGAGATGATAATAAAAGGAATTTGGGAATCAGTACCCCAAACCCGAAATCTTTCTAAAGCATTTGATATACAACAGGAAAAGGACGAAAGGCCTATGAAATTCCTAGACAGACTGAGAGAACAAATGAGGCAATATGCAGGCCTCAATTTGGATGATCCCCTTGGGCAAGGAATGCTGAAACTCCAATTTGTCACTAAAATTTGGCCAGACATTTCAAAAAAGTTACAAAAGATAGGCAATTGGGAAGACCGTCCCCTAAGTGAGCTTCTCCGGGAAGCTCAGAAAGTATACATGAAATGGGACAAAGAAAAACAGAAACAAAAGACAAAACTTATGTTTTCCACCTTCCAACAGATGGCTGCAAACCCAGGTACTTCTAGACAGAGTTTCCAGGGAGCCAGAAACTATAAAGGATCTGAACCCTCTTTTAAAGGACTCCAGTCTCCATCTGGAGGACCAAGGTCCTCGTCTATCACATCCCCTAAAGAGTATGAGGGAGCAGGGTTAAAGAATCCCAGAACTAAGGGGGAGGAAGGACAAGATAGGTGCTATAGATGTAGAAGAACAGGCCACTTCGAGAGAGGATGTCCTGAACTAAGAAAGGAGAAAGAAGCTCTTCCACTCATGACTTTCGAGGAAGAATAGGGGGGTCAGGCGCTCTGTCTCTTCTATCTTGAGTCTCACCAGAAGTCTTTGATAAATTTGGAGGTGGGGCCTAAACATGAGCTTATCACCTTTTTAGTCGATTCAGGGGCTGCTCACTTCTCTGTTTCCCCCATCTAATGTTGTCTCCTCCTCAGAGGAAGTTTTAGCCTCTGGGGTAAAACGGGAAGGATTTAGAGCAACAAATTTAGAAAGCACAGAAGTTAGATACCAGGATTGCTCAGCTCATATTCAGTTCTTATTAATCCCTGAAGCAGGAACTAATTTACTGGGGAGGGATTTAA
>NW_012105253.1:4044757-4053087 GCF_000951045.1 Mandrillus leucophaeus
GTATGTCCCCTTATAACACCCCAATACTGCCAGTCAAGAAATCAGATGGGTCATACTGGCTAGTACAGGACCTTCGAGCTATCAACCAAATAGTCCAGACTATCCACCCTATTGTGCCCAATCCTTACACCATTCTTAGCAAGATTCCATACAATCATCAATGGTTTACTGTAATAGATTTGAAGGTTGCTTTCTGGGCATGTCCCCTGACTGAAGATAACCGAGATATATTTGATATATTTGAGTAGGAGGATCCCCACTCAGGGCAGAAACAACAATATCAATGGACAGTCTTGCCCCAAGGGTTTACAGACTCCCCTAATCTTTTTGGTCAAATTTTAGAACAAGTACTAGAAAGAGTTGTCATCCCAGAACAAATATGCCTTCTTCAGTACGTGGATGACATTCTTATATCTGGTGAAGATATAGAGAAGGTAACTGACTTCTCTACACATATTCCTAAACATCTGCAGTTTGGGGGGCTACAGTCTCAAAAAGAAAGTTTTAGTATGTAGATCCCAAAGTTAAATATTTAGGCCACTTAATAAGTGCAGGCAAGTGAAGAATAGGGCCTGAACAAATCGAGGGAGTAGTGTCCCTACCCTTGCCTCAAACTAAACAAGAACTCAGGAAATGTTTAGGGTTAGTCGGATACTGCCACTTATGGATTGACTCATATGCACTACACAGTAAACTGTTATATCAAAAACTTGCCCAGGAGAAGCCCAACCATCTCCTGTGAATTTCTGAGGAAGTTGATCAAGTCGAGAAGCTGAAGGAAAGGCTCATAACTGCCCCCGTTTTATCCTTACCCTCCCTAGAAAAGCCATTCCACCTTTTTGTTAATGTGGACAGTGGGGTAGCTTTAGGAGTGCTGACTCAAGAACACAGAGGCTGCTGGCAGCCTGTAGCCTATCAAAGGTCTTAGACCCAGTAACTTGTGGATGGCCCCAATGCATCCAGTCCATCGCGGCTATGGCAATACTAGTTGAGGAAAGCAGAAAGCTAAGCTTTGGAGGAAAATTGACAGTAAGCATGCCTTACCAAGTTAGAACTATCTTAAATCAGAGAGCAGGGAGATGGCTTACTGATTCAAGAATTTTAAAGTATGAGACCATTCTGTTAGAAAGGGATGATTTAACATTGACCACTGATAATTCACTCAACCCAGCAGGTTTCCTAATAGGGAATCCAAATCTAAGGAGGGAACACATTTGTTTAGATTTAATTGATTATCATACAAAGGTTTAACCAGACCTAAGAGAAACCCCCTTCTGGACTGGATGGCACTTATTCATAGATGGTTCCTCCCAGGTGATTGAGGGAAAAAGACAAAATACGTATTCACTGATTGATGGAGAAACTCTTGTAGAAATAGAGTCAGGAAAACTGCCCAACAGTTGATCTGCTCAAACGTGTGAGCTGTTTGCACTCAGCCAAGCCTTAAAGTACTTACAGAACCAGGAAGGAACCATCTATACTGATTCCAGGTATGCCTTTGGAGTGGCCCATATGTTTGGGAAAATTTGGACTGAACGAGGTCTCATTAATAGTAAAGGTCAAGACCTTGTTCACAAAGAGCTGATTACCTAAGTATTGAATAATCTTCAGTTGCCAGAAGAAACAGGTATTGTCCATGTTCTGGACACCACAAAAGCCTTTCTTTTGAAAGTCGAGGAAATAACCTAGCAGATCAGGTAGCCAAGCAGGCTGCTGTATCTTCTGAAATGCGCATTTTTCACTTAACTCCCTGCCTCCCTCCTCCTACTGTAATCCCCATTTTCTCTTCCACCAAAAAAGAAACACGAATAAAAATAGGCGCTAAAGAGAATTCAGAAGGAAAATGGATACTGCCAGACCAGAGAGCAGTTCTCAGAGTTTATGATTGTATAGAAATTTATACCCTGGCCAAACAGGTTACAGATAGTTGCTTAGTATTCAAGAAAACTAATAAACATACTATAAAAAGATTACCTCTTGGGGGAAGGAATCCAGGCTTAAGGCCATTCCAAAGTATCCATGTTGTTTACACAGAAATGCCTCCATTAGATCATCCAAAATATTTACTAGTGATAGTAGACCACCTCACTCACTGGGTCGAAGCTATCCCCTTTTCTAATGCAGCAGACAATAATGTAGTTAAGGCCCTAATTGAAAATATAGTATTATGGCCGGGCGCGGTGGCTCAAGCCTGTAATCCCAGCACTTTGGGAGGCCGAGACGGGCGGATCACAAGGTCAGGAGATCGAGACCATCCTGGCTAACCCGTGAAACCCCGTCTCTACTAAAAAATACAAAAAACTAGCCGGGTGAGAGTCCCAGCTACTCGGGAGGCTGAGGCAGGAGAATGGCGTAAACCTGGGAGGCGGAGCTTGCAGTGAGCTGAGATCCGGCCACTGCACTCCAGCCTGGGTGACAGAGCGAGACTCCGTCTCAAAAAAAAAAAAAAAAAGAAAAGAAAATATAGTACCCAGGTTTGGACTAATAGAAAAATTGACTCAGACAATGGAACTCATTTCACCAGGCACATTATTAAAAAGCTATCCCAAACATTAGACATTAGATGGGAATACCATACTCTCCTCAACAGGGAGAGTAGAAGGGATGAATCAGACTCTTCTACTGATTCACTCAACCCAGTTGGTTAAGTGGTCTTAGGCTTAACCAAATTAGTTTTCGAGACTCGATTGTCATGGACCAAGTGTCTTCCTTTTGCCCTGCTGACAATTCAAACTGCACCACGGAAAGATATTGGTCTTTCTCCTTATGAGATGCTCTACGGATTACCTTATTTGCACTCCACTGCTGATATTCCTACCTTTGAAACAAAAGATCAATTCCTTAAAAATTATATACTTGGTCTACTTCTGTTTTCTCTTATCTTAAAACTAAAGGTCTATTAGCATAGGCGCTGCCCTTGGAGTTCCTGGTGCATCAACATCAGCCTGGGGAGCATGTCCTCATTAAGAGCTGGAAAAAGTAAAAGCTTGAGCCAGCCTGGGAAGGTCCTTACTTAGTGCTCCTAACTACTGAAACCACCATCCGCACAGCAGAGAGGGTGGACTCACCACACCCGAGTCAAGAAAGCGCCACCCCCTCCAGAGTTGTGGGCCATAGTCCCAGGGGAAAACCCTACCAAACTAAAGCTAAGAAAAATTTAACTCTTTTTCATCTATTCTAATACTCTTTCTTCTTTCCTTGCTCTATTGCTGACCATCTAGTTATTAACATAACCAAGTCGATTTTGCCTTGAACTATTGCATTTGGTGCTTGCATTTTGCTGCTTGCCAAGTCCCTGTGGGGACTTGTTAAGTCAAAGACAGCCCTCTACTTTAAAAGAGTACCTCTGTGCCTCCTGGCTCTCCTCAGACTGGGCATTAGTGAATTGGGACCATTTAATCTGGGGAGATTTCGATAAAGACCCTAGTGGCAACCAGGTCTTTATCTTCCCCCCTTCATGTACAGCTTTTGTGCCATAGTTGGTCCAACATTCTGTTGACCACCAAAGAACAAGGATGGACTGTCCCAACCAGTTTTTGTAGTTTCCTAAAACCATACATTCATTTTACTAAAGGGACAGCCCCCTGCAACTGTCAACTAAACCAGTGCAATCCTATACAGGTTATTATCTTGAGCCCCCAAAGTTCTTCCCCTTTTCTAAACCGATTCTCTTCTTTAAGCCAGTTTTATGGTATGGAGGCTGAGGTTTCAGGGACAGACCCTATTGGATTCTTTGAAATGCATTTCTTTGATCCCCCACCACCTGCACCTTCCTCTAAGCCTTTTTCCAAAACCTGTCACAACGGAACCATTGCTCCTCCTCCATCTAACAACAAGGCCAAGATAGCGATGGTAGAAGTTAAAGACTTAAAACAAACTTTGGCAGTTGAGACAGGATACTAAGATGTACATGCCTGGTTGGAATGGATCAAATATTCCATCTGCACGTTAAACAAAAGCAATTGTTATGCTTGTGCGCATGGCAGGCCAGAGGCCCAGATTGTTCCCTTTCCACTAGGTTTGTCCTCCAGTCTACCAGGCATGGGTTGCATGGTAGTTCTTTTCCAGGATTCTACAGCCTGGGGTAACAAGTCGTGCCAAGCTCTCTCTCTGCTATATCCCAAAGTCTGATACCCTGCAGGTCAGCCACTGAAGGCCATCCAGCTTCCGTTTCCCAACACTAAGTTCACTTCATGTCTCCCATGACAGGGAGGAAACAGCGTTCCTTGGAGACCTGAAGGGACACAGTGAGCTTAAGAATTTTCTTTTCTTTTCTTTTCTTTTCTTTTCTTTTCTTTTCTTTCCCTCTCTTTCTTTCTTTCCTTCCTTCCTTCCTTCCTTCCTTCCTTCCTTCCTTCCTTCCTTCCTTCTCTTTCTTTCTTTCTTTCTTGATACCTGCTTGATTTATTCCAATCATTTAATAGTCAATGATGCAACTGTGATCCCAAAGTGTGCAAAGTTAAAGCCTTCAACTGCAGCTGAGGAGAGGGCAGGAACAGTACACCTGGGGATGGTGGTGAGTCAGGAATGACAGGCAGGTGGTCATGACCAGGGCAGCCTCCTCCCCAGGGACAAGGACAGGGAAGTGGCCTGAGGAGCAGGACCTGAGGGCAGCCCAGCGCCGGGGAAGGGGGCAGAGACTTCCCCTTGGCCTAGGTCAGGAGCTCAGAAGTGCCACATGAGGGGGCAGCAGCCCAGGAAGGGCCAGAGGCAGGGCCAGGAGAGCACCATTTCCTAGAGGGCTGGGGGCAGGGAGGTGCCCTACAGGAGAAGCCAGGAGGGGCTGCCTGCCCCTGGGGTGGGGGCCAGGCTGAAGCAGGCTGCAGCAAGAAAGACCTGAGGCAGGCACAGGGCCTAAGAACCCAGCTGACTGGGCTTGGTCGGTCTCCCAGGGCAGCCTGGACCAGAGAGCAGTCCTGACTCTGCAGGGGATGCCCAGTGAGGGGCCACAGACCCTTCTGGACCTCCCCTCCTCTCTCCCTAGAAAGGAGCTGGGGAGCCCAGAGTGCAAATCTGTGGACCACTCAGTTATGGAGGGAGACTGTGCCCGAAGGTGGACGCTGGGGTACATCCCCTCCAGCATCTCGGCCTCCACCGCTGTCCTCAGTACAGCCACTTCTGGTAAGAGCACAGGCCTTGTACGCCACCCTCAATCTGGGCCAACATGGTCCGCTTCTCAAACTTAAGCTCTCCTGAGTACATCATGGACCAAAGGACAGACAGCTGCGGGCCCCAGTATCCTGGCAGCCATGCTGGATGCCCGCTATGAGGTAGGGCGCGAACGTCTGAATGGACCCTTTGTCCTGGATGGAGCTGGAGATATCCTGCGCAATCTTCACCTTATCCCCCTCGATGAAGTATTGTTTCTGGCTGCTGCTGCTCTTCTCCATGGCATCCAGTGAGTCCATGCCCTGGTACTTCTTGAGCCACACCCCATCTGAGAAGAAGTACTCACTGGGGACCTCCGTGGTGGCAGCCAGCAGGGAGCCCATCATCACTGTGGAGGCTTCATGGGCCAGGGCCTTGACCATGTGCCCCACAGTCTGGATGCTGCCATCGGCTATTATAGGCACACCAAAGCGCCAGTCATACTCGGCCTACTTGTACACAGCAGTGCCCTGGGGCTGACCGCAGGCCATCACACCCTGGGTGATGCAGATGGAGCTGCAGCCCATGCCCACGCCAAGCCCTTCCATACCAGTGTCAATCAGGTTCTTGGCCTGGGCCGCTGTCACCATGTTTCCCCCAGTCACCTGGAGGTGGGGGTACTTCTGTTAGCACCATGGTGATCTGATACACTGAGCTCCCTTGGGAAGAGTCCAAGACTGTGGCGTTGACGCCCACCTGGGTGAGCAGGTCCAGGCGGTATTTGTCATCCTCACGGGTGCCCACAGCTGCCCCGCATCGCGGCTGCTCATGGGACTCCTTGGAGGCCGCAGGGTAGTCTCGGTTCTTCTTCAGGTTTTTGCGGGTGATGATGGCCACCAGCTCATCGCGATCACTGACGACAGGCAGCTTCCCTTTCCTGCTACACTGCAGGATCTCATTTGCCTCTTTCAACATCACACCTGCTGGAGCCACCACCAGCTCAGTCCTTGGTGTCATCTCCTCACTGGGGAGGGTGGTGTGGTCCTTCTCTGCAAGAACGTCGATGTCTCGGAAGGTGACGATGCCCACCAGCTTGCTGCCCATGGTGCCCGTCTCAGTGATGGGGATGCCAGAGAAGCCATGCCACACCTTGGCCTCTAGCACATCACCCACAGTGTGCGAGGGGCTCAGCGCCACGGGGTCCATGATGAAGCCCTGTTCAAACCTTTTGGCCTTCCGCACCTCCTTGGCCTGGAACTCCGGGGTGCAGTTTTGGTGAATGAAACCGATACCTCCCATCAGAGCCATCGCGATGGCCATGTCAGCCTCTGTCACAGTGTCCATGGGGGGAGGAGATGAGTGGCATCTTCAGCGTGATCTTCCAGGTCAGGGCTGAGCTCAGGTCCACCTTATCAGTTATGAAGTCTATGAGTCCTGGGAGAATCAGGAAGTCGTTGCAGGTGAGGCTGTGGGTGCTAGCGAAGGGCTGCTGCGCGGTGAGCCGGTCCTTGGGCATGTAGCAGGTGCTGCGGCTGA
Organism: Mandrillus leucophaeus; assembly: GCF_000951045.1. Classification (NCBI taxonomy): domain Eukaryota; kingdom Metazoa; phylum Chordata; class Mammalia; order Primates; family Cercopithecidae; genus Mandrillus; species Mandrillus leucophaeus. The sequence goes on from NW_012105253.1 coordinate 4,051,382, forward strand.
TCAGGTAGTCCGCCATGCCGCCCGGAGACCCAGCCACCTGACATAAACACCTGCGTGGCTGCCAGCCGCTGCTGCTGCTGCTGCTGCTGCTGCTACTGCACCGTGGCCACGCTGTTGCCGCAGGACCGGCAGGCTCCAGCTTAAGAAATTTCTTTTCTTTTTTTTTGAGACGGAGTCTTACACTGTCGCCCAGGCTGGAGTGCAGTGGCACAATCTCGGCTCACTGCAAGCTCCGCCTCCTGGGTTTACGCCATTCTCCTGTCTCAGCCTCCCAAGTAGCTGGGACTACAGGCGCCCGCCACCTCGCCCGGCTAACTTTTTTTTTTGTAATTTTAGTAGAGACGGGGTTTCACCGTGTTAGCCAGGATGGTCTCGGTCTCCTCACCTCGTGATCCGCCCGCCTCAGCCTCCCAAAGTGCTGGGATTACAGGCATGAGTCACCGCGCGCGGCCAAGAATTTTCAAGAGCTTATCAGTCAGCCAGCCCTTGTTAATCCCCCAGAGGATGTGTGATGGTATTGTAGTGGACCTTTACTGGACACTGCCGAATAACTGGAGTGGTACTTGTGCTTTAGTCCAGTTGGCTATCCCTTTCACCCTGGCATTTCATCAACCAGAGGAAGGAAAAATAAGACATCATAAAGCAAGAGAAACCCCTTATGGGTCTTTCGACTCTCACGTCTTATTTAGACCCAATTGGAGTCCCACGGGGAATACAAGATCAACTTAAAGTCCAAAATCAAATAGCTGCAGGATTTGAGTCAATATTTTGGTGGGTGACAGTTAATAAAAATGTAGATTGGATAAACTACATTATTACAACCAACAGCGATTTATTAACTACACTAGAGATGCTATTAAAGGAATAGCTGAGCAATTAGAGGCTACTAGCCAGACGGCTTGGGAAAATAGGATAGCCTTAGACATGATATTAGCAGAAAGAGGAAGAGTTTGCGTCATGATTAAAACTCAATGTTGCACCTTCATCCCAAACAACACGGCCCCTAATGGAAGTAAAACAAAGGCATTGCAAGGTCTGACTGCTCTATCCAATGAGTTAGCCAGCGACTCAGGGGTAAATGACCACTTTACAGGATGGATAGAAAAGTGGTTCGGTAAATGGAAAGGAATAATAGCCTCCATTCTTAACTCCCTTGTAGCCATAATAGGTGTACTTATTCTTGCTGGGTGCTGTGTTATATCATGCATCTGTGGGTTGGTGCATAGGCTCATAGAAACAGCACTTACTAAGACCTCCCTTAACTATTCTCCACCTTAACCAGGGAAGCTCCTTCTTTTGGAAAATCAAGCAGAGCAACCAAGCAAAGACATGTTAAAGGAGTTTGAAGAGAAAGCTGTAAGGAAAAATGCAAGAGGAGGAAGTTGTTAAATACGAGTTATACATTTCTCTTCAAAGAATTAATATGTCAATATGTTCAATTCTCTGCCTTCTACTTTTAAACTTTACTTCCACATAAAGCAATCTTTTCCATTTACCTACTCCACCCTAACTCATTCCAATTACCTACTCCACCCTGATTCATTGTCCACCCTGACTCATTCCGATTTCCTACTCCACCCTGACTCATTCCGATTACCTGCTCTGTCATAACCATTTTTCCTGCCAAATCACTCACCCCATCACTCTCTTTAAATTAGCCAGTCAGAATTAGTTTAGCCTATGCCGTCTAACCCCAGTCAATAGGG
>NW_012105253.1:4053137-4065611 GCF_000951045.1 Mandrillus leucophaeus
ACCTCGTGATCCGCCCGCCTCAGCCTCCCAAAGTGCTGGGATTACAGGCATGAGTCACCGCGCGCGGCCAAGAATTTTCAAGAGCTTATCAGTCAGCCAGCCCTTGTTAATCCCCCAGAGGATGTGTGATGGTATTGTAGTGGACCTTTACTGGACACTGCCGAATAACTGGAGTGGTACTTGTGCTTTAGTCCAGTTGGCTATCCCTTTCACCCTGGCATTTCATCAACCAGAGGAAGGAAAAATAAGACATCATAAAGCAAGAGAAACCCCTTATGGGTCTTTCGACTCTCACGTCTTATTTAGACCCAATTGGAGTCCCACGGGGAATACAAGATCAACTTAAAGTCCAAAATCAAATAGCTGCAGGATTTGAGTCAATATTTTGGTGGGTGACAGTTAATAAAAATGTAGATTGGATAAACTACATTATTACAACCAACAGCGATTTATTAACTACACTAGAGATGCTATTAAAGGAATAGCTGAGCAATTAGAGGCTACTAGCCAGACGGCTTGGGAAAATAGGATAGCCTTAGACATGATATTAGCAGAAAGAGGAAGAGTTTGCGTCATGATTAAAACTCAATGTTGCACCTTCATCCCAAACAACACGGCCCCTAATGGAAGTAAAACAAAGGCATTGCAAGGTCTGACTGCTCTATCCAATGAGTTAGCCAGCGACTCAGGGGTAAATGACCACTTTACAGGATGGATAGAAAAGTGGTTCGGTAAATGGAAAGGAATAATAGCCTCCATTCTTAACTCCCTTGTAGCCATAATAGGTGTACTTATTCTTGCTGGGTGCTGTGTTATATCATGCATCTGTGGGTTGGTGCATAGGCTCATAGAAACAGCACTTACTAAGACCTCCCTTAACTATTCTCCACCTTAACCAGGGAAGCTCCTTCTTTTGGAAAATCAAGCAGAGCAACCAAGCAAAGACATGTTAAAGGAGTTTGAAGAGAAAGCTGTAAGGAAAAATGCAAGAGGAGAAAGTTGTTAAATACGAGTTATACATTTCTCTTCAAAGAATTAATATGTCAATATGTTCAATTCTCTGCCTTCTACTTTTAAACTTTACTTCCACATAAAGCAATCTTTTCCATTTACCTACTCCACCCTAACTCATTCCAATTACCTACTCCACCCTGATTCATTGTCCACCCTGACTCATTCCGATTTCCTACTCCACCCTGACTCATTCCGATTACCTGCTCTGTCATAACCATTTTTCCTGCCAAATCACTCACCCCATCACTCTCTTTAAATTAGCCAGTCAGAATTAGTTTAGCCTATGCCGTCTAACCCCAGTCAATAGGGAAAGGACACAACTGCAGGGGCCACGTGCGTCAGGGATAAGAACCCCTTCCCCTCCCTTGTCCAAATGTGCGCTCACCATTGCTCCATCTGTAAGGGTGCACCCTTCTATAGAAGTAACTTGCTTTGCTGAGAATTAAAAAGGAAATTTTATATTCGAGTGCTATTTCTTTTGCAGCACCGAAACTTTGTTTATAACAAAGTGTTGGTTTTTGTTTTGTTGTTGTTGTTGTTGTTGTTTTGAGATGGAGTCTTGCTCTGTCACCTGGGCAGGAGTGCAGTGGCACGATGTCGGCTCATCGCAACCTCTGCCTCCCAAGTTCAAGCAATTCTATGCCTCAGGCTTCCGAGTAGATGGGATTACGGGTGCCCACCATCACACCTGGCTCATTTTTGTATTTTTAGTAGAGACAGGGTTTCACCATCTTGGTCAGGCTGGTCTTGAACTCCTGACCTCATGATCCACCCACCTTGACCTCCCATAGTGCTAGGTTTACAGGCATGAGCCACTGTGCCCGGCCAAGTGTTGGTCTTTCTGGTTACCAGATTCTACCTTGCAAGAGTCACATCATCACCACAAATCTTCTATGGTTAAGAGGTGCTTATTATGAATAACAAAAGGCACTGCCCATCCTCATTCCCCATCCCTGAGGAAATTCCAAGAGTTTTAGAAGTTCTTGTGTCTGCAACCAGGGTCAAAGACCAAATATTAGAACAAAAGTTACTCCTAGCACCCTTATCACTCAGGAAATTACAAGAACTTTAGGGGTTCTGTGTCAGAAACTGGGACAAAGATCAAATATATATTTAGTTTATCACAAGCCCTAATCCAGTAGAACTGGTATCCGCATAAGAAGAGAAAGAGAGCTATGGTCTGTCTTTCACAGGCACACACCAAATAAATAAATAAATAAATAATAAGGCTATGTAAGAGCCTAGGGAGAAGACAGCTGTCTGCAAGCCAGGAACAGTGTCTTCCCCAGGAATGGAATTGGCTAGAACCTGGGACTTCCCAGCCTTCAGAACAGTGAGAAATTTCGGTTGTTTAAGCCACCCAGTCTATGGTACTTTGTTATAGCACCTCAAGTAGATAAAGGCACCCAATAATACATATGGACATCTATAGATTTTTTTTTTTTTTTTTTTTTTTTTTTTTTTGAGACGGAGTCTCGCTCTGTCACCCAGGCTGGAGTGCAGTGGCCGGATCTCAGCTCACTGCAAGCTCCGCCTCCCGGGTTCACGCCATTCTCCTGCCTCAGCCTCCCGAGTAGCTGGGACTACAGGCGCCTGCCACCTCGCCCGGCTAAGTTTTTGTATTTTTAGTAGAGACGGGGTTTCACTGTGTTAGCCAGGATGGTCTCGATCTCCTGACCTCGTGATCCGCCCGTCTCGGCCTCCCAAAGTGCTGGGATTACAGGCTTGAGCCACCGCGCCCGGCCATCTATAGATTTATAAAATATATTTCAATGCTTGTTTATTATTCTATAATAACATTCTTGGTTGGAGAGGAGCTGCATTAAGAGACATTTGACTGGTGCAGTGGCTCATGCCTCCAATCCCACACTGGGAGGCCAAGGCAAGTGGATCACCTGAGGCCAGGAGTTTGAGACCAGCCTGGCCAACATGGCGAAACATTTTCTTTACTAAAACTACAAAAATTAGCCAAGTGTGGTGGCACACACCTGTAGTCCCAGCTATTTTGGAGACTGAGGCATGAGAATCACTTGAACCCAGGAGCTGGAAGTTGAAATGAGCTGAGATTGCACCACTGTACTCCAACATGGGCCACAGAGTGAGACTCTCTCTCAAAAAAAAAAAAAAAGAAGAAGAAGAAGAGACATTTAAGCCTCTATTAGTTTAGTTATGAGTTAGGCTGATATGACAATTTCAGTGGCTCAAATAATATCAAGTTTATTTCTCTGTCATACAACATAGACCTGGGTGGGGCCACAATTCCACTTCTCCATCATTCAAGGCAACCAGAACACCTCGCATACCCAGAGATTATACAAGTATTCATCTTTAAGATTTTCTAATGTACATATTTTAATAGGTAACACATTTTATGGTTTAAAGATTAAACTACAACAAGAAAGCTAGACAGTGAAAAATCTTGCTACTTCCCCTAGTCCCATCTATCTCATTAACTTCATGACCCTCTTTTTCTCCTGGAAAATCTACTGTAAACTCATTAAAGAATGGGAAGAAAATACAGATAACATCAGTATTATTTAAAAAATAGTATTGACCTCACAGACCCCCTGCAATCGCATCAGGGACCGTTAGGGTTTCTTACACCACATTTTGAGAACCACTGACCCAGCCCAAGACTAGCAGGCAGAAAACCTTTTCAAAAAGCTAGTTGAGAGCCAGACAGGGTGACAGGTACCTGTTTGTTGATGTGGGAGGATCCCTTGAGCCCAGTAGTCCTTGACCAGTCTAGGCAACATAGCAAAACCTGCATCTTTAAGAAAAAACATTTTTTACCCTGCAGAGCTAAGACTTCCAGAAAATAAAAAGAAAAAAAAAAAAAAAAAAGGAAAAACATTTTTTAATTAAAAAAAGCCAATTGAACAGTTTGATTTCTTAAATAACCACATATTTATTTAGAGATTTACAATTTTTATAATACTTTCAATGTGATTGTTTCACAGTATTATTTATTTTTAAATTTAACCACTATGGAAGCTTGGAATAAAGAATAATGGCTCCCAGGCGGGTGCAGTGGCTCATGCCTGTACTCCCAGCACTTTGGGAGGCTGAGATGGGTGGATCTTCTGAAATCAGGGGTTCGAGACCAGCCTAGCTAACATGGTGAAACCCATTTCTACTAAAAATACAAAACATTAGCCGGGCATGGTGGCGCGTGCCTGCAATCCCAGCTACTCAAGAGTCTGAAGCAGAATGGCTTAAACAAGGGAGGCGGAGGCTGCAGCGAGCCAAGATCATGCCATTGTACTCCAGCCTGGGCAACAAGAGCAAAACTCCTAAAAAAAAAAAAACCCAAAAAAAAAAAAAACAATAATAATAATAACGGCTCCCACAGCTGTACCCCGCTCTTACTCGCCGCCTCATGGTAACCATGGTAACAGTTGCTGTACATATTTCCAGGGCGTTTTTCTCTGCATATGTATTAATATACACATGTGTACTTGGGGCTTGGGGTTTGTCTTCCCCAATCCAACACACACACACACACACACATACACACACACACACAGATAGAATTGTGCTATATATATTTTTTTCTGTGACTTACCCCTTTTACTTTACAGTCTGAAGATCTCTTCATATTTTTACACATAAATATACCTTATTCTTTTGCACAATCATGTAATATAGTAACAACTCTGAATATTTTATTATTTCTGAAGGTGGGAAAGGGAAGGAAAACCGAATTCATTCTTACTTTCACACAGATGACCAGTGGTACCAACCACATTCATTAAATGGCTCATCTGTTTCTCTCTAATTTGAAATGCCACCTGTAGCTTTTATCAGATTTCCATATACGCATGGGTCTCCTTTTATTTATTGTTTTGTCTATTCTTAAATACACTTCTAATTTATGCATCTTTATTATATAGTATTTCAGTCTAAGAGGGTACATCTACTGTTTTATTTCTCTTCTCAGATTATTTAGACTATTTATGGATGTTTACTATTCCAAATACACTTTGCAATTAATTTATCAAGTGCTATAAAAGAAACCTAATTGTGATTTTTAAAAATGAAATTATATATTTTTGAATAGAAATACATGGACTTAATGCAAAATTCCAAGTGTATAAAGCCATACCATTGATAGATATGAGTTCTAAATTTCTCTTCAAAGAATCAATATGTCAGTATGTTCAATTCTTTGCCTTCTACTTTTAAACTTAACTTCCTCGCAAAGCAACCTTTTTCGATCACCTGCTCTACCCTGACTGATTCCAATTACCTGCTCCACCCTGACTCATTCCGATTACCTGCTCATCTTCCACCCCAACTAATTTCTATTTCCTGCTCTGCCATAACCATTTTTCCTGTCAAACCACTCACCCTGTCACCCACTTTAAATTAGCCCATGGGAATTAGTTTAGCCTGTGCAGTCTAACCCTAACCAATAGGGGAACGACACAGCAGTAGGGGCCATGCATGTCAGCAATAAGACCCCCTTCCCCTCCCTTGTCCAGGTGTGCACTCACCATTGCTCCATCTGTGAGGGCACACCCTTCTATAGAAGTAAATTGCCTTGCTGAGAAGAAAAATTTTATATTTGAGTGCTATTTCTTTTGCAGCACAGAAATTTTATTTATAACACCTGTTCACTGAATATGTGCATACTATTGAGAAAGCAGTCATGGCAGGTGGCATGCAGATTCTAATGGTTGCTAAAAAATTAACTCATGATCTTTATGTCACTGGTCTAGGTCATGACCATTAATTCTACCTTTGAGGACCTATAGAATTAGGTTGTAACTGTATTTTGACTCATTCTTATTTTTATTACAGTTAATTGTATATACAATTGTATCTGTCTCCCCAACACAATAATGGGCTTCCCAGGGACAGCATTTGTGTTGATTTCTCTTTGTATTCTAGTGCCAAGGATGTAGACCAGAGCCTTGGGATGGTATTAAGGAGATAAAAAGAGTTGGTTTTGATGTGTGAGAGGGTGACCTATATTAACACTGGGCTCTACCAAGGGTAGACACTGAAAACAGAAAACAATTGTCAATTAAAATATGCAAACAATTCTTGGCCTCCTAGAGGGAAAGCCTTGATTTACATGGAGGTCAACCATCTCTGAGTTCTAAGAAAACCTTTCTCTTTTTGCTTTAGTTGTGCAAATGCAAGTGAAGGCACTTTCTAAAGTGAAGGTGTGGTCTAAGGGCTAAAGTGCTCTTCAGGGTTCATTAACATTTGTCTTAATGCAGACAGAATTGTATATCTAAATATTCTTCCCTGAGACTCTCATTTAGAGAAATGCTTGTTTCCTAGACTCTGACTGCCCCATGCAATTGCTTCTGCTTACTCTTGGGCATTGTCTGTAGTTAAATCCTTTATTGTGTTGGTTACTCACAGAAAATCAGTGACACTGAACATTGCTGAAATGATGTTCAGGCCCGGCCATCCCTTCACGCTGGAGGAAAAACTGCCCAAAGCACTACACTTGTCACCAGTGGAGGGTGTCCAGGCTCTTGGTGTCTTGAACAAAGAATTGGACAACACGCACAAACGAAGCAAGGAAGGAATGAAGGGATTGAATGAATATGAAAATGTTAGGCAGGAATCTAGACCCAACATGGCAGCGTTACCTGGTGTAGCAGGCCTTTTGTTAAAGACTCCCTTCACCCTTGTACACACCCACAGACTTACATGCGTCAGAGTTCTGGCTAGGCAACCACATTCCCCCATGACCTGCAGCTCACCTGCATTCCACAAGTTCGTAAACAGCAGTTTCAGTTGACAGTTTCCAAAGACCCCTTCCTCATGACCCTTACTCGACTCCTGCCCTAGTAGTTTCAAGACCCCCCAGGCTCTGTTTGTACAACCAGCTTCCCTACCTCTCGGGCTATAAAAAGCCCCTACCCTCCTCCCTCAGCGCAACTTCCTCGGCCCGCACCTTTGGACTGAGGAACCTCGCCCGTGAGTCCTAATAAAGGCTATTCTCACTGCCATTTGCCTTGTGTCTTCGTTCCCGGTTTGGTTCCAGCCTCAGTTTATCTTTACATTTTGGTGCCCCATGTCGCCGCTATGTTAGGTCTAGATTCCTGCCTAACAGGAAGTACACTCCACAGTGTGGGAGTGAGCCAAGCATAGGGGCTAAAGGGTCTCGTTACAGAATTTTTGGAGTTTAAATACCCTGTACTTGGAGTATGCCTTATGTAAATGAAGAGAATGGCAAAGTTACTTACTCAGCATACACCCTATGGAGAGGATATTTCCTGCCATAGCTGAAGTGGGAATTGGCCTTATATTTCCTGCCTCCAGATGCTATTTTCCTGCCTCATACTGATCATCCTACATGACATAGACTGGATTGTTGACAGCACATCATTTAATTCAAGACTGAATACCCCATACTTTGATAACAACAACAACAAAAACATTAGAGTCAAGTGAACTTGGTAATAATTTCTTCTTTCTTTAGATTGAAACTAGAGGAAGCTCGTTTTGGGGATATGATCAATTTCCTGCAATATATAACCAATTCAGAATCAATCCTTCTGCCCCTCACTCCCTCCCTCCTTCCCTTCTTCCCTCCCTTCCTCCCTCCTTCCCTTCTTCCCTCCTTCCCTTCTTTCCTCCTTCCCTCCCTTCTTCCCTCCTTCCTCCCTTCCTTCCTTCTTTCCTCCTTCTCTCCCTTCCTCCCTTCCTTCCTTCTTTTCCTTTTTTGAGATAGTGTCTCACTCTGTCGCCCAGGCTGGGGTGCAATGGTTGAATAATGACTCATTGTAGCCTTGACTTCCACTGCCCCAGTCGATCCTCCTACTTGAGTAGCTGGGACCACAGGCACGTGCCACCATGCCCAGCAAATTTTTGATGTTTTTTTCTTTTGTTTTGGTTTGGTTTTGGGTTTGTTTTGTTTTGTTTTGTTTTTTGTAGAGATGGGGTTTCACCATGTTGCCCAGGCTGTTCTACAGCTTTTGGGATTAGGCAATCCTTTCACCTTGGCCTCCCAAAATGCTGGGATTACACCCTCATTGTGAGCCCCTGTGCTGGCCCCAGAATTTTTCTTTCTCTTCTTGTAATTATCAAAAACTATCATACACAATACAGTGAGCTCTCCCTTAAAAGCATTCAATATACTCTATTCTTATTCCCTTTTCCTTTTCTTTGTCTCATCCATGTTAGTTCATGGTTAACTTTCTTCTTTCTGGACCTGTTTTTTTTTTTTTTTTTTTTTTCCACCAATACTTCTACCTTTTGGAGGTTCATAGTTATTTTGCATTTGAACTGCTTTTTAAGTAAAACTATAACACGAACAAACACTTTAGGACAAATGAAGGCTAAACACAAGAAGACCTTAAAACAGCTTGAAGAATCTCTATTACTTAATGCACATAGAAACATAGACAAAACAAAAGTCAAACATAGCATACAATTCAAATGTACTCCATGCAATATTCTCTAACTAGAAACTGTCATGCCAAGGTCATCAGTGAGTGGGTCTTTGAAACCATAAGGTCAAAATATTCTCGTAGGATATTTAGTTAGTATATTTTTGAATGAAAAGTCATTTTTTTAAGTAGTTAGAAAAGGAGCATTTTGGCCATTATGGTAAAAAGTTAGTCGAATAGTTGCTGTGGGTTAAGAATGGTAAAAACCAAAAAAATTAAGTCTGATGTCTTAAAATTTTATCCTGAAATCATTAAGTATTTATTAAAGTCTCGTTAAATGTTTCAGTGAGGCTTAGTGCCATGGCTCACGCCTGTAATCCCAGCACTTTGGGAGGCTGAGGAAGGAGGGTCACTTGAACCTGGGAGGTGGAAGCCACAGTGACCCGTGATCCTGCTACTTCAGTCCAGTCTGGGGGACAGAGGAGAACCTGTCTCTAAAAAAAAGAAAAGAAAGAAAGAAAAAGAAAAAATGTTTCCACCAAGTCTTAGCTCTCATCATTGGGAAAGGAAGGAAATGTGCACACCTGCAGGTGGGACTAGGCAGCAAGAGAGAAGGGGAAGCTGTTAAGAACCCATGGAATAAGGAGGCATCCTAAAAGCTTCTTCTTCTTCTTGTTCTTTTTTTTTTTGATACAGGGTCTCACTCTGTTGGCCAAGGGTGTAATCTCAGCAGTGATCAGCTCACTGCAACCTCCACTTCCTGGACTCAAGCCATCCCACCTCAGCCTCCCAAGTAGTTGGGACCACAGAAGCATGACACCAAAGCTGTTTTTTGTTCTTGTTGTTGTTGTTTTGTTTTGTTTTTAGAGACAGGATAGACAGGGTCTTGCTCTGTCACCCAGGCTGGAGTGCAGTGGCACAATCATAGCTCACTGCAGCCTCAAACTCCGGGGCTCAAGCACTCCTCTTCTCTCCGCCTCCCAAAGTACCAAGATTACAGGCACAACTCACCATGCTGGGCCAATTCTAAAAGCTCCTAAAGGAAGGAAAAACAAACAAACAAACCAACCAGGTCACGGATATAGAACTAAGAATCAGAATGAAATCAAACTTCTCAACAGTCACACAGAAAGCTAGAGACAATGGGGAAAAGCCTTCAGAATTATGAGAAAAAATCATTACCAACCCTGAACATTTTTCTGTATTATTCAAATGATTTTTAAAGAGATAATACCAGTGCATAGCTCTATGATTACATTGAGAGAGGAGAAAGGAATAAACCAGTCAGGCAGGCAGTTAGGGTGGGCCCTCAGTTCAATTCTTTCAAACAAAAGAACAGCCTGAAAAATCAGGCAGCAGACACAGATAAGGGAACTTGCACAGGGAGGCTTGCCTAAGACATGTTCACAGTCACACAAATAAGAAAGACTACACAGCCGACTTGCCCAGACATGTCTGCAATGGAAAATTCTGTCTGCTGACACATGTGCAGTAAGGGGAACAAAGCAATATGGAGTAACTCAAGCTAAGGGCCCACATGTGCATTAGGAGGATGGGGTGGAGCTACCAGAAATTTGCATCTTATGCAAATAAGATGCCCTGCCTTAATCAGTTTCTGATAAAAGCCTTTGCATTCAACTGTAAAAATGGCAACCCTCTTTTGGGCTCCCTCTCCACTGCAGAGAGGCTTCCTTTGCTTATTAAACTTTTGCTCCAACCTCATCCTTTGTGTTCAAGCTCCTTAATTCTCTTGTTTGTGAGACAAAGAACTCCAGGTGATACCTTACAAGGAGAGACTGCTACATTGTGATGCATTGGCAAGACTGTAACAATATGTATTTCTACTCCTTTTTGCTACATTGTGGTGCCTTGGCAAGACTGTAACAATATGTATTTCTACTCCTTTTTGCTACATTGTGGTGCATTGGCAAGACTGTAACAATATGTATTTCTACTCCTCTTTAGCCTGAAAAGTAATCTCGTGAGAATAGTGTCTCTTTGCTATATAAATGTATAAATATATATATATATATATACGAGGGGGAGGGGTATCACTATGTTGCCCAGACTGGTCTCAACCTCCTGGATCAAGTGATCCTCTTATTTCAGTCTTCTAAATAGCCAAGATTACAGTTGCACACCACTGCACCCTGTTTCTCTGCTAACACTCTGTGTCTTTCCATATACATATATATATATATATTTGTTTGTTTTTGAGACAGCATGTCATTCTGTTGCCCGGGCTGGAGTACAGTGGTGATATCACAGCTCACTACAACAAGGACCTTTCAGGCTCAAGCAATCCTCCCACCTCAGCTTTCTGAGGAGCTGAGACTACAAGCATGGGCCATCACATCGGGCTAATTTTGTTTATTTTTTGTAGAGATGTAGAGACTGAGGTCTCACTATGTTTCCCAGCCTGGTCTTGAGATCCTAGGTTCAAGTGAGCCTCCTGTGTCAGCTTTCCAAAATATTGGTATTACAGGCATGAGCCACTGTGCCCAACTGCCATATTTTTAATATTGTAATCATAGTAAAACATTACCTGTTACAGACTTTAATGACTGCATGTACTAGAAGTTTGTATTAGTCCATTCTCACACTGCTAATAAAGACATACCTGAGACTGGGTAATTTATAAAGGAAAAAGGTTTATTTGACTCACAGTGCAGCATGACTGGGAGGCCTCAGGAAACTTACAATCATGGTGGAAGGGGAAGCAAATATGTCCTTCTTCACATGGCATCAGGGAGAAGAAGAATGAGTGCCCAGTGAAGGAGAAAGTCCTTTATAAAAACATCAGATCTTGTGTGAACTCACTATCACGAGAACAGGATGGGAGAAACTGCCCCCTTGGTTCAATTATCTACACCTGGTGCCTCCCGCAATATGTGGGGATTATAGGAACTACAATTCAAGATGAGATTTGGGCGAGGACACAGTCAAACCATATCAAAGTCATAGGGTGTTGCTGAAGTAGCCCCACCATCTCTCCTAATTTGACTTCCCAAAAGAATTGGAATTCTCCTTATTGGGTACAGTGAGTTCCTCTTCAAAGAATCAGCTTGTTCAGCTTCCTTGTTCTTTGTTCTCTATTTTCAGAGCCTAACTTCCTCATTCTTTGTGCCTCCTTGTCCCTAGTTATGGTAAAAACATTCCTGCCAGTCCTAATCTGATTCACACCTGTTCCCTTGGTTACCCACTCTGTAACTGTCCTCCCCGCTAAAAGTATTCCTCCCACCAAAACTGCTCACCCCACTGCTGTAACCCACACTCCTGCTCCATTTAAAATATCCAGCTAGGATTAATTTAGATTGATTGTGCTGTCCAGCCCCAGCCAATGAGAGCAGGACACAGCAACAGGGACTAACTGTGTTACAGATAACAACCCCTTCTCTTCTTTGTTTGGTGTGCTCTTGGGCTTGTAACTGATGCAGGCAGCACCCTTCTGCAAAAGTAAATTTGCCTTGCTGAGAAATCCTTGGTCTGAGTGCTTATTCTCTCTGTGGCTCCAAGCTCTTATTTCTAACATCCTTTTCAGAACTCCAATGTAACTTACATTGTATTACGATCATTGGTCTCCTGATTAGACTGTTAGGGTGACCATCTCAGTCTCCTCAGCTTACTACACCCACTAGCCTCTCACAGGGCCTTGAATATGATAGGAACTCAATGGCCACATGTTGATAGTTGCTATACTTTGCATAATCTCCTATCTTCGGAAATCTTTTCAAAAATGTTTTCATAGAGCAGGCACAGTGGCTCAGGCATATAATCCTAGCACTTTGGGAGGCTGAGGTGGGAGGATGACTTGAGCCCAGGAGTTCAAGACCAACCTGGGCAACATGGCAAGACTCTGGGGGTTTTTTTGTTTTTTTTCTGGTGTTTTATTTTTTTTTTTTTGGAGATGGAGTCTCACTCTGTTGGCCAGGCTGGAGTGCAGTGTTGCAGTCTCGGCTCACTGCAACCTCCACCCCCAACCCAGGTTCAAGCAATTCTCCTGCCTCAGCCCCCCAAGTGGCTGGGATTACAGGCACCTGCCACCGTACCTGGCTAATTTTTGTATTTTTAGTAGAGGCGGGGTTTCACCATCTTGGCCAGGCTG
>NW_012105253.1:4066786-4068544 GCF_000951045.1 Mandrillus leucophaeus
AGTTCAGTTTGAATTATCCAAATTACTTTTATATATTTGACCTAAAATTCTACTGTAAGGATTTTGTTTTTGGGAAAAAATATGCACCAATGTAAATAATGGCACATAAAGAAGGGTTTTTTGTTTGTTTGTTTTTTGAGATGGAGTCTTGCTCTGTGGCCGGGCTGGAGTGCGATGATACAATCTTGGCTCACTGCAACCTCTGTCTCCTGGGTTCAAACGATTCTCCTGCCTCAGCCTCCCGAGTAGCTGGGACTACAGGCATGCACCACCATGCCCAGCTAATTTTTGCATTTTAGTAGAGACAGGGTTTCACCATGTTGGCCAGGATGTTCTCGATCTCTTGACCTTGTGATCCATCCACCTTGGCCTCCCAAAGTGCTGGAATTACAGGTGTGAGCCACCACGCTCAGCCAGCATGTATAGAGGGTTTTTAAAAAATTACAGCAATAGTCTTAATAGCCAAAAAGCTAGAAACAATCTATAAACCAGTACTAAGAGTTTGCTTAAATAAATAGTTAAATCTATGTACTGAAATGCTACATAACCTTTAAGAACTCTCCTATTGGAACACAATATAGGATATATAGGACACAATATAGTACAATATAGGACACAATATAGGACAATATGTCCCAGATAAATAGGCGAAGAACCAACTTATGAAAAAAAAAAAAAAAGAAGCAGCAGCAAGGAGGGAAGCAAGGAAGGAAGCAAGGATGGTAAGGATGGAAAGAAAGACCTAGAAGTGTATATATGAAAATGTTTCCGTGGTTTTTCCCTGAGTGAGATACAGGTGATTTTGTTTTCTTCTGTGTGTTTTTCTGCTTTTCCAATAAACAGCTCTTTTTTTAAAATCAAGCAAAATATTTTAATAAATAAAAAGTCAAAGCAACCAAGAATTAACCATAACATAAACTATGAACTTTGGGTGATAATAACATGTCAATGTAAGTTCATCAAATGTACCATCATGGTGTGGGATGCTGATATGGGGGAAGCTATACATGTGTAGAGGTAAGGAATATATGGGAAATATCTGAAACTTTCACCAATTTTGCTGTGAATCTAAAACTGCTCTTAAAAACTGAAGTATTTTTAAATCAATCAATAAAAAGAAGGAAGTGGGGAGCCAAAGCATTAGTCCAAATGCTGTGCAAAAATGTGGATTCTGTATCTAATCCCCAAAATGTGTTAATAAGCTCTACCCTGCTTCTCACTCCTTACTTTAGGACTATTCCTAACTATAGTAAGTATAAATTTTGTACAGCTCTTTAATTAATTTGTAAATTAGCTTACTCCATGAGAAGTAACATTGTCTCAAGTTTGAGTAAAAAAGGTTTAGAGCAGAACTGTTACTTATTTATTCATTTATTTTTATAGAGACGATGTCTTGCCACATTGCCCAGGCTGGTCTCAAACCCCTGGGCTCAAGTGCTTCTCCTACTTTGGCCTCCAAAGTGCTCAGGTTACATGTGTGAGCTTTCCTTTTCTTTCTTTTCTTTCTTTTCTTTTCTTTTCTCTCTCTCTCTCTCTTTCTTTCTTTCTTTCTTTCTTTCTTTCTTTCTTCTTTCTTTCTCTCTCTCTCTCTCTCTCTCTTTCTTTCTTTCTTTCTTTTTGGGGGGGATGGAGTCTCACTTTCTCATCCGGCTCTAGTGCTATGGCACGATCTTGGCTCACTACTACCTTCGCCTCCAGGGTTCAAGCGATTCTCCTGTCTCAGCTTCCTGAGTAGCTGGGACTACAGGCACGTGCCAC
>NW_012105253.1:4070799-4072669 GCF_000951045.1 Mandrillus leucophaeus
CTAAAAAATACAAAAATTAGCCAGGCGTGGTGGCGGGCACATGTAATCCCAGCTACTTGGGAGGCTGAGGCAGGAGAATCTCTTGAACCTGGGAGGTGGAGGTTGCAGTGAGCCGAGATCACGCCATTGCACTCCAGCCTGGGCAACAGAGCAAGACTCTGTCATAACAATAATAATAGTAGTAATAATAATAATAAATTTGCTACAGCAGTTCACAGAACTCAGGGAAACACTTCATTCACTCTTATCTTTTTATACTAGAAGATATTACAAAGAATACAGATGAACAGTGAGATGGGAGCGATGCATAGGGCCAAGTATGTGGGAAGGGGTATGGAGCTCCCATGCCCTCTCCAGGAGCACCACTTTCCAGAAATCTTCATGTGTTCAGTTATTTGAAGGCCCCAGAACTCAGTCTTTTTAGGTTTTTATGGATGCTTCATTACATAGGCATGCTTGACTCAATCATTAACCATTCATGAGCAATTCAATCTTCAGCCCGCACTCTTTTCCCTGGAGGTTGGGAGGTGGGACGGAAAGTTCCAACCCTCTGATCATGCCTTGCTTTTTCTGGTGACCAGCTCCCATCCTGAAGCTATGTGGGGGTTACATGAGCATACAAAAGATAATTCTTTGTTTTTTTGTTTTTTGTTTGTTTGTTTGTTTTACACTTTTCAACAGCGCCACTTCTCAAACAAAAGACTCTTATCACCCTGGAGACTCCAAGGGTTTTAGGAGCTGCATGCCAAGAAACAGGATGAACACCGAATATACATTTCACAATATCACGATTTTGATGAGATTAAGAGATTCTTTAAGCCAGAATGCCTTGGAGAAATGACTGATCTCAGATTTGGGGCAGAAAATGTATAAAATGATTCTGAAACATCTTTTCTTTATGAGAGAGCAAGGAAACTATCAAAGACTACATGGTCATGTCAAAAGTATATCAAAACCAACTTGAAGACTGGGCACAGCGGCTCACGTCCGTAATCCCAACATTTTGGGAGGCCGAGGGAGGTGGATCATCTGAAGTTGGGAGTTTGAGACCAGCCTGGTCGATGTAATGAAACCCTGTCTCTATGAAAAATACAAAAATCAGCCAGATGTGGGTGACAGAGTGAGACTCCATCTAAAAAAAAAAAACCAACTTGAAGAGACAAGAAACTCCTATTGACTGAAGGAATAATTCAAACATCAAAAAGAAGAATGGATTGTGGTGGCTTACGCCTGTAACCTCAGCACGTTGGGAGGCCAGGGTGGACAGATCACATGAGGCCAAGAGTTGGAGACCAGCCTGCCCAACATGACGATACCCCATCTCTACTAAAAATACAAAAATTAGCCAGATGTGTCAAAAGGTGTGGCGGTGCATGCCTATAATCTCAGCTACATGGGCTGAGACACAAGAATCGCTTGAGCCCAGGAGACCAAGTTTGCAGTAAGCCTAGATTGTGCCATGGCACTCCAGTCTGGGTGACAGAGCAAGACTTCGTCACTTTAAAAAAAAAAAAAAAAAAAGAAGAAGAAGAATGGATTAAAAGAATGGATTAAAGCATATCACGTGAAAATTGAAGAGTTGGTAGTCAACAGAAAACCATATCATTGGTCAGGAGCAGTGGCTCATGCTTGTAATCCCAACATTGTGGGAGGCTGAGACAAGTGGATCACTTGAGGTCAAGAGGTTGAGACCAGTCTGGCCAACATGGTGAAACCCCATCTCTACTAAAAATACACACAAAAAAATTAGCCAGGCATGGTGATGTGGGCCTGTAATCCCAGCTACTTGGGAGGCTGAGGCAGGAGAATCACTTGAATCAGGGGGGCAGAGGTTGCAGTGAGCCAAGATAGCACCAGTACACTCCAGCCT
>NW_012105253.1:4073759-4075580 GCF_000951045.1 Mandrillus leucophaeus
GATTATAGATGTGAACCATCATGCTGGTCTGTTAGTGTTTTTTTGTTATGTTAAAGAGAGAGGGAGAGAACATCTTAGAAGCAAAAACTCAAGTATCTGTCAGGAAAGAAAATTTTCCTCTACCTTCTTAGGTCTCTGGCTTAATTTTCAAAATAAACTTAAAAGAGAAAGATCAACAGGAGAAAAGTCACGCAAATGGATTTGATATTTAAAGTTTTCCATGGTGGTCAGATGTGGTGGCTCATGCCTGTAATCCCAGCACTTTGGGTGACTGAGGCAGGCACATCACAAGGTCAGGAGTTCAAGACCAGCCTGGGCAGCATGGGGAAACCCTGTCTCTACTAAAGATACAAAAAATTAGCCAGGTGTGGCAAGTGCCTGTAATCCCAGCTACTCAGGAGGCTGAGGAAGGAGAATCACTTGAACCCAGGAGGCAGAGGTTGCAGTGAGCTGAGATTGTGCCATTGCACTCCAGCCTTGTCAACAGGGCGAGACTCCAATTCAAAAAAAAAAAAAAAGCTTTCTATGGTGGGGGTGGGAAGTGCTTCACAGAGAGAAGAGAAAAAACCTCCAAAGAAATGACTAAGCTTGGAGGCTTTTATACCATTCAGGCAAAAGAGAATACATATGAAGAGAAGTGATAAAACGAAAGAAAGGGTCTTTGCACTTCAAGGGGTGGCAAATTATAAGAAGGTAAATACATGGGGAAACTAAGGTAGGAAAGGGCTAGTGGGGTTTGTGTAGGCCCTTTCTTGGTGACTTCTTGTCTCACATGTTAAGGTGCTTATTCCCTTCCTGGTATGGGAAGTTGGTGGGGGGTGCCCTTCACAGGGGGATTTTATGAATTGTTTTCAGGCACACAGGGGATGGCAGAGAGCTCTTCCTATGTTTACTCTTCCTCAATTGCTGTCAGCTCAAAATAATCTTTATCCCAGAGTAGCATATTCGGAGGTGGCATGTTCTAATCTCCTACATATCTATAGGTGAAATTTGGAATTTGCTTTAAAATAATCCATTCAGGGTGGTGGAATAGATAGAAGTGTACATCACTAAGATTGGTTATGTGTTAACAACTTTGAAGCAAGGTGACAGGTACAGGCTATCATGTTGCTGAATGCCAGGGGTTTGGCATAGGTCTGGTTGTTCACCTTACAGAAAGCCAATCCCTGAGACAACAAATAGGAGAAAGGCTTTATTTTGGGTGACATCAGTCTAGAGATAGGAGATAAGTCTCAAATGCGTCTCCTAACCAACGAAAGTTTGGAGTTTATGTAGTGGGGAAGGAAAATAGGAATTAGGAAGGGATGAGGAAGAGGAGTTGGCCAATAGGTAGCAGGTGTGTCTCATTGTCTTGCTATGATGATCTGGAACGTTTCAGTTCCTTGATCCTATCAGAAAGCCCTGACAGTCAGTTTCCTGAGAAAGGAACTCAGTTAAGACAAATGTAAGTTTCTCAAGCTTTAGTTCTATGGGAAAACTAGGCCAGGTTTGTTTGTTTTTTGTTTTGTTTTTTTGAGATGGAGACTTGCTCCTTTGCCCAGGCTAGAGTACAGTGGCATGATCTTGGCTCACTGCAACCTCTGCCTCCTGGGTTCAAGTGATTCTCCTGTGTCAGCCTCCCAAGTAGCTGGGACTATAGGTGCCCACCACCACGCCTGGCTAATTTTTTATGTTTTTAGTAGAGATGGGGTTTCACTATATTGGCCAGGCTGGTCTTGAACTCCTGACCTCATGATCCACCCGCCTCGGCCTCCCAAAGTGCTGGGATTACAGGTGTGAGCCACCACGCCTGGCCCAGGCCAGTTTAAATTGCACTACCTT
>NW_012105253.1:4076220-4078163 GCF_000951045.1 Mandrillus leucophaeus
GGGAACTGAACAATGAGAACACTTGGACACAGGTTGGGGAACATCACACACTGGGGCCTGTTGTGGGGTGGGGGTAAAGGGGAGGGATAGCATTAGGAAGAATACCTAATGTAAATGACGGGTTAATGGGTGCAGCACAGCAACATGGCTCATGTATACATATGTAACAAAACTGCACGCTATGCACATGTACCCTAGAACTTAAAGTATAATAAAAAAAAAGAGTAACTTGCACATGAGGAGCCCAGTAAGCTGTACCCAGATAGTTTTCCTTGTACTTAGTCTAAAAATGTTATCTAGCTACCCATGAGTATGAGACAGTGTCTATGAAAGAAATCTATGAACTTTCTTCAAGTTCCCTCAAGCAAGATAGGAGTAAACTTTGACTCTGCTCACAATAAATTGTTACCTTAACAATTATCTGAACAACACTGAGAGATAAGTAGTGTAAATGTTGGTATGCTTACTCTTTAGATAAGGAAACTGAGATTCAGAAAAGTTCACTTTTCCAAGGACAAAGAACTCTAGTTGAATATTTGGAAGAATGATGAGTAGAATCTAGATCATGTAATGCTAAGCTGTGTTCTGTTTCCTCTGCACCAGCTGCTTCTCCACAACCTTTGTTTCCTTACTAGGTGATAAAAATGTCAGTGATTTCAACCCACAGAAACCAAGGTCCCTGTGCATTGTGTAGTAGACACTGTCTTACCTTGATGTTGCTCTTTTGACTTGAGGTGTGCAGAGTGAAAGAAAAACATTTTGTTCCTCCCTTTTACCCTTTGTGGGTCATTCTGGTATACGATTATTGTATTAGAATATCACACTACCGGAGGTTTACTATGGGCAAACTCAGTTCGTGTATGAGAGGCTATTTTAAGACCACTTAATGCTATTCACTTAGGGGGAAGGAAATTTCCCGGGCTGGATATAAAAGGCATATGAAACCCTGGCTTGCAAGATATGATATCTCTTCTTTGTGAGCCAGACCACTGATATGTCTTGTATTCTATGTGCATTTCTGTTTTTATCATTCAATAAAGTATTTTTAAAATTTTTGGTCTGTTTCAATTCCATCTGAGGGACGCCAGAAAAGGGCTTTCATGCATTCTTGCTCTAGCGAGTTAACTTGGAAGCAGGTTAACCTTGTAGACAGGATGATGATAGGTGTAATGAAAGTCACAAGCAGAGTGTAACCCAAAGGGAAGTTGACATTCCAGTTAATCTGGTGACATCAAGTTCATTAACTAGCACATGAGATGACATGTGGGTTGTGAGCTGGCTTTCTCAGTGAGCTCTAACTTGGTAAGACTAATACCATTAATGTAAAAACAATAGTAAAAGAGCTTTTGATTCATTAAGAAAAATTTAGGTCAGGTGCAGTGGCTGGTGCCTGTAATCCCAGCAGTTTGGGAGGCCGAGACAGGTGGATCACTTGAGGTTGGGAGTTTGAGACCAGCACGGCCAACATGGCAAAAACGTTGTTTCTGCTAAAAATGCAAAACTTAGCCAGGCATAGTGGTACACGTCTGTAATCCCAGCTACTCAGGAGGCTGAGGGAGGCTGAGGCATGAGAATTACTTGAACCCAGGAGAGAGCAATTGTAGTGAGCAGAAATGGCGCCACTGTACTCCAGCCTGGGTGAAAAACTGAGACTCTGTCTCTAATAAATAAATAAATAAATTTATTGAAAGAGTGACAGTATTAGTTAGGTCAGCACTCTGAAACTGGACCTCTAGAAGCTGGAGGGAAGCGTATTAGACGAGAAGCACAGTAATATGCCAGATTGCAATGGGCTGATTGACAAAAGGAAAGGCCAAAAAGATAATCAAGAAAGGGACTACTTCAGCAAGAAATTAAAAATCGCTTCTCCACGATCAATGCAACCAGATTTTCCTCCAAATTTCAGTGCAGTATTTCTGACGAGATTCATTCGGTTAGATACT
>NW_012105253.1:4078213-4080638 GCF_000951045.1 Mandrillus leucophaeus
TGCATTCTTGCTCTAGCGAGTTAACTTGGAAGCAGGTTAACCTTGTAGACAGGATGATGATAGGTGTAATGAAAGTCACAAGCAGAGTGTAACCCAAAGGGAAGTTGACATTCCAGTTAATCTGGTGACATCAAGTTCATTAACTAGCACATGAGATGACATGTGGGTTGTGAGCTGGCTTTCTCAGTGAACTCTAACTTGGTAAGACTAATACCATTAATGTAAAAACAATAGTAAAAGAGCTTTTGATTCATTAAGAAAAATTTAGGTCAGGTGCAGTGGCTGGTGCCTGTAATCCCAGCAGTTTGGGAGGCCGAGACAGGTGGATCACTTGAGGTTGGGAGTTTGAGACCAGCACGGCCAACATGGCAAAAACGTTGTTTCTGCTAAAAATGCAAAACTTAGCCAGGCATAGTGGTACATGTCTGTAATCCCAGCTACTCAGGAGGCTGAGGGAGGCTGAGGCATGAGAATTACTTGAACCCAGGAGAGAGCAATTGTAGTGAGCAGAGATGGCGCCACTGTACTCCAGCCTGGGTGAAAAACTGAGACTCTGTCTCTAATAAATAAATAAATAAATTTATTGAAAGAGTGACAGTATTAGTTAGGTCAGCACTCTGAAACTGGACCTCTAGAAGCTGGAGGGAAGCGTATTAGACGAGAAGCACAGTAATATGCCAGATTGCAATGGGCTGATTGACAAAAGGAAAGGCCAAAAAGATAATCAAGAAAGGGACTACTTCAGCAAGAAATTAAAAATCGCTTCTCCACGATCAATGCAACCAGATTTTCCTCCAAATTTCAGTGCAGTATTTCTGACGAGATTCATTCGGTTAGATACTAGTGAGTTTGAAACTGAAACAATGGGAGAATTAGAACAACTCAGGAGACCTCCAAATGAGTTAATAAGTAGTTGAAAAGACTAATGAACTGAGAAGGTGAGAGAGAGGAGGGAGTGGTATCAGAGCCCCAAATCCTCAGTTATCATTGCTGAAATCAATAGATAGTTGACTAAAATTGATAGATGACAAAATAATAATACAATGAAAATAGTAATAACCAATCTATATTAAGTATCAATGTGTCAAGAGCAGTTCTAAGTTCTTGACATTTATTAGTTCAGTCTCTTTCTTTTCTTTTTTTTTTTTTTTTGAGACAAAGTCTCACTCTGTTGCCCAGGCTGGAGTGCAGTGGTGTGATCTCGGCTCACTGCAACCTCTGCCTCCCAGGTTCAAGCGATTCTCCTGCCTCAGCCTCCCAAATAGCTGGGATCATAGTCATGTGCCACCATGCCCTGCTAATTTTTGTATTTTTAGTAGAGACAGGGTTTTGCCATGTTGCCTAGGCTGGTCTTGAACTCCTGGCCTCAAGTGATCCACCTGCCTCAGACTCCCAAATTGCTGGGGTTGCAAGCGTGAGCCACTGTGCTTGGCTTAGTTCATTCACTTCTCTCAGTAAGTCCCAGGAGTTGGGTATTACTGTTATCTCCTTTGGTGTGTTATTTAGATCGATGGAGATAACTACTGAGAGTTAGAAAGTGGCTCCCAGTTGGACGTAGCGGCAGCACCTGTTGTCCCAGCTACTTGGGGGAGGTTGAAGTGGGAGGATCCCTTGAGCTTTGCTGTTGGAATCTAGACTGGGTAACATAGTGAGACTTCTTCTATAAAAACTTTTTTTTTTTTAAAGTGATTTCCTTAATGGAACTAAGAGATCAAGAAGTGTAGGGAAGCATTCTATTGTTTTTAATTAACATCGTTCTGGATTGTATGATTTTTATTTTTATTTATTTATCCAGTCAAATTTAGCAGGGGGGATTGTCTACCAACTTTAGTGACACTAATATTAATAAGTTCTGATAACCCACTATCATTGGAGCAGCCATGATTTTTGAAAAATTACTCTGGTAATTCATTATCTTGTAAAAATGTGAACATTGCCAACAAAGCTAAAGGCTAAAATACGAAAATCCACCAGTATGATCTTCTACCATGAGCAATAGTAACTATTTTATCAGTTAGGTGTACTTTTGTTGTTGTCGTTTGTTTTTGGAGACAGGGTCTTGCTCTGTCACCACACAGGAGTGTAGTGGCACAATCATAGCTCACCGTAGCCTCTAACTCCTGGGCTCAAGTGGTGCTCCCGCTGTGAGCCGCTGAGCCTGGTTAGTTGTGTATTTTTCTAAGTATTTCCATCTGTCTTTATATACGTACATATGAACTCTTAAAAATATATGAGGCCGGGCATGGTGGCTCATGCCCATAATCCCAGCACTTTGGGAGACCAAGGCAGGTGGATTGCTTGAGGCCCGGAGTTTGAGACCAGCCTGGGCAACATAGTGAAACCCCATCACACACACACGCAGGTACAAAAAAATTTAGCTAGCGCACACACACACACACACACACACAAATACAAACAAATTTAG
>NW_012105253.1:4082118-4091575 GCF_000951045.1 Mandrillus leucophaeus
TTTATTTATTTATTTATTTATTTATTTATTTATGACAGAGTTTTACTTTTGTTGCCCAGGCTCGAGTGCAATGGCGTGATCTTGGCTAACTGCAAACTCTGCCTCCTGGTTTCAAGTGATTCTCTTGCCTCAGCCTCACAAGTAGCTGGGATTACAGGCGTGTGCCACCAAGCCTGGCTAATTTTGTATTTTTAATAGAGATGGGGTTTCACCCTGTTGGCAAGGCCGGTCTTGAACTCCTGACCTCAGGCGATCTGCCTGCCTTGGTCTCCCAAAGTGCTGGGATTACAGACATGAGCCACAACACCTAGCAGTACCTCCTTTTTAAATGTTGCATAATATTGCATAATATAGCTACAGCTTATGTAGCCATTCCTCTTCTCTGGATGCCAGTTGTTTCTAATGTTTCATGATAAAAATGACGCAATAAGCCTTTGCATGGGTTTTCTTGCATGTATGTGTTAGCGCTTCTTTAGCATGGATACAAAGATGGGGAATTCCTGGTTCATAAGGTATATGCATTTTGAAAAGTACTAGATATTACCAAATTGCCCCCAAAGTGGTTTTACTATTTATACTCTTACCAGCAATGTAAGAGACCATCCATTTTCTTATAACCTCACCAATATAGATATTAGTAAATTTTTAAATCTTTAGCAATATATTGGTGGAAAAGTAGTATTTCATTCTTGTTTCAGCATTCATTTCCCTGATTACCAATGAGGGTTGTTATCTTCTCATGTGTTTATTGACTTTTTATATTTTTCCTCCTACAAATTGCTCATTCATACAATTTGCGATTTGCTTTTCTATTGAGTTGTCTTTTTCTTATTGATATAAAGGAGGCTTAAATATAGGTTATCTACAAATAAAGGTACATAAATATTCTGGCTTATAACCCTTTGCCTGTTATACGTATTGCAAATATTTACTATCAGTCTATACATTTTCTTTAATTTTGTTCACAGCATAGTTGTGTCATACAGAAATTAAAAAATTTTCATAGAGTCAAATTTATCAGTATTATAACCTTTTTGTCCTTTGCCTTCGGTATCTTATCAAAGAAGATCTTCCTGGCAGGTGCAGTAGCTCACACCAGTAATCCTAGCACTTTGGGAGGCCAAGGAGGGAGGATTGCTTGAAGCCAGGAGTTGGAGACTAGCCTGGGCAACATAGCAAGACTCTGCCTCTACAAAAAAATTAGCCAGGCATGATGACACACATGTAGTTCCAGCTACTCGGGAGGCTGAGGCAGGAGGACCGCTTGAGCCCAGGAGGTTGAGGCTGCAGTGAACCATTATCATGCTACTGCACTCTGTCCTGGATCACAGAGTAAGACCCTGTCTCAAAAAACAAATAAAAACAAATAAATAAGAATTAAAAAAACAAAAAACAAAAAGAGAAAGTTGCATGATTTAAAAAGAAACAATGATATAAAAAATCTTAGATTTTGAAACACTATGATAAAAAAGGAATATTTGGAATAAGAAAGGGAGGGAAAATGTATAAATATTTAATATAAATTAATTTTTAATTTTCAGTCACTGTGTTGTCCAGACTGGTCTTGAACTCCTGGGTGTAAGTGAGCCTCCCACCTCAGCCTCCCAACATGCTGGGATTATAGGCATGAGCCACTGTGCCCAACCAGTATAAACTGATGGACACGAAATTTTAACTGGTATAAAAGTCCTATAGTTAGTAAATATATTTGGAGGAAAAGATAGTTTATAAATAATATAAATATAAAATTATAAAATTCTACAGCTTATTTTAAGGCCATTATAACAAAAGTTTGTCCATTTTAACCATGAATAAAATTCTAATGGAAGAGAGTTGGACCCTTATCTTACACCATACACAAAAGTCAGCTCAAAATGGGTTAATCAGTCCAGGAGCGGTGGCTCGCACTTGCAATCTCAGCACTTTAAGAGGCTGAAACAGGTGGATCATCTAAGGTCAGGAGTTCCAGACCAGCCTGGCCGACATGGTAAAACACTGTCTCTATTACAAATACAAAAATTAGCCAGATCTGGCAGCTCATGCCTGTAATCCCAGCTACTTGGGAGGCTGAGGCAGAAAAATCGCTTGAACCCAGGAGGTGGAGGTTGCAGTGAGCTGAGATCATGCCACTGCACTCCAGCCTGGGCGACAGAGGGAGACTCCATCTCAGGAAAAAAAAAAAAAAAAAAGGGTTAATGAGTTAAACATAAGAACAGGAAACATAAAATTCCTTAGAAGAAAATGCAGGAAAAAGAATCTTGACATTGACTTTGGTGATGATTTTTGACATGACACCAAAAACACAGGTTAAAAGAAAGCGAAAATAGACTAGTGGGAAGTGGGAATACAACAAACTAAAAACTTTCTGCACAGCAAAGGAAACAACACAATGAAAAGGAAATGTACAGAATGGGTGAAAATGTTTGCAAACCATAGATCTGATAGGGATTACTATCCAAAATACATAAGAAGCTCCTACAACTCAATAGCAAGCAAATTAACAAAGAAGAAACCCCAAAGAAATAACCTGATTTGCAAATGGGCAAACAGAATGGACACTTCTCCAAAAAAAGACATACAAATGGCCAGCAGGTATATGAGAAGGTGCTCAACATTACTTACCATCAGGGAAATGCCAATCAAAACCGCTGAGATATCACTTCATATCTGTTAGGATGGCTATTATCAAAAAAAGACAAAAGGTAACAAATATTGGTGAGGATATGGAGAAAAGGGAACCCTTGTACACTGTTGTTGGGAAAATACATTGGTGCACCTATTCATATGGCAATTCCTCCCCCAAAAAAGTGCTAATGGAAAACAGACACAGTTGTGCCTTATGTATGTATGTACGTACGTATGTATGTATGTATTTATTTTTGAGACAGAGTCTCACTCTGTCACCCAGGCTGGAGTGCAGTGGCACAATCTCGGCTCACTGCAACCTCTGCAAACTCATCTACAAGGAATTGCATTTTTATTCACATAGATATGCAACTGATTTGAGAGTGGATTACTTTTTAATTGTATGTGTTTGAAGGAATTTAGTTGCCTCCTAGATTCAAGGGATTCTCCTGCCTCAGTTTCCTGAGAGCTGGGACTACAGGTGTGCGTCACCACGCCTGGCTAATTTTTGTGTTTTTAGCAGAAACAGGGTTTCACCATGTTGGCCAGGCTGGTCTCGAACCCCTGACCTCAAGTGATCTGCCTGCCTTGGTCTCCCAAAGTGCTGGGATTACAGGCGTGAGCCACCGTGCCTGGCCAGTTGTGCCTTATGATGCCAATGTGAATGGAAGAGAGCTATAACATAAGCCTTTCGGGAAAAGCCTACGCATTGAACATGGCAAGAAATCCTTGTAGCCACCGACACTGAGGAGCACAGAGACTTTATTAGCAAAGGATTCCACAAAGGAGTTTGTGATCCTAAAAACAATTAAGGTATCCAGAGGACCTAACTGAACAAGAATAATGAAGAGATGAAAATAAGGTAAAATAGGCTGGGCGTCGTGGCTCACACCTGTAATCCCAGCACTTTGGGAGGCTGAGGTGGGTGGATCACCTGAGGTCAGGAGTTTGAGACCCGTCTGACCAACATGGAGAAATCCTGTCTGTACTAAAAATACAAAATTAGCCCGGCGTGGTGCCACATGCCTGTAATCCCAGGTACTTGGGAGGCTGAAGCAAGAGAATCGCTTGAGCCTGAGATGCAGAAGTTGCAGTGAGCCGAGATTGTGCCACTGCACTCCAGTCTGGGCAAAACAGCGAAACTCCATCTCAAAAAACAAAAAACAAAACAAAAAACAAAAAAAGAAAGAAAAGAAAAAAAGAAAAAGAAAATAAGGTAAAATGTAGCCAGGAGAACATTTCTAAATATTTCAGTCTCACAAACATTACAGAAGCACCGTAGGTAGTGACATTATAGTCAGAAGTAATAAAATCCATTCACTGTGAAGTTTTTCTACCACCTTTGTGAAGATTTCGAAAACCATCAGCGGTTCATTGGCATCACAACATGGTTAAATTTAAATTTTAATTTGTGTTCGGTTTGGAGCTCCAGCTTTCCATAGTTTAGCTTGAGAAATGGACTTGCCCCCAAAGAAAAGCCTATCTTTTATTACAAGAATAAATTAAGGATTTAAAATATTTATCTGGAATAGTAATACAGAATAAAATCCTAGATAACTAAAGAATAAAAAAAAGCAATGCCCACTGGTCATGTTATAAGAGATATACAAACATCTGCCTGAGCACTACTAAATTGAATAAATTTAGAATCAATTCCCTACGAGAACCATGAAGAGAAAAATCTGCATGTTATAGAAAGAGCATGGACCCTTAAGGGTCTGAAAAAGTGGTTTTAATGCCTTCTAGCTGGGCAGATCTTGTGGGAATGTGATTCTTAGGCAACCACTGAGACTCAGTTTTTTTATTTACCTTGAGAAAATGAAATATTTTTCAGCTCTCAAAATCAGTGATTCTAGTTGTTTGGAAAAGATTGCATTTGATGTTTAATTTGGAGTATGAAAAAAAGAGGTACTCTATTAAAGCAGTTAGATGAATAAACTATTAAAATGAGGGTTAGTTTATGTGCACAAATGCTTCAAAATATTGAACAATTATAAAGTCTTTATAGCTGATGAATAATTAGTGAAGGCTTTACTTCAATAAGAAATAAAAACATGCCTAAATCTTTTCATTTGTAGCTGCAAAGGAATGCAGAGCACAGAGTGTACAATTTATGATACATAATAATCTCATAGGCAGCTGGGAAACATAAAACTCATCTACAAGGGATTGCATTTTTATTCACACAGACATACAATTTACTTGAGAGTGGATTATTTTTTAATTGTATGTGTTTGAAGGAACTCAGTTGTATCAAAAGAGATGAAACAATAACATACGCCTTACTCTGCAAGCTTTTAAAAAAATACAGCAGACAATAAGATGCTGGATTGTAGGCTTAACAGTTCTCTTTTTTAATGCCCCATAACCATCTGTCCTATGTTTTCTGGGATAGACCTCGTTTCAATATCCTTTTCAATCATCTCCATTAACTTTCACAGTTCTCTAGAAATTCAAATATTTAGGAAATGAATTAATCAAGTTAGTATCCATTCAAATAAAAACATACATATATTTTTCAAAAGACAGGAAGTTACAAGTGACAGAGAATTAGAGGTTTAAGAAATAGCTTGATCGTTACAGGAGCTCACGCATGTGCCAGTTCAGTATCCACATATAGCATCATTAGAGATCCAGGAGCTGTGGGGAATAAGCACAGATTCTGTTCAACCCCCAAATCTCAGAATACACTTTCTCAAATAAACATGGCTCCACCTCTGTTAGTTGCTCAGTTTCCGCCCATCTGTTCTGAGAATTGCTTTTCCTTCCTCATTATAGTTTCCTGTGTCTGGGCAGGCTTATCCTGTTTCCTCTGGATGATGTTTTTGTTTGGACTGAGTTCCTGATTCCTCTTCCTTTTCCGTTTTATCTACTCCCGTTTAGTCTCTCGTTTGCACAATAGACTCCTTACATGGTACATTCTAAACATGATGCCAGTAATAATCTCTAACATTTATGTATGATGGCTGGAATACCCTGGCACTTGAGTTTAATATCATATTTTTTGTAGCATTATACACACACAGCTTTAAGAATTTGGGAAGAACATGGTGAATGGTTGGGGGGAAGAAATGGCTAAGTGCTTTAAACATATTGTGATACCTAAGTTGTATGGCTATATAGAGACAAAAGCAATTGATAAAATTCTACTTGGAAAGTCACAAAACATGAGAGACCATTTATTTGTATGTTGGTTTGGGGGCAATATGATGGGTAGGGTATATTTCTCTAAAGTACCCAGTATAAATCTGCAAACTAGAAAAGAAGGAAGCAAACCTGGGAGAAGATCACTAGCAAAAATCCAGCTTGCTCACAGAAAAAAAGGGGCTCATTTATAGCTATAGGAGTGAGAGGGAAGAGTCACCATAAAGGACCAAGTCCATATGGAGGCTGTTGAGAGACAATTCTCCAAGAATTTCTTGCATTTCTGCACATGTTGCAACCAGGGCACTGACTACCTTTTATTCTAATCTATCTTTAGAGGACATTTATATAGCAAACTGTCTTGAAGGATAGAGATAGCATCTCCCTTCATAGCAAAAGAACAAGTTTGCTTACTATCCAGTGTTGTAAAATCATCTTTCCTTCTAGGGCTAAGGGGAAGTGTGCCACAACCCATTATAATGGGATTATTTTCCAAGCTCAGGGTGCTTTTCCTGTAACAGAACTCACTGCCTGTGCAGACATCAACTGTCCCTTGTGTCACCCTGTGGAAACTGGGGCTTGGGAAACCGGTGCCGAAATGCTGTTACTTTGGCTATTGCTATTGTTGTAATAAACAATCCTTTATTTCTGACCCAGATGTCTCATGTCTTCTACCAGCATCCATGAAACTACAGCAGGCTGACTAGATAGCCAGCCTTCAGGGTAAGCTATTAGATCCTCAAAGTTCTAATAGGACCTAGCCTAGGTATTAAGGTTACGTAGTCTTTTGCGCTATGATAACAGAATATCTGAGACTGGGCAACTTATAATACACAGAAATTTATTGGCTCACAGTTTTGGAGGCTGGAAAGTTCAATATCAAGGGGCAGGCATCTGGTGAGAGCCTTCTTGCTTCGTCATCATAAGGCAAAAGGAAAGAGGGGAAGAGGGGGAAGAAAGTGGACTGAACTTGCCCTTTTAATAATGAGCACACTCCTGCCATAACAAGCCCATTCTTGAGATAATGGCATTAATCCATTCAGGAAGGCAGAACCTTCATGGCCTAATCACTTCTTAAAGGTCCTACTTCTTCAGGAGGCTGAGGCAGGAGGATCTCTTGAGCTTATGTTGAGGCTGCAGTGAACCATGATTGTGCTACTGCGCTCTAGCCAGGATGACATAGTGAGACCCTGTGTCTAAAAAAAATTAAAATTAAAATTAAAAAACTAAAAATAAGATCCCACCTCTTGATATTGTTGCAACGGTAATTAAATTTCAACATGAGTTTTGGAGGGGACAGACATTCAGACCATAGCACATGGGCACCTGGTCCCGGGGAATTTACGTGGGAGGCAGATATGCCAGACATGGTGCTAGAGGATTTTGGAGATTTTATTAATAGCCAGTCAAGAAGAGCAATTCTTGAGCCCTATCCTTTACGAGGGGAACGTAAGACTCCAGGCAAGTTGCTGACTGGGAGTTGGCAGCTGTATATTGTTTTGTGGTAGCACGGTGAGAAACCTCAGGTACACAAGAGATTCAGGTAGAAGAGATCATATAGCTTTGCAGGCTTCCCCTGGAGAATTCATAGTTACTGCTGTCCTTACACTGCCACAGAAATTCTTGGCATTTCAGTCTGTGAGCAGGTCAGCAGTGTCCAAATTCTTCTGATTTGTAGCTATAGACTCCAGGTGGACTCTACATGGTTTCCAAGGAGAAGAGTGAAACACGTTGTAGACGGCTGAGTGCTCATTTAGAATAGCAAGTATGGGGCAAGAACTGACAGATTACATCCTATAGCAGGAGGCAACAAACTTTTATAAAGGGCCAGATAGTAAATATTTTAGCCTTTGTGGGCCTTACAATCTCTGTCACATGTATGGAAAACTCTCCTCCTGTAGAACAAAAACAGCCACAGATGAAACCAATGAGCATGGCTGCACTCCAATAAAACTTCATTTACAGAAACAGAGGGCAAGCTGGGTTTAGATGGTAGGTGGTAGTTTGCACTAGAGGATTGTTTCATATTTAGGCTGGCTTTCTGAATGTGTGGCCAGTCACACAGGGCCATGAGCTCAGAAGCTCCCTGCACTTGTTCTGATGTTCTTCTGTCAGTGTCAAAATTCTTAATAATTTTCAAACAAAGGCTGGGCAGGGTGGTTCACACCTGAAATCCCAGCACTTTGGGAGGCTGAGGCAGGAGAATTGCTTGAGCTCAGGTGTTTGAGACCAGCCTGGGCAACGTGGCAAAACCTCGTCTCTACAAAAAATACAAAAATTAGCTGGGCATAGCGGTGTGTGACTGTAGTTCCAGCACCCTGGGAGGCTGAAGTGGAAGGATGGCTTGAGCCTGGGAGGTGGAGGCTACCGTGAGCTGTGATTGCGCCACTGCACTCTTGCCTGGGTGACAAAGTGAAATCCTGTCTCAAACATTTTTTTTTCAAAAAAGAATATTTTGGACACTCTGTTTAAAGACTCAACATGCAGTATAAATCTGTTGCTGAAATATCAAGCCTAATGCCATCATGCACTTAAAACACATTGCTTCTTGCCCTGATTCTAAGCACACATAATTTCAGTTATAATCCAGCTTTTCACACATTTCTAAGGATTCAGAATTGGACTGGGCACTGTGGGTTACCCCTGTAATCCCAGCACTTTGAGAGGCCAAGGCGGGCGGATCACCTGAGGTCAGGAGTTTGAGACCAGCCTGGACAACATGGAGAAACCCCATCTCTGGTAAAAATACAAAAATTAGCTGGGAGTGGTGGTGGGCACCTGTCATCCCAGCTATTCGGGAGTTTGAGGTAGGATAATGACTTGAACCCAGGAGATGGAGGTTGCAGTGAGCTGAGATGGTGCCACTGCACTACAGCCTGGGTGGCAGAGTGAGACTCTGTATCAAAAAACAAAACAAACAAACAAACAAAAAGAATTCAGAATTGAGGTGGTCAGAATAGCTCGTTCTTTTGCCAGTTAAATTCCTTCTTTTCCCCACTGGCTGCTCTGAAAAGCCGTCTTTGCATTGTTCCTTGTCCGGCTGGGCAGCTTTATCGCCAGAGTCCCTGAACTCTGGCTTTCTTCTTAATCCCCTGCATCGGATCACCCTCGTCCCCCCACCCCGTGTCAGAGGCAGCCGTAGACACCGGCTCCGAAATCACCACCACGGACTTACAGGTGAAGGAAGTTGTGGAACAGGCGGAAAATGGAAGAGACGCCGCTGCTATCGGGAATGCTAAGGAGGAAAACGGGGAGCAGGAGGCTGACAATGAGGTAGATGAACAAGAGGAAGAAGGTGGGGAGGAAGAGGAGGAGGAAGAAGAAGGTGATGCTGAGGAAGAGGATGGAGATGAAGACGAGGCAGCTGAGTCGGCCACGGGCCAGCGGGCAGCTGAGGATGATGAGGATGACGACGTCGATACCAAGCAGCAGAAGACCCACGGGGATGACTAGACAGCAGAAAAGGAAAAGTTAAACTACAAAAAAAAAAAAAAAAAAAAAGTCGCCGTGACCTGTTCACTCTCCACTTCCCGTCTCAGAATCTAAACGTGGTCACCTTCGAGCAGAGAGGCCCCCCCACCGCCCGCCGCCCACCGCGGGCAGTGCCACCCGCAGACGACACACGCTCTCCACCACCCAACCCAAACCATGAGAATTTGCAACAGAGGAGGAAAAAACCCAAAACTTC
>NW_012105253.1:4092685-4096635 GCF_000951045.1 Mandrillus leucophaeus
CCAGGCTGGCCTCCTCGAACTGGGCTCAAGCGGTCATCCCACCTTTGCCTCTCAAAGTGCTGGTATTTCAGGCATGAGCCACTGTGCCTGGCCAAATTTCTTATTGTAGCTAAATACATTGGTATTTGTCTTAGTCTGTTCAGGCTGGTATAACAAAATGCCTTAAAACTGGGTGGCTTATAAACCATGAAATTTATTTCTCACAGTTCTAGAGCCTGGGAAGTCTGAGATCAAGGCAGTGGCAGGCTCTGTGTGTGATGAAGGCCAGTTTTCTCATGGATGGTATATTTATGCTGCATTCTCACATGGTAGAAGGGACTGAATTTCCTGAGGCCTTTTTTTATATACAGGCATTAATTCCATCCATGAGGGCTCTGCCCTCCTGACTTTGTCACTCCTAAAAGGCCCTTCCTCTTAATAACATCACTTTGAGGGTTAGGTTTCAACACAAGAATTTTGAGAGACACAACTATTCAGACCATAGCAGTATTGTTTACATGTCAGTCTTCTGTTACTTTAATGAGAGCCTGTGCTCTTAGCAAATTGACAAACATAATTCAAATGAAGACCTACCACAAAAATGATGACTTCAACAAGGGAAATGTCACCTTGACAAACCAGACAGTAGTCAACACTCTATTCTTCACCATGTGTCTCCTTTTAGTATCAACATTAGGCTTTATTCAGGCAATGGAAGAACCATTAAAACCTTGGATGCAGGAAAGTTATATGATTGACTCTTAATCTGAAGATAGTTTGAAAGAAGAGATGACTGGGGATAGACTGGTGGGGGTGGAGAAAGGAAGGAAAGTAAGGAAAGAAATGACAAAGGAGGTGATAAAAAAATTCCATCTTATTTGGTTCTGATATTTACATGAAACATGAAAGAGTCTTTCAACTCAGTATAGTGATAGAGAATGTAGGACTACTTCACATGTATGTACCCTTCAACTAATCCAATTATCCAGGAGTGTGAAGACACAACAAAAGGTAATCTTTTTCATATGTGGTGAGATTGCCCAAGAACAGATAAGATTTAGAACAGCATACTTTAATTATGAGGAACATTTGCTTACAGATATTTGATTACTATTAAATACATTCCATAAGATCAATGTTTAATTTCAAACTGAAAGTTTGCTTTTTAATTTTAATAGCTGCAAAATTCTGCTAAAAAAGAAATCATAAGAATCTACTCAAATCCAAGCTTGAGTAAATATGATATGGAACTATAAGATGCAAGAAAGACTTTTCATAAATTAAAACACGTTTGTAACTCAAACGTAAGTCATTTTGGTTTTTAGAACATAGGATGACTTTTATAAAAGACCAAAATTTTAAAGGCAACTATAAAATAGGCTATAAAAACCAAAGGATGATTTGTAAACATGGAGATATGGCATAGAATAAAATGAGCTATAAATATGCGGATTAGTAGCTAAGCACAAAGAAGCTGTTAGAGACATTTATGTAAAGCAACCAACAATGCATTTTTTTTGTTGCTAAAAAATGTTTTATAACAGAGAGATCTAAAACCTGCTTATTGATTACCTTCACTATGTGAAGGACTATTTTATTTTATTTTATTTTATTTTTCCCCATTCCTCAAAAGATCTATTTTAGGGGAATTTGAACACTCATTATATTAGGACATAGTCTTTCCCTCAAGCTTGGATTCTAGTTGAGGGAGAAAAGGAATACATAAAAACCTAGTAAATTTTACATAATTCTTGACAAATGAAAGCAACAAAAACAATATTAATAAATTTTTAGTTCTTAAAACATTTTTATGTAAAGAAGATTATTTAATAATTTTTAAAAATCAAGAAATGTCAGGGAGAAAAAAACTTTGCCTCTATCTTCTTAATTTCTGTAACTGGAGGTATGTGAATTAAACCGACAAAAGACAGATTAACAGGAGAAAATAACCGATTTGCATTAGTATTTATGTGTACACGAGTTCAGAGAAAAGAGGTGAAACTCAAAGAAGAGATTAGACTCAGGGACTCATATACCCTTTGAACAATGGAAAGAGGATTTGGGTTTAAAGGATGGTCATTTGTGGGGAAAAGACTAGGAAACATCTGGGGGAACTAATGGAAGATAAGGGCTACTTGAGTAAGACCTGTTTATGCAAACTCATCTTGGCGTCAACTCCCGGTCTTGAGGATAAGAGTGGCTCTTCTCTCCCTGGTCTGGTTGAGGGGTTAGGGGGAACTTGTGTGTGTGTGTGTGTGTGTGTGTGTGTGTGTGTTTGTCTGTGACACTTTCATTACAGAAAAATTTATGGCCTGCTTTTAGGCAGATGGCGAGAACAAAACTCTTCCTGAATTTGTTGATTCTCAATTGTCTTTAGCACAAAACAATCCTTATGCCAGAGTGACACGTGGCATATTCTACATTGCTTCAGCCCAGTATAGCCTACCCTGATGGCCATCTTCAGTGGTTGTGATAGCAATGTTGAGAAAGAAGATTGCTCTGTGGTTTGGGTGTGATGGCCCATGCCTATAATCCCAGCGCTCTGGGAGGCTGAGGCAGGAAGACTGCTTTAGGCCAAGAGCTCTAGAGCAGCCTGGGCAACATAGTGAGACCCTGCCTCCACAAAAAACTTTAAAAAAAATTAGCTAGGCATGGTGGTGTGTGCCCTGTCTCTTATACACATCTAACCCAAAACTTCCGAGGCCCTGCTTTTTGTCCTAAATGTGCTTTAAAAAGGAAATTTGTTCGTATTTTTTACTTACATTTTATATTTTTGTACAGATAGTTAGGGTCAGCCATTTTTAATGATCTTGAATGACCAAACCAGCCTTCAGAGCGTTCTCTGTCCTATTCCTGACTTGACTTGTGGTGTGACCATGTTCATTATAATCTCAAAGGAGAGAGAGAGAGAGAAAAAAAAACTTGTAAAAAAACAAAACTGACAACAGAAAAACAATCTTATTCCAAGTGTTATATATAAAGTTTCGGTGCCACAAAAGGAATAGGACTCAAATACAAAATTTTCCTTTTAATTCTCAGCAGGGCAAGTTATTTCTATATAGAAGGGTGCGCGCACACTTGGACAAGGGAGGGGAAGGGGTTCTTACCCAGGACGCACGTGGCCCCTGTTGCTGTGTCGTTCCCCTATTGGCTGGGGTTAGACGGCACAGGCTAAACTGATTCCCACTGGCTAATTTAAAGAGAATGATGGGGTGAGTGCTTTGGCGGGAGTCAGGGCAGAGCAGGTAGCAGGTAATCGGAATGAGTGAGGGTGGAGCGGGTGATTAGAATGTAGGGTGGAGCAGGTGATCAGAAGGAGTCAGGGTGGAGTAGGTAATTGGAATGAGTTAGGGTGGAGTAGGTAATCAAAAAAGGTTGCTTTATGAGGAAGTAGAAGGCAAAGAATTGAACTTACTGACATAGTAATTATTTGAAAAGAAATTTAGAACTCATATCTAACACGAGCATTCCAGTAACTTTTTTGTGTATGTACTTAGCTGTACCACAAGTGATTGGTTTGTACGAGATGGTTAAAAAGGCCAAAGATAAAGGTTTCTTTTTTTTCCCTTTTTTGTCTATGGAGTTGCTGTTTATTATTATTATTATTGGCCTGTTTGATGTATGTATAAAACAATGTTGTACAACGAGAAACAGGAATTTTATTTTGCTGAGTTTTTCTAACAACAAAAATTCTACTGAAAGTGGGGGAGAGTATGCGTTCTGTCTCTTATACACATCTAGATGTGTATAAGAGACAGGTTCAAGACCTGCCTGGCCAACATGGAGAAACCCCATCTCTGGTAAAAATACAAAAATTAGCTGGGCATGGTGGTGCATACCTGTAATCTCAGCTACACAGGAGGCTGAGGCAGGAGAATCACTTGAACCCAGGAGGTGGAGGTTGCGGTGAGCCAAGATCATGCCACTGCACTCCAGCCTGGGCAACAAGAGTGAAACTCCGTCTCAAAAAA
>NW_012105253.1:4101890-4105729 GCF_000951045.1 Mandrillus leucophaeus
ATCAAAAATTAGCCAAGTGTGTTTTCATGGGCCCGTATCAGCTACTTGAGAGGCTGAAACAGGAGGATCACTTGAACTCAGGGGTTGGAGTCTACAGTGAGCTGTAATCATGCCATTGTACTCTAACCTCATCAAGAGAGTGAGACCCTATCTCAAAAAAAAAAAAAAAAAAAAAAATCACATATTGAAACTTAATCTCCAATTCGATAACATTAAGAGATAATGCCTTTTTGGAGGTGATGAAGTCCTGGGGATTAAGTCATCCAGGCTGGAGTGCAGTGGCATGATCATCATAGTTCACTGCAGCCTTGGACTCCTGGGTTCAAACAATCCTCCCACTTCAGCCTCCTGAGTAGTTAGGACTAGAGACACATGCCTGGCTAATTTTTTTTTTTTTTAATTTTTGTAGAGATGGAGTTTCACTATGTTTCCCAGTCTGTTCTTGAGCCCTCATAAGTGGGATTAACAACCTTTAAAAGGACTGGAGGGAACAACATAGGCCTTTGCCTCACCCTCTTTTCTGCCATATGAGGACACAGCATTTGAGGTGCCATCTTGGAAACTGAGACAGAGCCATCACCAGACACCGAACCTGCCAGTGCCCTGATCTTGGACTTGTCAGCGTCTGGAACTGTAAGGAATAAATTTATGTTCTTTCTGAATTACCCAGCCTCAGGTATTTTGTTATTGCAGCACAAATGGACTAAGACAGTGTTTTAGATGATTGCTGGGGACAGAGTGGCAATTGACTTTCACTTTTTATTAGAAATACCTTGATTATATTTTAACAACTTTAGTCAGATGAAATTGACATACCATACAATTTACCCATTTAAAATATACAATTTAAAATTTTTAGTGTATTTACAGAGTTGTGCAACCAACAGTACAATTTAAGTTTAGAACCCCCCAAACCCTTCCACTGCCATTCTGTTTGTCTCCAGTCTCACCAACCCTAGACTGTCACTAATCTATTTTTTGTCCCTACAGATTCACTTTTACTAAACATTTCATATACATGGAATCTTACAATATGTGATCTTATGTGACTGGCTTCTTTTACTTGACATTTGATGTTTTCAAGTTTCAATGTAGCACATATCAGTAGTATTTAATTTATTTTTATTGTCAAATAATTTTTTAACTATATAGATAGACCACATTTTACTTCTCTATTCACCAACTAATACACATTTAGGTTGTTTCATTTTCTGCTATCATTCATATTGCTGCTGTAAACATTTGAATACAAGTTTTGTGTGGATATACACTCAGTTCTCTCGGGTCTCTACTAACAGTAAAATTGTGGGGTCCTATGGTAAGTTTATGTTTATGGTTTTGAGGAATTGCCAGACTACTGTCCAAAACACATCCCACCAGCAATGTATTAGGGTTCCAGTTTCTTATACCCTCTCCAACACTTGCTACTATTTGTCTTTTATATTATAGGCCATCTTTCCTAGTGGGTGTGAAGTAGCATCTCCTTGTGGTTTTGATTTGCATTTTCCTGATGGCTAATGATGTTGAACAGCTTTTCATGTGCTTATTGGCCATTTCTTTAGAAAAATGTCTTTTAGATCCTTTGATCATTTTAAAATTTGATTGTCTTTTTATTATTGAATCATAAAATTTCTTTTATATAGTCTGTATATGAGGTCCTTATCAGATATGTGATTTACAAATATATTGTCCCAATCTGTGGATTAACTTTTTCTTTCTTTCTTTTCTTTTTCTCTTTCTTTTTTTTTTTTAGATGGAGTCTCGCTCTGTCACCCAGGCTGGAGGACAGTGGCACAATCTTGGCTCACTGCAACCTCCGTATACTGGGTTCAAGTGATTCTCCTGTCTCAGCCTCCTGAGTAACTGGGATTACAGGTGCCTGCCAATATGCCTGGCTAATTTTTGTATTTTTAGTAGAGACAGGGTGTCTCCATGTTGGCAGGCTGGTCTTGAACTCCTGATCTCAAGTGATCCACTCACCTTGGCCTCCCAAAGTACTGGGATTACAGGTATAAGTCACCACACCCCACTGATAGGGTCTCACTCTTACCCAGGCTGGAATGCAGTGGCATGATCATAGCTCACTGCAGCCTCAAACTCCTAGGCTCAAATAACCTTCCTGCCTTAACCTCCTGAGTAGCTGGAACTACAGCCATGCACCAGCTAAGTGTTTTGTTTTTTTTTTTAATTAATTTTTTTTTAGACATGGGGTTCACTGTGTTGCCCAGGCTGATCTCCAGCTCCTGGCATCAATCAATCCTCCTTCCTCAGCCTTCCCAGTAGCTTGGACTGCAGACACATTCCACTGCACCTGGCTCCAATGAATATTTTTCATTATGGTACATTTCACTTTGGACCAGTCACATTTGAAAGGCTTGATGGCCACGTGTGGCCATGGCTATTACCTTGGAGAGTGCAGGTTAGAGGATTAGATGGCACTAGATTGAAACTATGGAGGTCAGAGACTGGATTTCACTCTTATATTTGTAGAACCCATCAAAGTGCCCAGGATATAGGAAAGGTTCAAGAAATATTAATTGGTTGATTAGTTATTAATAATTACACTAGCAGGTTGGGCTGTAATCACATGAAGCCCTGTGCCTGTGCTGTGCCTGTGGCTCAAGAAAATGCCCCAGGTGTTTCTGGGGTGATCAAAATCTGCTAGGCCAGTTAATAGGTAATCTTTAGTATTCTATTCAGAATCACTTCAAAGGCTGGGAAGGAGGAGGGGCTCACTTCAAAGGCTTTAGGAGAGAGAAATAGAGCAAGTTAGTAAAGCCGGTTGCCACGACAACCTTCTCAGCATTGAAAGCGGACAATCATAGGTTGTAGACCTAGGCTGGGTATAGCTGTGATCTTTGCTTTTGTAATATACTCTCCTTTTGCTCTAAGGAAGAGCGGTTTTTAAATGGCAATTTAAGAGTGTAATTTGGATCCAGGAAGCTATATGGTGCTAAAAGTGTTTAAGTGCAAAGGGAAGGAAAATGGGCAGAACATGGATTGGAAGGGAACCACCTGAGGTGAAGCATGATCACTTGTAAGGCTCTAGTTAAGAGGAACTTTTAACCTTCTCTTGCAGATAGACCTCACTTAATGGGAATCCAAGAATCAGGAGCAAAATCAGTTTTTTCGTTGGCCTTAGACTGTCATTAGATTAGGCAGTTTAAGTGTTAAGAAAGTAATTATTTGATACTTAGTTGATTTTTTCTTAAGTTTTATTCTCAATTTGTTATTTAAATTTTATGCAGATGGTAGTCAGTAATTACTTTTTTTTTGAGACAAGGTCTTGCTCTGTTGCTCAGGCTGGAGGGCAGTGGTGCGATCATGGCTCACTGCAGCTTCAACCTCCTGGGTTCAAGCGATTCTCCTACTTCAGCCTCCCAGGTAGCTAGGACCACAGGCATGTGCCTACATGCCTGGCTAATTATTTGTATTTTTTGTAGAAAGGGTCTAAATTTTTAAATAAATAAAATTAAATAAACTTTTGTGGGGACTGTTACTGTATGCCTGGCACTTTACTAAATGCTTTTTATGTATTTATTTCTCAGAAAAAAAAAATTTGCCTACATTTTATAGATTTTTGTTTGTTTGATTTTTTAGCAACTCTTCTAGGACTTGAGCCAGATTTTTTAAAAATTGAAGTTTTGGCCAGTCACGGTGGCCCATGCCTGTAATCCCAGCATTTTGGCAGGCTGAGGTGGGAGGATCACTGCAGCTTCAGAGCAGCCTAGGCAACATACGAAGACCATGTCTCTAAAGAAATAAGAAATTTAACTGTTTTTTAAAAATTTAAGTTTTGAGAGATTAAGTGCCTTGTTCAAGAATTGTTACGGCTGGGC
>NW_012105253.1:4107339-4108347 GCF_000951045.1 Mandrillus leucophaeus
TGAGGCAGGAAGACTGCTTTAGGCCAAGAGCTCTAGAGCAGCCTGGGCAACATAGTGAGACCCTGCCTCCACAAAAAACTTTAAAAAAAATTAGCTAGGCATGGTGGTGTGTGCCTGTAGTCCTAGCTACTCAGGAGGCTGAGGTGGGAGGATCGCCTGAACCCAGGAGTGCAAGGCTGCAGTGAGCTATGATCATGCCACTGCACTCCAGCCTTGCTGACAGAGTGAGACCCTGTCTGAAAGAAAAAAAAAAAGATTGCTCTGTGGACTTCACAGATACCCAACACTGTTCCTCAGAAAGTGATGACAAATTCTGCTATCTCCTATTATAAAATTTTGAAATTTTATAATAATTTTATTTAAGATTTTAAAGTATTCATTAGATCATATTTACTTATTTTAGGCCCCCAGGACCCAAGGGATAACACATTATGAATATTGGTTAATCACTACTACCACACTGCTTCCCAGTAAGATAGGAATATGCCTTTCTTTTAAAGATATATTTTTTTTACTAATTATAAATGAATACATGCTGCTCAAAGTTAGGAAAGTTCAGGATAAAAGTCCCACCATCCAGAGAGACTATTGCTGTGAACATTTTTCCGTATTACTTTCTAATCATTTTTTATTTTTTGGTATATTTAAGAACATGTAGCTGGAATGGCAAAACAATATATCTTGAATGCCAAGTCTGATTGGTATGTAGTGCAGCATGGAATAGAGAAGGCTCCTAAAGCTCCATCGAGTTTGTGTTTTTTGATATCAAAAAATGCATAAAATTTGTCAATTTGCCAAGTCCCTGTTTGCCATGGTTTGAAGGTGTCCTGCAAAATTCATGTGGGCTGGGAGCAGTGGCTCACACCTGTAATCCCAGCACTTTGGGAGGCCAAGGCAAGAGGATCACTTGAAGCCAAGTGTTCAAGAGCAGCCTAGGCAACACGGAGAGACCTCATCTCTACAAAAAAAAAAAAATCAAAAATTAGCCAAGTGTGTTTTCATGGGCCC
>NW_012105253.1:4112303-4121443 GCF_000951045.1 Mandrillus leucophaeus
GGATCACAAGGTCAGCAGTTCGAGACCAGCCTGGTCAATATGGTGAAACCTCGTCTCTACTAAAAAAAATTACAAAAATTAGCCGGGAGTGGTGGCGGACGCCTGTAGTCCCAGCTACTCGGGAGGCTGAGGCAGGAGAATCGCTTGAACCTGGGAGGTGGAGGTTGTAGTGAGCCGAGATCGGGCCACTGCACTCCAGCCTGGGAGACAGAACAAGACTCTGTCTCAAAAAAAAAAAAAAAAGAACTAATATAACTGTGGATAACTTTTATATTTCCATTATTTTTTATTTAAAAACTTTTTAATTTACATATAATAACTGTACATATCTGTTTAGTACAATGTGATGTTTTATATATACACATGCATACATTGTGTGATGGTCACATCAAAGTAATTAAGCATACCTCTCCCCTTAGATATTATCATTTCTTTGTAGTGAGAACATTCAAAATTTTCTCTTTCAGCTATTTCGAAATATGCAATACATTATCGGTAACTATAGGCACTGTATGTGCAGGACACCACAACCTTTTCTTCCTAATTACCACTTCGTACTTGTTGACCATTGTCTCCCTGTTACTGAACTGAACTGGGGTCTGCTTGCTGGGTGTGCTAAGGCCAAGCATCCACACTGAGGTTTTGCAGTGGGAGAAAGGAGGGTGTTTATTTGCAGGGCACCAAACAAAGAGAATCAGGCAGCTCAGGCTTAAGGCCTGACCTCTCCAAACGCTTACAAACAAGGGTTTTGTTTGTTTGTTCAAAACAGAGTCTCGCTCTGTCATCCAGGCTGGAGTGCAATGGTGCCATCTCGGTTCACTGCAACCTTCGCCTCCTAGGTTCAAGCGATTCTCTTGCCTCAGCCTCCCAAGTAGCTGGGATTAGAAGCACACGCCACCATGCCTGGCTAATTTTTGTATTTTTAGTAGAGCTAGGGTTTCGCCATGTTGGCCAGGCTGGTCTTGATCTCCCGACCTCAGGTGATCCACCCATCTCAGCCTCCCAAAATGCTGCGATTACAGGGATGAGCCACCGTGCTGTATGCACATGCAAGGATTTTTAATGGTGGGGTACAGTTGAGGAAAGCAGACATTACAGGCAAAATTGTAAATCAATGAATGGAGGTTATACTTTGGTTTGGCCTAAAGTGGTGGGATATCTTAAAGGCAGGTGTATGAGTCCGTTGTCGCAGTGCTATAAAGAAGTACCTGGGACTGGGTAATTTATAAAGAAAAGAGGTTTAAATGGCTCACAGTCAGCAGGCTGTACAGGAAGCATGACTGGGGAGGCCTCAGGAAACTTAGAATCACGGCAAAGGCAAAGGGGAAGCAGGCAGCACGTCTTCACATGGGCAGAGCTGGGGGAAGTGGGTGGAGGAGGTGCTGCACACTTTGAAACAACCAGACCTCATGATAACTCACTCACTATCATAAGAACAGCACCAAAAGGGAAATCTGCCCCCATGATCCAATCACCTCCCACCAGGCCCCATCTCCAACAGTGGGATTACAATTTGACATGAGATTTGGTTGGGGACACAGACCTAAACCATATGGTAGGGGTGGGGTGGGGGGCTGCTTATAGGTCATACGTAGATTCAAAGATTGTTCGATTTGCAACTGGTTAAGGAAGGAAGGAAGGAAGGAAGGGAAGCTTTATCTAAAGGCTTGGGGTCCACAGAAAAGAATCTTAGATGCAGCCTGTGCATTTGACTTCCTCCAGGTCTCTCAGAAAGAAGTTCAAACGAAGAATGGCTGTCAGAGTTCAGTTCTCCATTCC
Organism: Mandrillus leucophaeus; assembly: GCF_000951045.1. Classification (NCBI taxonomy): domain Eukaryota; kingdom Metazoa; phylum Chordata; class Mammalia; order Primates; family Cercopithecidae; genus Mandrillus; species Mandrillus leucophaeus. The sequence goes on from NW_012105253.1 coordinate 4,114,083, forward strand.
CCCTTATCTGAGGTCTATGTGCCAGCAGAGAGCATTTTTTATTTGGTGGGGGTCTGGGTTTCTGAAAAACAACTCAATGACAAATGTTAAGATGTTGTCTTTAAATTTTATATGGAGTCAAACATTTTGTGACTTGAATTTTCTTGGCTATTGCTTTAAGCTACTATTACCTTCTCGCTTATCCAGTTCATTTACTTCTCAAGACTAGCTGGGTGCCTGAAGTTTCCCTTGAAGGAACTCAAGATTTTCCTTTATTTCCATGCTAGGGGGGTGTCCAACAGGCCCCTAAGAGGAGTCCTTGCTTCATCTCATTCTTACTCTCCCCAGCCCCTCCCTTCCACAGTCTTTGGGAAACACTGGTGTATTCTCTACTTCTATGTGAACAAATTTTTAGATTTCACATATGAGTGAGATCGTATGGTATTTATCTTTCTGTGCCTGGCTTATTTCACTTAACATAAGCTCTCCAGGTTCATCCATGTCATCTAAGATGACAGGATTTCATTCCTTTTTATAGCTGAATTGCACTCCATCGTGTATAGATACCACATTTTCTTTATTCATTTGTCTGTTGATGGAAACTTAGGTTGATTCCTTATCTTGGCTATTGTGAATTATGCTGCAACCAACATGAGAGTCAGATACCTCTTCGACATACTGATTTCATTTCCTTTGGATATATACCCAATAGTGGGATTGGTAGATCATATGGTAGTTTTATTTCTAATTTTTGTAAGAGCCTCCATACTGATTTCCATAATGGCTGTACTAATTTACATTCCCACCAACAGTGTGTAAGGGTTCCTTTTTCTCCACATCCTCTTCAACACTTGTTATCTTTTTTTTGACGATAGTCATTATTCCCACCACCCCCACCATTTAAAACAATTGGCAATAATTTTATGTATTCATGGGCTACCTAGTGATGTTTTGATACATATAATGTATAGTGACCAGATCAGGGTAATTAGCATATTCATCATCTCAAACATGTATCATTTCTGTGTTGGGAACATTCAATAGCCTCCTTATAGCTATTTGAAATGATATGATACAAATGTATCAATAGTTATTAACTATACATATTGATACCTATTGTTAACTATATGGATGTTTCCAACACAGAAATGATACATATTGTTAACAAATAGCTATAAGGAGGCTATTGAATATTCCCAACACAGAAATGATACATATTGTTTTGTTGTTGTTTTTGAGACAGTGCAGGCTACCACACCCAGCTACTCTGTGTATTTTTAGTAGAGATGGGATTTCACCATATTGGCCAGGATTGTCTCGATCGCTTGACCTTGTGATCCACCCTCCTTGGCCTCCCAAAGTGCTGGGATTATAGACTTATAGACGGGAGCCACCGTGCCTGGCCACATATTGTTAACTATATATCATTTATGTGTTATGAACATTCAATAGCCTCCTTATAGCTATTTGAAACTATATGATACATTATTGTTAACTATAGTCATTCTACAGTGATTTAGAACACTATCTATTTACACTTTTTTGTTGTTTTTTTTAACGACAGCTTCTCACTTTGCTGCCCAGGCTGGATTGTGGTGGTGCAATCATACTCACTGTCACCTCAACCTCCTGGACTCAAGCAATCGTCCCACCTCTGCCCACTGCATAGCTAGGACTACAGGAGTGTGCTACCATGCCTGGCTAAGTTTTTTAAAAAAAAATTTGTAGAAACGGGGTCTCACTATGTTCCCTGGGCTGGTCTGGAACTCCTGGGCTCAAGCAATACTCCTGTCTTGGCCTCCCAAAGTGCTGGGAGTGAGCCATGGTGCTCAGCCTGGCTAATTGAAAAAATTTTTCAGGGAGTAGCTGGCTGCAGTGGCTCACACCTGTAATCCAGCACTTTGGGAGGCCGAGGCAGGTAGGTCACCTGAGGTCAGGAGTTCGAGACGAGCCTGGCCAACATGGTGGAACTCCATCTCTATTAAAAATACAAAACATTAGCCAGGCATGGTTGTGCATGCCTACAATCCCAGCTACTCAGGAGGCTGAGGCAAGAGAATCGCTGGAACCCAGGAGGCAGAGGTTGCAGTGAGCTGAGATCGCGCGACTGCACTCCAACCTGGGAAACAACTCTGTCTCAAAACAACAACAAAAAAAGTTTCCTTTTCCTTTTCATTTTATTTTATTTTATTTTATTTTTTAGAAACAGAGTCCTGCTCTGCTGCCCAGGCTGGTCTTTTTTTTTTGAAACATAGTCTTGCCTTGTTGCCTAGGCTGGAGTGTGGTGGTGTGATCTCGGCTCACTGCAACCTCCACCTCCCAAGTTCACGCTATTCTTGTGCCTCAGCCTCCCCAGTAGCTGAGATTACAGGCATGCACCATCACACCTAGGTAATTTTTGTGTTTTTAGTAGAGATGGTGTTTCACCATGTTGGCCAGGCTGATCTCGAGCTCTTGACCTCAAGTGATCCACCTGCTTCAGCCTCCCAAAGTGCTGGGAATACGGGCGTGAGCCACTGTGCCTGGCGCTATGCTGCCCAGGCTGGTCTTGAACTCACGGCCTCAATTGATCCTTCCGCCTTTTCCTCTCAAAATGCTGGGGTTAAAGACATGACCCACTGTATCCAGCCTATTTCTACTCTCAGAAAATACTTGTGAATATTATCCCTCATAGTAGCCTTAACTAACTTGTAAAACTCCAAGTAAATGATAATATGATGCTAAACAGCTAGTGCCTTCAAGGGACTGAAGGCATGAACATAGATTACAATTGCAGATTCATATAATGAAAGTGACATTTGAGGAACACATTGCCCTAATAATTAGAAAACATTTAAAGAAGCAGATTGGAGGCAAATGCAATGTCTAGAAATATTTTGTGATAATCCCAGGAGGAGGTGAAAGGGACCTATAATAAAATGTTATACACAAGAAAGGAAGGCACTGGTGATGCTCCTTGGTGGCTGATCTCAATCAGTCTAACTTTCTCTTGCCTTTATTTCCTACAGGGTCTTCTATTCTAACCAGCACTGTATGAGTATTAGTTCTATTCCATCCGTTGACTCATGGATTTATTTTTTATTTATTATTATTACTTTTTGAGACAGAGTCTTGCTCTGTTGCCCAGGCTGGAGTGCAGTGGCGCAATCTCAGCTCAGCAACCTCCGGCTCCTGGGTTCAAGTGATTCTCCTGCCTCGGCCTCCCGAGTAGCTAGGACTACAGGTGCCTACCACTATGCCCAGCTAATTTTTGTATTTTTAGTGCAGACAAGGTTTCACCATGTTGGTCAGGCTGATTTTGAACTCCTGACCTCAAGTGATCCACCCACCTTGGCCTCCCAAAGTGCTGGGGTTACGGGGAAATGAGCCACCATGCCCAGACTAACTCACTGATATTAAATAACGCTTTTCTGTGCCTGATATGCCTTCCTTGCACTCTCTGTTGAGAAGGAATTCTTGACCAAGGAACAGATTGATACTTTTTTTTTTTTGAGACGGGGTTTCACTCTTGTTGCCCAGGCTGGAGTGCAATGGCACGATCTCAGCTCACCACAACCTCCGCCTCCTGGGTTTGAGCGATTCTTCTGTCTCTGAGCGATTCTCCTGTCTCAGCTTTCCGAATAGCTGGGATTACAGGCATGCACCACCACACCCAGCTGATTTTTTGTATTTTTAGTAGAGACGGGGTTTCTCCGTGTTGGTCAGGCTAGTCTCAAACTCCTGACCTCAGGGGATCCGCCTGCCTCAGCCTCCCAAAGTGCTGGGATTGCAGGCATGAGCCACCGTGCCTGGCCCAGATTGATTCTACTCCCTTGCCAAGCACTACATTAATTGGTTCATTTGAGAAAATAGTGCAAAAGACATTTAGAATTCATGGAAGTATAAAGTGTCACAAAGATTTCTCAATAGTTTTAAACTGAATATTAAGCCACTATCCCAAGTTGACTGCACTTGTTCCTCAACTCTCCTTGAGATTGAAGTCTGTTCTTTTTATTCAAAAATTCTAATAGCAAAGTCAATCATTACTACCTTTCCTCCCTGGACCCCCAGCCCCATATGAGGAGAAGCAGATAAACAAAACTACACATTTAAGACAATGAATTCTCTAACTCCCTTTTCTAGCCTAAATGATTGGCAGTGATGCTGAAACTGCCTTGCAAAATTATGACAGCAAGACATCTGACCCAGTTGACTCCATTTTGCTTCTGACCTCCAAGCTGTTTTGACCATTTTTGGGTATAGGCCAAGCTAATTTGGGAGGAATTTAGTTTATAGTTTAACCTTAAAGCAAACACCTTTGCTTTAACAGCTCTTCCCAAAATCAAACTGCCTTTGTGAAACTAATGAAAGCCCACAAGATTAGGATTATGAGAGGGGCCTGAATTCTGATAAGATAAGCATAGTTTCCATAATCTTTTACTAGCTCAGGAGTCGTGGGGCTGGAGGTCACAAGATTTGTGACTTGCCCAATTGCTCCTGTAGGTAACATCAGGATTGGAGAACCTAAGATTGGTCTTTTGAAATGTTTTTCGGACTTTTGCATTCTGGCTACTGACTGACCCCACCTAGACCCATGACTCCTGATGGACTCAGCTCACAAGAACTTCTTCCACACCTGTATAATTTCTTTTTTTTTTTTTTTGAGATGGAGTCTAGCTCTGTTGCCCAGGCTGGAGTGCAGTGGCTCCATCTTGGCTCACTGCAACCTCCACCTCCTGGGCTCAAGCGATTCTTCTGCCTCAGCCTCCCAAGTAGCTGGGATTACAGGCACCCATTGCCACGCCCAGCTAATTTTTGTATTTTTAGTAGAGATGGGGTTTCAGCATGTTGCCCAGGCTGGTCTTGAACTCCTGACCTCATGATCAGCCTGCCTTGGCCTCTCAAAGTGCTGAGATTACAAGCGTGAGCCACTGCGCCTGGCCTCACACCTGTATAATTTCATCTCCAACCTATCAGCAGCACCCATTCCCTAGCTCTCCGCCTGCCAAATTATCCGTAAAATCCCTAGCCTCTGAGTTCTCCAGGAGGCTGATTTGAGTAATAATAATAAAATCCCCATCCTACTGTTTGGCTGGCCTTGCATTAATTACATTCTTTCTTTACTGCAATACCGTAGTTGTATCAGTGAATTGGTTTTGTCTGTGCAGCAGGCAGGAAGAACCCATCAGACAACGATAGGTATCCTGTGGTAGTCACTACTGCCATTCAGGATATGTTTTGTTGACCCCTTTCAGGCATATAAAATTGTGCTTGCTGGCCCCTTGTGTTTGTGTGGGGTTAGCTACTAGTTCTGACAAATGAGTTGTGAGCAGAAGTGACCTGTAATTGCTAATGTGAGAACCTCAAGGGCTTTGTTTCATTTTTGCACAGTGATTGGCATTATTCCAGGTAATGACTGCTCTATCATTATGGGTTCTGAGCGACACAGCAGAGCCCCATAAACTCTCACTAGAAGTGTAGCATTAGTGGCTGAGTGTGGTGGCTCACACCTATAATCCCAGCACTTTGGGAGGTTGAGGCAGTCAGATCCCCTGAGGTCAGGAGTTCGAGACCAGCTTGGCCAACATGGTGAAACCCCATCTCTGCTGAAAATACAAAAATTAGCCAGGTGTGGTGGTACACGTCTGTAGTCCCAGCTACTTGGGAGTCTGAGGCAGGAGAATCGCTTGAACCCCGGAAGGCGGAGGTTGCAGTGAACCAAGATCCTGCCACTGCACTCCAGCCTGGGTGACAGAATGAGACTCTGTCTCAAAAAAAATAAAATAAATAAAATTGGGGAAAAAAAAGTGTAGCATTAATGAGGAATAAATTTTTGTTGTGTTAAACTCACTGCCATTCTGTAGTGGGTGGTGAGGTCTTTCTCATCGATTTGTGGATTTGATGTCTGCTTGTGCAATAGCTAGGTTGGTAATTTTTCTGGTGTGTGTTAGTATATTAAAACTGGTTTTGTTACAGCCGATTCACATTCTGCTTGTTCAATGCCTATGCACTGCTGCTTATTGAAATATGTTGAATATCATCCCTCTGGCTGGCCAAAAATACTAGAAAGTATACGGTGCAATATTGTAATAAATATTTTGAATATGGAGAATATTTCTTTATTCATTTGAAAAAATTTAACTCATGGATTACATCATTGGCATGTGTCACCCACATCCATGTGAAGAGACCACCAAACAGGCTTTGTGTGACCAATAAAACTTTTTAATCACCTGGGTGCAGGTGGGCTGAGTCCGAAAAGAGAGTCAGCAAAGGGTGGTGGGATTATCATTAGTTCTTACAGGTTTTGGGATAGGCAGTGAGTTAGAGCAATGTTTTGCGGGCAGGGGGTGGATCTCACCAAGTACATTTTCAAGCATGGGGAGAATTACAAAGTACCTTCTTAAGGGTGGGGAGATTACAAAGAACCTTCTTAAGGGTGGGGAGATTACAAAGAAACTTCTTAAGGGTGGGGAGATTACAAAGAACCTTCTTAAGGGTGGGGGTGATTACAAAGTACATTGATCGGTTAGGGTGGGGCAAAAACAAATCACAATGGTGGAATGTCATCAGTTAAGGCTATTTTCACTTCTTTTGTGGATCTTCAGTTGCTTCAGGCCGTCTGGATATATACGTGCAGGTCACAGGGGATAGGATGGCTTAGCTTGGGCTCAGAGGCCTGACAGTATGAAATCCCAAAAGAAGGTACATTATCTCACATTACCACAATTAAGTGATTTAGATAAAACCTGAGCTGAGAGTATGTAAACTTTATCCTAGGACTCTGTAATATGAGGGATATTTAAAGCTGTTTTGTTATTTTATTTTTATAATTACTTTTTCTTTTTTTTCCTCCGGTAGAAATAAATGACAAAACCATACTCTTTTTTTTTTTTTTTAAAGGAACGTTTGAGGCTTTTGATGTTAGAATCGCAATCCAAGTTTTTCCCCGTTTCTTTATTAAACAGTACTGGGAGCAGGCATATTTTCTTTTCCCCAAGTTAAACAATTCTGGGACCAAACATGCTTCCTGTCCCAGAACTAAATAATTCTAGGGTGAAGCATACACCTTTCTCTCTGCTAAACAATATTGAGACCAATATTGAGGCCAAGCATGGTGGCTCACACCTGTAATCCCAGCACTTTGGGAGGCTGAGGCGAGCAGGTCACTTGAGGTCAGGAGTTTGAGACCAGTCTGGCCAACATGGTGAAACTGAAAACACAAAATTAGCCAGGTGTGGTAGCAGGTGCCTATAATCCCAGCTACTTTGGAGGTTGAGGCAGGAGAATCACTTGAACCTGGGAGATAGAGGTTACAGAGAGCCGAGATCATGCCACTGCACTCCAGGCTGGGCGACAGAGCAAAACTCTGTCTCAAAATGAATGAATAAATACATAAATAA
>NW_012105253.1:4122588-4124033 GCF_000951045.1 Mandrillus leucophaeus
CCACCCACCTTGGCCTCCCAAAGTGCTGGGATTACAGGCGTGAGCCACTGCACCTGGCACCAAATTGCTTTCTTAAATGTGAAATTTTCACCAGCATGCATGAGGGTGATGGTATCCCTTTATCTATGCTAGCATTAAATGTGATAGTGTTAGGAAACCTTTGCTTATTTGAGAGAAAAAAAAGTAGTATTTTATTGTGTTAATTTTATCTTAGATGATTCTTTTCCCCACTTTTCAAACGGAGACAGAGTCTTTCCTGCCTTGTTGCCCGTGCTGGAGTACAGTGGCTATTCATAGGTGCATTTATCACACACTACAGCTTTGAACTCCTGAGCTCAAGTGATCCTCCTGCCTTAACTTCCCAAGTAGCTGAGCCTATAGGCCTGTGTCACTGTGCTAGCTTAGACGTTTTAATTTTGGGGGGTTTTTTGTTTGTTTGTTTTTGAGACAAGATCTGGCTCTGTCACCCAAGTTGGAGTGCGGTGGCACAATCTTGGCTCCCTGCAACCTCCACCTCCTAGGCTCCCAGACTCAGGCCATCCTCCAGCCTCAGCGCCCTGAGTATCTGGGACTACAGGTGAGTGCCATCATGCCCAGCTAATTTTTATATTTTTTGTAGAAACAGGGTTTTGCCATGTTGCCCAGGCTGATCTCCAACTCCTGAGATCAAGCAGTGTACCTCCACGGCCTCACAAAGTGCTGGGATTACAGACGTGAACCACCATGCCTGGCAACATATTAATTAAATTAAATTAAATTAATTAATTTATTTTTTGTGACAGGGTCTCTGTTGCCTAAGCTGGAGTACAGTGGTATGATTAGAGTTTGCTGTGACATCGGTCTCCTGGGTTCAAGTGATCCTTCCATCTTAGCCCCCTGAGTAGCTGAAACTATCAGTGCACACCACCATGCCCAGTTAATTAAAAAAATTTTTTTTGTAGAGATGTACTCTCCCTATGTTGCCCAGGCTGGTCTTGAATTCACTCCTAGGTTCAAGCGATCCTCCTGCCTTGGCCTCCCAAAGTGTTGGGATTACAGGTGTGAGCCACCACACCTGGCCTAGGTGTTTTAATTTTATGTTGTCAAATTGATAAAATCTTTTCCCTCCTGATTGTTTCTGTTGCCTTTACTCTTATAATTCTTCCCCTTTAGAAATTTGGTAAGCATTAAGTTATTTTTGTATATACATTATTTTTTGTTTGAACAGAAATACATGCACATATGTTACATGCTTATGAAAAAAAGTCAAATGGTACTTCCTTCCAGCCCAGATCTCCAGACATATTAATGGGTCTGTTCTTTCATCAATTCATACCCACATGTACAGCCTTTAAGCAATGATAACCTGTTTCAAACTCTCTTCTGCTCTTTTTCTCTTTTACTTACTGGTATACCTGTGGTATCTTTCTAGATTAGTATGTGTATATGTAGCCCATTAAAAAAAA
>NW_012105253.1:4127183-4129542 GCF_000951045.1 Mandrillus leucophaeus
CTTCTTAAGGGTGGGGGTGATTACAAAGTACATTGATCGGTTAGGGTGGGGCAAAAACAAATCACAATGGTGGAATGTCATCAGTTAAGGCTATTTTCACTTCTTTTGTGGATCTTCAGTTGCTTCAGGCCGTCTGGATATATACGTGCAGGTCACAGGGGATAGGATGGCTTAGCTTGGGCTCAGAGGCCTGACAGTATGAAATCCCAAAAGAAGGTACATTATCTCACATTACCACAATTAAGTGATTTAGATAAAACCTGAGCTGAGAGTATGTAAACTTTATCCTAGGACTCTGTAATATGAGGGATATTTAAAGCTGTTTTGTTATTTTATTTTTATAATTACTTTTTCTTTTTTTTCCTCCGGTAGAAATAAATGACAAAACCATACTCTTTTTTTTTTTTTTTAAAGGAACGTTTGAGGCTTTTGATGTTAGAATCGCAATCCAAGTTTTTCCCCGTTTCTTTATTAAACAGTACTGGGAGCAGGCATATTTTCTTTTCCCCAAGTTAAACAATTCTGGGACCAAACATGCTTCCTGTCCCAGAACTAAATAATTCTAGGGTGAAGCATACACCTTTCTCTCTGCTAAACAATATTGAGACCAATATTGAGGCCAAGCATGGTGGCTCACACCTGTAATCCCAGCACTTTGGGAGGCTGAGGCGAGCAGGTCACTTGAGGTCAGGAGTTTGAGACCAGTCTGGCCAACATGGTGAAACTGAAAACACAAAATTAGCCAGGTGTGGTAGCAGGTGCCTATAATCCCAGCTACTTTGGAGGTTGAGGCAGGAGAATCACTTGAACCTGGGAGATAGAGGTTACAGAGAGCCGAGATCATGCCACTGCACTCCAGGCTGGGCGACAGAGCAAAACTCTGTCTCAAAATGAATGAATAAATACATAAATAAATAATAAAGTGAGAACAGTAGGCCAGGGGCTATGGCTCATACCTGTAATCCCAGGAGGATCACTTGAGCCCAGGAGTTTGAGACCAGCCTCAGCAACATAGTGAGACCTCATTTCTTTTTCTTTTTCCTTTTTTCTTTCTTTTTCTTTTTTTTTGGAGATGGAGTTTCGCTCTTGTTGTCCAGCCTGGAGTGCAATGGTGCCATCTCAGCTCACTGCAGCCTTTGCCTCCCGGTTCAAGTGATTCTCCTGCTGCAGCCTTCTGAGTAGCTGGGATTACAGGCATGCACCACCATGCCTGGCTAATTTTGTATTTTTAGTAGAGACGGCGTTTCACCATGTTAGCCAGGCTGGTTTCAAACTCTTGACCTCAGGGTAGACACCCACCTTGACCTCCCAAAGTGCTGAGATTACAGGCCAGAGCCACCGCGGCCAGCCGAGACCTCATTTCTTAAAGAAAAAAAAAAAAAGCGGGGCATGGTGGTGCACATCTGTGGTGCCAGATACTTAGGAGGTTGAGGTCGGGGAATTGCTTGAGCTTAGGCAGTTGAGGCTGTAGTGAGCCCTGATCCCACCACTGCACATCAGCCTCGGCGGCAGAGCAAGACCCTGTGTCAAACAAAACAAAACAAAAAACAAAAACAACTGAGAGCAAGTAAAAGCAAGTCAGCTGCTCGCTGCAGGAAATATCCTATGAATCAACAAATTAGTTTACTTATTAAGACTCATACCTACAAATCAAGACTCAGTTTCCACACTGTACCCACCAGTTCAAAGTTATGCCATAAACTATACTCAATCCCCAACAGTCCCCCATTTTGTAAGGCCTTCTTTAAACATCACCCAACCCAGGGAATGAAACCCTAAAAATATTCTGTACTAATTTCCCATTCTGAGAAACTACTGGATTCTGGCAAGATCATGTTATTCCTTACGGCAGTACCTCTAATAAACTTGCCTTTCCTTGATCAGCAGGCTTTTCTAATTCGTTTTAAAGGAAATCAATTCGCCAGATTGCTTCTTTTGTTGTTTTTCTTTTTGAGACAGAATCTCGCTCTGTCACCCAGGCTGCAGTGCAATGGTGTGATCTCTGCTCACTGCAACATCCACCTCCCGGGTTCAAGCGATTCTCCTGCCTCAGCCTCCCAAGTAGCTGGGATTACAGGCAGGTGCCACCACGCCCAGCTAATTTTTTTGTATTTTTAGTAGAGACGGGGTTTCACCGTGTTGGCCAGGCTGGTCTTGAACTCCTGACCTCAGGTGACCCACCCACCTTGGCCTCCCAAAGTGCTGGGATTACAGGCGTGAGCCACTGCACCTGGCACCAAATTGCTTTCTTAAATGTGAAATTTTCACCAGCATGCATGAGGGTGATGGTATCCCTTTATCTATGCTAGCTTTAAATGTGATAGTGTTAGGAAACCTTTGCTTATTTGAGAGAAAAAAA
>NW_012105253.1:4133702-4134057 GCF_000951045.1 Mandrillus leucophaeus
AATCTTTTCCTTTATAGCTCCCGGGATTTGTATCTTATTTAGACACATACCATAATTAATTTACGTTTTTGTCTACTACTTTTAAGATTTCAGTTTTACATTTAAAATTTTGAGTCATGTGAAATTTATTTTGGCAAAAGGAATGAGGAAGGGAGCCAAGTTCATTTCTTTCCAGATGGCTTCCCAGCATCCCACCACCATTGATCACAAATCTGCTTTTTCCCTACATAGAGGATATGTTGCCTTTATCCTCTACTAACTTTCTACGTACATTTGGAGCTCTTTCTATAGTTTATATTTTGTTCCACTGATCTGTTTATTCATGCATCAGAACCAAGGCTTTCAAATTATTATT
>NW_012105253.1:4138722-4143627 GCF_000951045.1 Mandrillus leucophaeus
GGGTGAAGTGGCTCATAACTGTAATCCAACCACTCTGGGAGGCTGAGGTGGGAATATTGCTTAAGCTCAGGAGTTCAAGACCAGCTTGCTGGTCAACATACTGAGATCTCATCGCTACAAAAAATAAACAAAAATTAGCTGGGTATGGTGGTACATGCCTATAGTCCTAGCTACTTGTGGGGGGCTTAAGTGGGAGGATCTCCTGAGCCCAGGAGGTCAAGGCTGCAGTGAACTGAGATCTTGCCACGGTACTCCAGCTTGGGCAACTGAATGAGGCTTTGTTTCAAAAACAAAAAACAAAATACAAGGCAAAAAAAGTATACAAGTAAAATAAAAAGCGAACAGATGCTTTAAGCACTAGTAGAGTTTAAGCATAAGATTACAAAAGAAAATGATGCCAGATTGGTTCCTCCTATATGTGTGTCCCAGAAAGACCTTAATTCTCCAAGGAACACAATGGTTGATTACACCTGCAATTTTGTGGTAGACACAGTTGATGATGGTCTCTACCACAGAGGCTGGGAAAGCCTAGAATACTGACCCTTTCTTTTTTGAGATGGAGTCTTGCTCTGTCTCCCAGTCTGGAGTGTAGTAGCGAGATCTCAGCTCACTGAAACCTCTGCCTCCTGGGTTCCAGTGATTCTCCTGCCTCAGCCTCCAGAGTAGCTGGGATTATAGGCATGTGCCACCACTCCTGGCTAATTTTTGTATTTTTAGTAGAGATGGGGTTTCATCATGTTGGCCACACTGGTCTCAAACTTTTGACCTCAAACGAACCACCACCTCAGTCTCCCAAATACTGACCTTCTTAATCTTCTTTGTAGGCAATTCTGGCTGCTGGTACATAAACAGAAGACTGTTGGTGCACAGTGGGAAAGACTTTTATTTCCTCATGAAAGAGACAGATGTGGCCAACACCACCTCTTCTGTTTTTTCTTTTTCCTCTCTTGAAAGCAGACTTAATGTCCAGAGCTCTGGCAGCTATTTTTAGTCATGAAGTATATGCAAAGAGCATCTCAGAACATTGGCCTGGACCTTGATGCCAGTATTCCCTATCTACAGACTCCTTATATGAAAAAAAAAAAACTGCATTTGTCTGAGTCACTACTGGTTTTCTATAATGTGCAGACAAGAGTCGTGGACAGTATGGTAATATATATGTGCCAATTATAAAAATACAGATCAAATAATTAATGAGTTCCTTGCCTATATAATATTGATTGATTGATTGATTGATTGATTGATTGATTTTTGAGATGGAGTCTTCCTCTGATGCCCAGGCTGGAGTGCAGTGGGACGATCGGCTCACTGCAATCTCCATCTCCCAGGTTCAAGCAATTCTCCTGCCTCAGTCTCCGGAATAGCTGGGATTACAGGCACCTGCCACCACGCCCAGCTAATTTTGTACTTCTAGTAGAGACAGGGTTTATTCATGTTGACCAGACTCGTCTTGAACTACTGACCTCAGGTGATCCACCTGCTGTGGCCTCTCAAAGTGCTGGGATTACAGGTGTGAGTCATTGCATTCGGCCAGAGATGGGGCTTTTAAGAGGTGATTAGGCCATAAAGCCATTCCTCCCTCACGAATGGAATTAAGACCCTTATAAGAGCAGCTTCAGGCAGCTTTCTGCTCTTTAACTCTTCTGCGTTCTGCCTTGTGAGGGGACACGGCACTTCTTCCCTGCTCTGGATGGAACAACATGGCACCACGTTGGAAGCAGAGAGCAGCTCTCACCAGACAGTAAACTTGCTGGTGCCTTGACCTTCAACGTCCCTGCCTCCAGAACTGTGAGACAATAGCTTTCTATTCTTTATAAATTACCCAGTCTCAGGTATTTTGTTGTAGCAGCACAAAATGAACTAAAATTTGCAGATTAGGATTATAGGTGAGGGGTAGTAACTGGAGCAATTTTCTCTATTGGTTTGCTCTCTGCAGATGAGCCTGTATGTAGAAGTCACTGTGAAAAATGGGAAGAAGATCTGAGTAGAGAACTTCCTAGTGTATTTTCTGAGCCCGCTTGAGGTTAGAGACCATAAATCCAGAAAGTGAACATTCAGCAGTTTTGGTATTGAGAAGGCGGCTAGTCTGGTTGATCCAGTGGCTGGGGTTTTGCCAGGTGGATGGGACGGAAGAACAGTGTTGCAAAGGAGTTGTTGATATCCTACATGAGTGATTGATGCGCTCAATATTATCTGGATTGAGAGGAAAGTGACAACAGCTGAGATGTATGAGGAGAAAGTAGTGTTTGAAGAATGGAGGAGATTAGTGAGGTAAAAATATAGTTGGTGTGGGAGTGAGTGAGCTAGCATAGTGGACTGATAAAAGATTGGGTCAGAAAATTTTAGATTTAATAGAAAATTCAACTTTATATTTTTTCTGCAAATATTTTAATTAAAGAATCATCTGACGGGCTGGGTACAGTGGCTCACACCTGTAATCCCAGCACTTTAGGAGGCTGAGGCTGGTGACTCACCTGAAGTCAAGAGTTTGAGACCAGCCTGGCCAACATGACGGAACATTGTCTCTATTAAAAATACAAATATTAGCCACGCGTGGTGGTACATGCCTGTAATCCCAGCTGCTCAGGAGGCGGAGGCTGGAGAATTGCTTGAACCCAGGAGGCAGAGATTGCAGTGAACTGAGATCACGCCACTGTACTCTGGCCTGGGCAACAGAGCAAGACTCTATCTCAAAAAAAAAAAAAAAAAAAAAAAAATCATCTGACTGATTCAGGCACACAAAAATTAAAGAAGTAGATCATTCCCAATCTCACCACATAGAGATAACTTGTAAATATGCTGCTGAATTTTTTCCAATTATTTATAGATTTAATAAAACTTCTTATTATAGAAATCTTAAGTATATTTGGAAGTGCAGGGAATAACATAGCACAGAACTATGCAGCCATCATCTATTTGCAAAAATTATCAATTTTTAGAAATCTTTTTTTGATGTATACTCCTTGATATGGTTTGACTGTGTCCCCACCCAAATATCTTGTATTGTAATTCCTGCAATTCCCACGTGTCATGGGAGGAACCTGGTGGAATGCAATTGAATTTTGGGGGCGGGTCTTTCCTGTGCTGTTCTCCTGATAGTGAATAAGTCTCACCAGATTTGATGGTTTTAAAAAACAGGAGCTTCCCTGCACAAGCTCTCTCCTCTTGTCTGCTGCCATGTGAGATGTGCCTTTCACCTTCTGTCATGATTGTGAGGCCTCTTCAGCCACACAGAACTGTAAATCCAATAAACCTTTCTCATTTGTAAATTGCCCAGTCTCAGGTATGTCTTTATCAGCAGCATGAAAATGGACTAATACACTGCTCTACTTTATTTGCTTATTATTTTATATTAAATTGCAGCATTTCCCCTATAAATACTTCTGTATGTATCCCCAGTGGATAAGGACATTAAAAATATATATATTTTATCACACCTGACCAAAAAAAAAGTATTAATTTCTTAACATCCTCTAATACCCAGCTTATGTTCCAATGTTTTTTTTTTGTTGTTGTTGTTGTTTGGTTGTTTGGTTTTGAGATGGAGTTTCACTCTTGTTGCCCAGGCTGGAGTGCAATGGCATGATCTCAACTCACTGCAACCTCTGCCTTCTGGGTTCAAGCAATTCGCCTGACTCAGCCTTCCAAGTAGCTAGGACTACAGGCATGCACCACCACACCCAGCTAATTTTGTATTTTTATTAGAGATGGGGTTTCACCATGTTGGTAAGGCTGGTCTCAAACTCCTGACCTCAGGTGATTCACCAGCCTCTGCCTCCCAAAGTGCTGGGATTACAGGCGTGAGCCACTGCACCAGACCTGTGTTCCAATGTTTGAATCACAATCCAAACAGGTCTGCACATAGAATTTATTTGATTTATCTCACACATTTCTTTTTAATAAAAAACAGATGTTTCCGCCCTTTTGTAATGATTCTATTTAGTTGTTGAATTTTCTACACTCTGAATTTAGATGGTATCATTTATCATGCTCCTCTTGTCCTTAAATTTCTGGCAAAACGAAGTTAGATCTAGTGGTTTGATTGGGTTCAGGTTTAATTTTTTTTGCTAGAATATTTTATAGGTTTAATCTAGATTGTCATATTTTTCTAGCTATAGGACATATATGTACATATATAAAAAATGCTTATTTGTATATTATATAGTAGAGTGATATATTGTATCCTGCATTTTAACCTAGCAATACAACATAGAGCTCTGTTCATAGCAATAGTACAGATATGTATCCTCACTTTAAAAATGGCTGGTCAAGTATTTAGTTTTAGAATGAACAATAGTTCTACTGATTTCCTATTGATGGACAATTGGGCTTTAAAAATGATCTAAAATTATAATTAGCACTCTGATAATGTTCCTTATAAATCTTTACATCTTGTTTGCTTTCTTTTTCTTCTTCTACTTCTTTTCTTTTTTGAGACGAAGTTTTGCTCTTGTTGCCCAGGCTGGAGTGCAGTGACGTGATCTTGGCTTACTCCAATCTTCACCCCCTGGGTTCAAGTGATTCTCTTGCCTCAGCCTCCAGAGTAGCTGGGATTATAGGCATGTGCCACCACGCCCGGCTACTTTTGTATTTTTAGTAGAGATGGGGGTTTCTCCATGTTGGTCAGGCTGTTCTCAAACTCCCAACCTCGGGTGATCTGCCCGCCTCAGCCTCCCAAAGTCCTGGGATGATAGGTGTGAACCATCATACCTGGCTCTTTTTTTTTTTTTTTTGGAGACAGAGTCATGCTCTGTTGCTCGGGCTGAAGTGCAGTGGTGCAGGCATGGCTTACGGAGGCCTTGAAGTCCCTGGCTCAAGTGATCCTCCCATCTCAGCCTCCCAGTTAGCTGGAACTACAGGTGTATGCCACCACGCCCAGCTAATATTTTTATTTTTTGTAGAGAC
>NW_012105253.1:4148277-4149959 GCF_000951045.1 Mandrillus leucophaeus
TGCACTCCAGCCTGGGCAACAGACTGAGACTGTCTCAAAAAATAAGTAAATAAATAAATAAAAGAAATAAAAAAATAAAAATAAATGAAAAAAAAAGAAGGGAGCCCTGGTCTGGGAGACCCATGGGAGTGGAGTAGGGTGCAGGGTCTGTGTGTCTTGTTGCAATGGCTGTCTTGAGTTATTGTTCACCTGGAGTGTGGGCTGGTGCCATCTTATCTTGACAATGCCCAGGTTGTAGATTAACTTCCTGAGGTAATCTCTAGATGGGGGAGAACTGCAAAACTGGGTCTCCACGCCTGCTTTCTTTCAAGATTAGCCTCTGGAAATTCTAAGGCAACACATAATTAGATAAGTGAACACAGGCAAGGAAATGCCTGGTGGGAAAGAGGAAAACAAAGGATTTTAAAGTACATTTCAAGGCTACATTCTGAGATTAGAAAAAAAAATCTAAGATGCATTTTAAAGCTAAGGTACTCGGTTATATTTCGTTCATTTTTTTTCTTTGATTTTCTTTTTTATTAATTATTTAAATGATTTTGTATCATAAAAGTCATACATACTGGCCAGGTGCAGTGGCTCATGCCAGTAATCCTAACACTTTGGCCGGGGCGGACGGATCACAAGGTCAGGAGCTGGAGACCAGCCTAGCCAGCGTGGTGAAACCCCGTCTCTACTAAAAATACAAAAATTAGTCAGGCGTGGTGGTGTGGGCCTGTAATCCCAGCCACTCGGGAGGCTGAGGCAGGAGAATTACTTGAACCCGCCAGGCAGAGGTTGCAGTGAGCTGAGGTCACACCACTGTATTCCAGCCTGAGTGACAGATCCAGGCTCTGTCTCAAAAAAAAAAAAAAAAAGTCATAGATACTGAAAAATTCATGTAGTACAGGAGGTTATAATAAAAAATAGATTTTAGTTCCCTTCCTCGAGTGCCATTCTGTAGCTTTCCAGAGAGAATCATCTTAATAGCTTCCTGTGTGTCCTTTAAGAGACTGACGAACTTTTAAACTATAATTATTTGCTTCATTTACTAAAAAGGGGTCATACTATAGAACTCTCTATAAGTTTGCTTTTGTCTTTTTTTCTTTTCAATAATATAGCATAGATATCTTTTCATTCAGCACACATAGCTACACCTCATTCTTTACTTTGGTTATATTAAATGCCATTGTTTGGATGAACCATGATTTATTCTACCACTCACCTGTGAATGGGTATATACAGATTTCTGTTATTAAAATGTTCTAATAAATTTTCCATTCTTTTTGGGCATGGTAGCTCACACCTGTAATCCCAGCACTTTGGGAGGCTGAAGCGGGTGGATTATCTGAGATCAGGAGTTCGAGACTAGCCTTGCCAACATGATGAAACCCCATCTCTACTTAAAAAAAAAAACCAAAATTAGCGGAGCATGGTGGCAGGCACCTGTAGTCTCAACTGCTCGGGAGGCTGAGGCAGGAGAATCACTTGAACCTGGGAGGTGGAGGATGCACTGAGGTGAGATAGCACCCCTGCGCTCCAGCCTGGGTGACAAGAGCGATAATTCTGTCTGAAAATAAACAAACAAACAAACAAATAAATTCTCTAGTCTCAGTGTCTATAGTGCTGTATGTGATAATATCCATAGGATAAATTCCTAGAAAATAGAATTGCTGTGTCAAAGGTAATGTATTAATACATTAAAA
>NW_012105253.1:4150874-4173361 GCF_000951045.1 Mandrillus leucophaeus
AGGTTATCTATTCATATCATTAGTGGCCATTCTTGTAAAATGTCTGTTCGTGTCCCCTGTGCATTTTTTCACCAGGTTGTTTGACTGTTTTTTCTGTTTGATTTGTATTTTCTTGTTGATTTTATATTTTAAGGATTTTAGGATTTTTATATATTTTTATATTTAAGGGTTTTATATATTATATTTTTATTTTCTTGATTTTATAGTTTAAGGATATTGACACATTGCTTGTCATGTATGTTGCAAATATTTTTCCTTTCTGTAATTTGTCTACCTTGTTTTGTGATTGATGTCTAGACATTTTAATTCTTATATAAGTAACAGATAATTTTCTTCATTGTTTTGAACCGGTTTCAAGTTTCAAAATTTCTTCATTGCAAGTGCATTTCTTAAATGATATTGGTTTAAAATCCCTGTCAGATAATTCCAATATCTGATTCATCTCACTACTGTGGCTGTTGATGGTCTTTTCTCATTTCAATTTGTGATGTTCCTGGTTCTTGGTATAACAAATGATTCTCTGTTGCATCCTAGACATTTCTGATATTATGTTAGGAGGCTGAAATCCATTTAAATCTTCTGTTTTAGCAGGCAATTAACTGTATAGGTTTAATGTGTGGGTCTTGGCTTACTTTTTGGGCTGTGGGCCCCAGGACAATGTAGTTTTCAGAGCTCTCATAGGGCTATTCTGGTCTACGTGGTTCACCTGGGGCTTCAGGGACACCTGCTTAGGCAGAATATACTTCTCAGGTCCTGGTGTTGCTAGGTGGGCATGGGAGACATCAGTGCTACAGGGAGGATAGCACAATCAAAAGTTTGCCCAGTGCTGGCAGGGCCCCCCTCAGTCCCTGCTGGTGCCAGGTGTGGTGGTGAAAACACTTGCTGGGCCTACTGGTGTTGCTAGGTGGGAGTGTGAGATGCTGGGGACCAAAGGACCAAGACTGTTTCTTAATTCTTTCAAGTGTCAGTGGCTTCCCATCTCTGTTGGGAGCCTCTGGTGTGGGAGGAAAGGAGATTGGGAAATGACAGGCCTGGGCTGCCTTCTGCTGCTGCATGGAGGGCAGTGCCCATATATTTAGGCGTGACCTCTCAAAATGTCTGTAACTGACTTTCAAGCAAGCAAACTCCATAAACTGATATCGTTATGAATATGAAGCTTTAACGTATTAGTACATTGGATCCAGCAGAAGGTAAGTTGAAGATGTGAAGTTTATATAAGGAATGCAGGATTGGTTCAGTATTTGAAAATCAATCAGCATAATCCATGGTATCGACAGACTAAAGAGAAATTACATGAGACCAGGCATAGTGGCTCATGCCCTTAATCCCAGCACTTTGGGAGGCCAAGGTGGGTGGATTGCTTGAGCCCAGGAATTCGAGACCAGGTTAGGCAACATGGCAAAACCCCATCTGTACAAAATATACAAAAAGTAGCCAAGCATGGTGATGAATGCCAGTGGTCCCATCTTTTCAGGAGGATGAAGTGGGAGGATGCCCTCACTGAGCTGGGGAGGTGGAGGCTGCAGTGAGCTGTGTTTATGCCACTGCACTCCAGCATCAGCAACAGAGTGAGTGAGATCCTATCTCAAAAAACAAAAAGAAGGTTGGGCGTGGTGGCTCATGCCTGTAATCCCAGCACTTTGGGAGGCAAAGAGGGGTTGGATCACCTGAGGTCAGGAGTTCAAGACCAGCCTGGCCAAAATGGTAAAACCTCCACTTCTACAAAAATACAAAAATTAGCTGCGCCTGATGGTGGGTGCCTGTAATCCCAGCTACTCAGGAGGCTGAGGTGGGAGAATTGCTTGAACCTGAGAAGTGGAGATTGCAGTGAGCTGCACCATTGCAGGCCAGCCTGCAGGCGTGACAGGGCAAGACTCTGTCTCAAAAAAAAAAAAAAAAAAAAAAGATAAAGAAAAACTATATGACCATTACAATAGATGCAGAAAAAACATTTGATAAAATTCAACATCCATTCTCAGTGAACTAAGAATAGTGGAGAATTTCCCCAACTTTATAAAGGACATCTGTGAAACACCTAGGATAATATCTGACTTGAAAAATGAAAGACTAAGTACTTTCCTGTTAAGATCAGGGAAAATGATGTTAACTCTCATCACTTCTATTCAACATTGTACTGAAGATCTTAGCCAGTGCAATCAACCAATAAAAACATATATTTTGCAAAAGAAAACTGCCATTATTTGTACACAACATAATTGTCTATGTAGAAAAACTTAGAGTCTATTTAAAAAGCTATGAGATGCTGGGCCTGGTGGCTCACACCTGTTATCCCAGCACTTTAAGAGGCAAAGGCAGGCAGATCGCTTGAGGGCAGGAGTTTGAGACCAGCCTGGCCAACATGGCAAAACCCTGTCTCTGCTAAAAATACAAAAATTTGCCAGGCATGGAGGTACACACCTATAATCCCAGCTACTCAGGAGGCTGAGTCATGAGAATTGCTCGAACCTGGGAGGTGGAGGTTGCAGTGAGCCAAGATGGTGCCACTGCACTCCAACCTCTGGATGAGAGAGTGAGATTGTCATCCAGACAATCTCAAAAAAAAAGAAAAAAAAAAGGAAAAAAGCTATGAGAACTAATAGTGAGATTAGCAAGATTGCATGACATAAGATATAAGGTCAGTAAAGAAAAATCAATTGTATTTCTGTATACTAGCAATGACAATTGGAAATAAAAATAAAACAAAACATGCTGGGCACAGTGGCTCACACCTGTAATCCCAGCACTTTGGGAGGCCGAAGTGGACTGATCACCTGAAGTCAAGAGTTTGAGACCAGCCTAGTCAACATGGTGAAACCTTTTCTTTACTAAAAATACAAAAATTAGCCAGGCACGGTGGCCTGTAGTCCCTCCTACTTGGGAGGCTGAGGCAAGAGAATTCCTTGAACCGGGGAGGCAGAGGTTGCAGTGAGCTAAGATTGCAACATTGCACTCCAGCTTGGGCGACTACAGCAAAACTCTATCTGGAAAAAAAAAGTTTATAACATTTCTATTTAATAAATCAAGTACAGATCTAAAATGGAGGGAGGGGCAGTGGAAAAAAAAAGAGACCTATGCTGTATTCATGGATTAAAATACTGAGTCTTAAGATGTCAGTTTCCGCAGTGCGTGGTGGCTCATGCCTGTAATCCCAGCACTTTGGGAAGCCAAGGCGGGCAGATCACCTGAGGTCGGGAGTTCGAGACCACCCTGATCAACATGGAAAAACCCTATCTCTACAAAAAATGCAAAATTAGCCAGGTGTGGTGGTACATGCCTGTAATCCCAGCTACTTGGGAGGCTGAGGCAGGAGAATTGCTTGAATCTGGGAGGCAGAGGTTGTGGTGAGCCAAGATCATGCCATGGCACTCCAATCTAGGCAACAAGAGCAAAACTCCATCTCAAAAAAACAAAAATGTCAATTTCCCCCTAATTTATTATGAACAAATCCTCATCAAAATCTCAGCAAGGTTTTTGATAAAACCTCACAAACTGATTCTAAAATGTATATGAAGGTGTAACCACCTCCCGAGTTCTCCTTGTCTGCTGCCCAGATAAAGCCAATTCATAGAGACAGAGGGATTGCAATAGAGAAAGAGTTTAATATATTCAGAGCTGGTTAAAAGGGAGACCAGAGTTTTATTATTCAAATCAGTCTTCCTAGAAATTTGGAGATTGGGGATTTAAAAAAAACTTAGTGGGCAATGTGGCCAGGGAATGGGAAGTGCTGACTGGTTGAATCTGAGATGAAATCATAGGAAGTTGAAATGGGTTCTTCTTGCTGTCTTCTGTTCCTGGGTGGGATCACAGAACAGTTGCACCCAATTACTGGTCTGGGTGGCATCAGCTGGTCCATCATAAGACAGAGTCTAAAAATATTTCAGGCCAGGTGCAGTGGCTCATGCCTGTAAATCCCAGCTCTTTGGGAGGCTGAGACAGGAGAATCGCTTGAGGTTGGTAGTTCAAGGTCCACCATTGTACTTCAGCCTAGGTGACAGTGTAAGACCCAGTCTCCAAAAGAAAAGAAAAATATCTTGAACACCAGTCTTAACTTTTACAATAGTGATGTTATCCATAGGAGCAGTTGAAGAGGTTAGGAATCTTGTGGCCTCTGGGTGCATGACTTGTAAACCATAATTTCTGATCATGTGGCTAATTTGTCTTTCAAAGGTGGTCTGGTCCCCAGGTAAGAAAGGAGTTTATTTTGTGAAAGAGCTGTTATCAACTTTGTTTCAAGGTTAAACTGTAAACAAATTTCTCATACAGTTAGCTTGGCCTATGCCTAGGAATGAATGAGAACAGTTTGGAGGTTAATGGCAAGAGGGCAATCAGATCTCTTTCACTGTCATAATTTTCTCACTGTTACAAGTTTTGCAAAGGCGATTTCAAAAAAGCAAATGGACTAGAATAGCCAAAACAATTTTGCAAAGAAAGACAAAGTTGGTGGACTCATACTACTTGATTTTAAGACTTACCATAAATGTCCTGTAATCAAGACAGTGTGGTATCAGCAAAAGAGACCAATGGAACAGAATAAATAATCCATTAAATAAGGCAATTTAATGGAGGAAGAGTAGTCTTTTCAACAAATAGTGTTGAAACAATTGGCCACCCATATGCAAAAGCAAGAACTCAACCCATAATTTCTTTTTTTGTTGTTCTGAGATGTGTCTCACTCTGTTGCCCAGGCTGGAGTGCAGTGGTGCCATCTCAGGTCTCTGCAACCTCCGCCTCCTAGGTTCAAGTGATTCTCCTGCCTCAGCCTCCTGAGTAGCTGATATTATAGGCACATGTCACCATGCCTGGCTAATATTTGTATTTTTAGTAGAGATGGAATTTTGCCATGTTGGCCAGGCTGGTGTTGAACTCCTGATCTCAAGTGATCCACCTGCCTTGGCCTCCCAAAGTGCTGGGATTATAGGCGTGAGCCACCGTGCCCAGCCTCAACCTATAATTTCTAAGAAAAAAAACAAAAACAAAAACAGGAGAAAAACTTCATGACCTTGGATTAGGCAAAGACTTCTTAGAACCGAAAAGCAGAACTTTAAAAGAAAACAAATTAATACATTGAACTTTTTTTTTTTTTTTTGAGATGGAGTCTCACTCTGTCACCCAGGCTAGAGTGCAGTGGCACGATCTTGGCTGACTGCAACTTCTGCCTCCTGGGCTCAAGTGATTCTTCTGCCTCAACCTCCTGAGTAGCTGGGATTACAGGCACTTGCTGCCACACCTGGCTAAGTTTTGTATTTTTAGTAGAGATGGGATTTCACCATATTGGCCAGGCTGGTCTCGATTTCCTGACTGTCCCACATGTCCGTAGGAAGAGACCACCAAACAGGCTTTGTGTTAGCAACAAGGCTGTTTACTTCACCTGGGTGCAGGCGGGCTGAGTCGGAAAAGAGAATCAGCAAAGTAAGTGGTTCTTATAGGTTTTGGGATAGGCGGTGGAGTTAGGAGCAATGTTTTGTGGGCAGGGGCTGGATCTCACAAAGTACATTCTCAAGGGTGGGGAGAATTACAAATAACCTTAAGGGCTGGGGAGATTACAAAGTACATTGA
The DNA here is from genome assembly GCF_000951045.1 of Mandrillus leucophaeus. Lineage (NCBI taxonomy): Eukaryota > Metazoa > Chordata > Mammalia > Primates > Cercopithecidae > Mandrillus > Mandrillus leucophaeus. The sequence continues at coordinate 4,156,431 of NW_012105253.1, forward strand.
TCAGTTAGGGTGGGGCAGAAACAAATCACAATGGTGGAGTGTCATCAGTTAAGGCTATTTTCACTTCTTTTGTGGATCTTCAGTTGCTTCAGGCCATCTGGATGTATACATGAAAGTCACAGGGGATATGATGGCTTAGCTTGGGCTCAGAGGTCTGACATTCTGTCTTCTTATATTAATAAGAAAAATAAAACAAAATAGTGTTGAAGTGTTGGGGTGGCAAAAATTTTTGGGGGTGGTATGGAGAGATAATGGGCAGTGTTTCTCAGGGCTGCTTTGAGCAGGATTAGTGGCGGCATGGGAACCTGCAGTGGGAGAGATTAAGCTGAAGGAAGATTTTGTGGTAAGGGGTGATATTTTGGGGTTGTTAGAAGAAACATTTGTCATATAGAATGATTGGTGATGGCCTGGATATGGTTTTGGATGAATTGAGAAACTAAATGGAAGACACAAGGTCTGAATAAGAGAAGGAGAAAAACAGATATTAAAGGATTAGGAGGAACCAGGACATAAAATTAGAGAGTGCCCAAGGCGGGTCAGCTTGGTTGGTGAGTTTTTGGGCTCTATCCTTGACACAGTCCTACTTTTTAAGTTGTAGGCTGAGCTTGGTGAGTTGTGTTTTTAAAAGACCATTAGTCTGTTCTACCTTTTCTGAAGATTGAGGATGGTAAGGAGCATGAAGGTTTCACTGAATACCAAGAGCCTGAGAAACTGCTTGGCTGATTTGGCTAGTAAAGGCCATTCCGTTATTGGACGGTATAGAGATGGGAAGGCCAAACTGAGAAATTATGTCTGACAGAAGGGAGGAAATGACTGCAGTGGCCTTCTTAGACCCTGTGGGAAAGGCTTCTACCCATCCAGTGAAAGTGTCTACCCAGGCCAAGAGGTATTTTAGTTTTCTGACTCGAGGCATGTGAGTAAAGTCAATTTGCCAGTACTGGGAGGGGGCAAATCCCCGAGTTTGATGTATAGGGAAGGGAGGGGGCCTGAACACTCCCTGAGGAGTAGTAGAATAGCAGATGGAACACTGAGAAGTGATTTCCTTGAGGATAGACTTCCATGATGGAAAGGAAATGAGAGGTTCTAAGAGGCACGTTAGCAGCTTGTAACCTGCATAGAAGAGGTTATGAAATGACAACAGAATAAAATGGGCCTGTGAGGTTGGAAGGAGATATTTTCCTTGGTCCAAGAACCATTTGCCTTGTGTGGGAAGAGACTGATAGGTGGAAACTTCAGTAGGAGAGTAAATACTAGTGACCAATGAGAAGGAGTAAAACTGGCCATGAGGGACAGAAGTTGGAATGCTAGCTGCTTCTTTAGCTACCTTATAAGCATAAGCGTTGCCCTAAGTGATGGGATATGATGCCTTTTGATGGCCCTTTCAGTGAACGACTCCAGCTTCCTTTGGAAGTAAAGCAGCCTTGAGAAGAGTTTTTATTAAAAAGGCATTAATGATGGAGGACCCTTGTATAGTGAGGAAATTTCTTTCTGCCCATATAACAGCATGGTGGTGCAGGATGTGGAAGGCATATTTAGAGTCAGTATAAATACTGATGTGTAATTCCTTTGCAAGAGTGAGTGCTCGAGTTAAGGCAATGAGTTCGGCTTGCCTTAGGTAGTGGAGGGGGGCAGAGCGGTAGCCTTAATGATAGATGTGGAAGATACTATAGCATAGCCTGCCTTTGCTGGTGTGTGGTAATAGGCCTTGCGGAACTGCCATCAATAAACCAAATGTGATCAGGGTGAGGAACAGGAATGAAGGAACTATGGGGAAATGGAGTGAATGTCAGGTGGATCAGAGAGCTACAGTCATGGGGGTCAGGTACGGTATCAGGAATACTATGGGAGGCCGGATTGAAGTCCAGGCCAGGAACAATGGTAATTGTGGGAGACTCAACAAAGTGTGAGTATAGCTGAAGGATCCAGGGTGCAGAAAGTATATGTGTCAGGTATGAGGAAGAAAATAGAGTTTGGAAGTTATGAGAACTGTAGAGAATGAGTTGAGCATAGTTTGTGATTTTGAGGGCCTCTAAAAGTATTAAAGCAGCAGCAGCCATCACACCTAGAGATGAGGGCTAGACTGAAAGAGTAAGATCAAGTTGTTTGGACAGAAAGGCTACAGGTTGCAGTCCCAGCTCTAGTGTAAGAATTCCAACCACACAGCCCTACACTTCCGCCGTGTGTAATGAAAAAGGTTGGGATGAGTTAGGGAGAGCTAGTGTGGGAGCAGCTTTTAGGGCTGGTTTTTAAGGAATGGAAAAGGAAGTGGGGAAAGGATTTAGGATCTAGGGGTCAGCTAGGTTTCCCTTTGTGAGTTTATATAATGGTTTTGTTAGGATGGCAAAACGAGGTATCCAAAGGTGAAAGTATCCAACCATTCCGAGGAAGGAAAGGAGTTGTTTTGTAGAAGGGGTTAGGGTTTGAGAGATCAGTCGGACATGATTGGCAGGGAGAGCACATGTGTTTTCATGAAGACTAATACCGAGATAGGTAATGGATGAGGAAGAAATATGGGCTTGACTGAAATAATGGGAGCTGTCTGTGAAGCTTTTGGCAGTATAGCCCAGGTAATTTGCTGAGCCTAATGGGTGTCAGGGTTAGTCCAAGTGAAAGCAAAGAGAGGCTGTGATGAAGCGAGCTAAAGAACAGTAAAGAAAGCATGTTTGAAATCCAGAACAGAGTAACGGGTTGTGGAGGGAGGTATTGAGGATAGGAGAGTATATAGCTTTGGCACCATGGGGTGGATAGGCAAGACAATTTGGCTGATAAGGTGCAGATCCTGTACTAACCTGTAAGGCTTGTCCAGTTTTTGGACAGGTAAAATTGGGGAATTGTAAGGAGAGTTTATAGGCTTTAAAAGGCCATGCTGTAACAGGCGAGTGAAAATGGGCTTTAATCCTTTTAAAGTGTGGCCAGGTAAGGGTGATTAGATTTTAATGGGATGGTAAGGGGTGCATGATTGGTCTCCAAAGAGGGAGTAGAGGTATTCTATACTTGTGGATTAAGGTGAGGAGATACAAGGGGAGGATGTGAAGGGGCTTTGAACTGGGGAAAAGGGCAGTAATGAGATGTGGCTGTAGCCTAGGAAGAGTCAGGGAAGCAGATAATTTAGTTAAAATGTTTCAACCTAATAAGGGAGCTGGGCAGGTGGGGATAACTAAAAAGGAGTGCATAAAAGAATGTTGTCCAAGCTAGCACCAGGGTTTAAAGAGGTTTAGAAGCCTGGCCATCAATACCCACAACAGTTATAGAGGCAAGGGAAACAGGCCCTTGAAAAGAAGGTAATGTAGAGTGGGTAGCCTCCGTATTGATTAAGAAGGGAACGGATTTACTCTCCACTGGAAGAGTTATCCAAAGCGTCTCTGATGGTACAGGAGGCTTCCAAGGCAATCGGACAGTGTCTGTGTTCAGCCATTAAGCCAAGAAGATCTGGGAAGGAGTCAGTCAGAGAGCCTTGGACCAGAGTTCCAGGGGCTCTGGGAGTGGCTGCCAGGTGAGTTGGACAGTCTGATTTCCAGTGGGGTCCCACACAGATGGGACATGGCTTAAGAGGAATCCCAGGCTGCGGGCATTCCTTGGCCCAGTGGCCAGATTTCTGGTACTTGAAGCAAGATCCTGGGGGAGGTGGTCCTGGAGGAACGCCTCGCTGCTGCGGTTCAGATGTTTTGAAGTTCTTGTGTGCTGGAGATGTGACTGGGGTTAGTCTCACAGTGGAGGCAAGTAATTTGCAACTCAGAAATACGTTGCTACTTGGCTGCCTCTACTCTATTATTGTACACCTTGAAGGTGTGGTTAATTAGGTCCTGTTGTGGGATTTGAGGACCGGAATCTAATTTTTGGAGATTTTTCTAATGTCGGGAGTGGATTGGGTAATAAAATGCATATTGAGAATAAGATGGCGTTCCTCTGGGGTCTAGGACTGTAAAGCCTCTAAGGGTTGTTGCCAAACGGGCCATGAACTGGGCTGGGTTTTTATATTTGATGAAAAAGAGCCTCAATGCTAACTGATTTGGGAGAGGTCGGTTAAAGAAAAAGGAGCATTAACCTTGACTATGCCTCCAGCTCCAGCCACCTCCTTAAGAGGAAATTGTTGGGCAGGTGGGGGAGGACTAGTCGCAGAAAGAAACTGTAAGCCAGACTGGGTGTGAGGAGGGGAGGTGATAGAAAGATTATAGGGTGGGGGAGCAGAGGCTGAGGAAGAATTGGGACCTGGCTCAGCCTGGCAAGGAGCAGCCTGGGGAGAAGGGGAGAGGTCAGATGAGTCCCTAGAAAAGGATTCAAAGGACTCAGAACTTGGGGTGGAGACTGAAGGAATAGACAGGAGAGAAAGAAGAAAGATTTGGGACGAGTCGCATTGGGAGCCGAGACTAGGGAGGGACCAATGTGTAAAAGAATGCCTGGACATCAGGCACCTCCAACCATTTGCCCATTTTTCGACAAAAATTATCTAGATCTTGTAGGATAGACAAATCAAAAATGCCATTCTCTGGCCACTTGGAACTACTGTTGAGTTTGTATTGGGGCCAAGCAGTATTGCAGAAGAATATAAGGCATTTAAGTTTTAGGTCAGGTGTGAGTTGAAGAGGTTTTAAGTTCTTGAGAACACAGGCTAAGGGAGAAGAAAGGGGAATGGAGGGCAGAAGGTTGCCCATAGTGAAGGAGGCAAGTTTAAAGACAAGGGTAGAGACATGGAGAAGGGGGTGGGGAGCAGCCCTGGGCTGCAGTATGGGTGAGCAGCCAAAGCAGGCGTCCCCGCAGTTGACTTGCCACCAGGGAATGTGGGTGAATGACCAAGGTAGGCGTCCCTGTGGTCGTCAGACACCAATGGAGTGTGGTGAATAATCAGGCAGGCGTCCGCGCAATGACTAAACACCAAGGGAAGGCTGTCTTCCCGAGCTGTGACTGGTGCCGGAGTTTTGGGTTCATGGATAAAAGGTGTCTCCCTTGTCTCTACTAGAAAGGAAAAAGAACTGGAATTGGAAGTACAGGGAGATTGAAGGGTAGCGAGAGAGGCTGGAGAAGAGAATGAAAAGACTGCTTATCCGATTTGAAATTGGTGAGATGTTCCTTGGGCTGGTTGGTCTGAGGACCTGAGGTCATAGGTGGATCTCTTCACGGAATGAGGGTGAGGACGGGGGACTGTTCTCCCAAAGGAGTCCCTCTGACCAGGTATTCGGCACCAAATGTCTCACGCGTCCATGTGAAGAGATCACCAAACAGGCTTTGTGTGAGCAACAAGGCTGTTTATTTCACTTGTGTGCAGGCGGGCTGAGTCTGAAAAGAGTCAGCAAAGGGTGGCGGGATTGCATTATTTCTTATAGGTTTTGGGAAAGGTGGTAGAGTTAGGAGCAGTGTTTTGCAGGCAGGGGGTGGATCTCACAAAGTACATTCTCAAGGGTGGGGAGAATTACAAAGAACCTTCTTAAGGGTGGGGGAGATTACAAAGTACATTGATCAGTTAGGGTGGGGCAGAAACAAAGCACAATAGTGGAATGTCATCAATTAAGGCTATTTTAACTTCTTTTGTGGATCTTCAGTTGATTAAGGGCTTCTGGATGTACACATGCAGGTCACAGAGGATCTGATGGTTTAGCTTGGGCTCAGAGGCCTGACACTGACCTCGTGATCCACCTGCTTCAGCCTCCCAAAGTGCTGGGATTGCAGTTGTGAGCCACTGCGCCCGACCAATAAATTGAACTTTATTAAAAACAAACAAACTCTTTTCAGCTCTTTGAAGGTCACTGTTAAAAAAGATGAAAGGATGAGTCACTGGCTGGGATAAAACACATTCCTGATAAAAGAGTTATATGTAGGCTATAAAAACAATGTTCACAACTAATAATAAAACAATCCAATTACAAAGGAAGCAGCCTGGGCACAGTGGCTCACACCTGTAATACCAGCATTTTGGGAGACTGAGGCAGGAGGATGGCTTAAGTCCAGGAGTTCAAGAGCAGCCTAAGCAACATAGTGAGACTCCATCTCTACAAAATTAGGAAAGTTAGCTGGGCGTGGTGGCATATGCCTGTAGTCTCAACTACTTGGGAGGCTGAGCCAGGAGGGTTGATTGAGCTTGCAAGGGGAGACTGCAGTGAGTTGTGATCATGCCACTGCACTCCAGCCTGGGAGACAGAGTGAGATACTGTCTCAAAAAACAACAAAAAAGTGAACAAAGATTTAAATACTTTACCAAAGAATAAGTACAAATGGCAAAAAAGCACAAAAATGCTCAACATTGGGCTGACACAGTGGCTCATGCATGTAAACCCGGAACTTTGGGAGGCCAAAGCAGGCAGATCACTTGAGGTCAGGAATTTGAGATCAACTTGGCCAACAAGGCAAAACCCAGTCTCTATTAAAAATGCAAAAATTAGCTGTGCATGGCAGTGTACACCTGTAATCCCAGCTAGTTGGGAGGCTGAGGCACGAGAATTGCTCAAACCCAGGAGTCAGGAGTGGCACTGGGCTGAGATCACACCACTGCACTCCAGCCTGGGTTACAGAGCAAGATTCTGTCTCAAAAACAAAAACAAAAAAACTCAACATTATTAGTCATTAGGGAGATACAAGTTAAAAACTGCAATGAGATATCCCTATATACCTATTGGAATGAATAAAACTCCCTAACTCTGACAATACCAAGTACTGCCAAAGACGGGATGCAACTGTGATTCCTTTATGTTGCTAGTAGTGTCGACTGAAAGATTAAATAGCAGACCCTGTAACTTAAAGATTATTTTTTGAGAGAGAGACTCTGTCTCGATAATAATAATAATAGAATTGTTAAACATAAAAAGTATCCGGGCAGCTGCTGGCACTTATGGCCTATGAAGAAAACATCGAGTATTATACAGATTCAGTTACGGGGATTAGTGAAAAGACTGCTTAGTTAAGCGAGTCGACTCTTTACCTAACTCATTCTTTGATCCATTTGATTTTAGGTGGTTTGGTTTACGGGAACACTGGGTAAGGCGCATATTCCAAACTGTTGGTATTATCCTCCGGATAGTCATAATAGTAGTCTGGTGTGTACTGTATTCTCTGAAAGGTTTTAAGTGTTTGCATGCAGCCGTCCCTAGAATGTCAAATGGTTTTTCTCCAATTGGAATGACAAGAGCTGAAAGAAATGTGTGACCCTGAGGACACCTTAACTTATGGACGATATGCTGAGACGAGAAACTCAAAATGATGGTAACTGAGAGTTACCGAAGGCCCTAAGTTTTGGACATGCTCACCTAAATGAGAACCTGATCAAAAATTTTAAACAAAATTAAGAGAGGCCATTGTTTTGGACTGAGCTCACCCACTAGGCACCAACAGACCAAAGCAAACCAAAATGGAGTCGGTTGTGCTAAATGTGACATAATCAAACTAAGACTTTAAGGAAACACATAGATCCTAGGACAGACTGGATTTTGTTTTTCTCCTGTGAACAGGATGTTCCAGCATAAGGAGGTACCCTCTGCTTTAGCCCTTATTCCTACCTTGCAAAACCCACTGTTTTACTCAGTAGGTTTCAAGACCCAATCAGTGCCTTTATGATGGTGACTAAAGTTTTGGTTAATCTCTTAAAATTGAGAAAACGGTCAAAAGGAGGGAATTATTAAAGCGAATAAAATATGGCCCAAGAAGGACTCCGTACTTCTATATTTGAGTCCATATGGATGAACTGCAAGCTAACTTAATAGGTAGACAAGATTGAAAACCTAACCTAGGAGTATGTGCCTGTAGCAATCACTGAGTCCTGGCCAAACCCAGCAGCCTTACTTCAACTACTCATACACTGCTGAGTGTTCAAATGAGGCAAATGCCAACCTGTATCCAATCTAGCTGTTTTTGTACCTCACTTACAATTTCTGTACGTCATTTTACTTTTTTGTCTATACATTTACTCTGACCATGAGGCACCCCTGGAGTCTGTCTGAGTTTGCTGTGATTCTAGGGGCTGCCCAATTCGTGAATTGTTCATTGCTCAATTATGCTCCTTTACATTTAATTCAGCGGATGTTTTTCTTTTAACAACGTGCATACAAAGGAGCCTTCAGAATAAAGACCCAACTTCCCAGTGAGTTACAGAAATTCATATACCATTTAGAGGTTACAGAAAGAATGGGGGCTTGGATTCTGGTAAAACAGTTTGTGGGAAGGGAGGAAAAAGTGGCTTGGCTAGCAAAGGTGGTCTTCTTGTTATACAGATGAAGCCTCCCTCAGAGAGAACAGATGGTAAATGTTTCCTTTCAGACTTTTAAAGGTGTCAGATGCTCAATCTCTGCTGGATCCAGGAAAGAGATAGAAATGGAGAGGTCATGGCTGCATTAGTGGAGATTTTTTATAGATCCAAATTTTCCCCACTTAAGACACTTTAGCAAGGCCACTTCTGTTTGCTAGCCAAGCAGCAGCCATTTCAAAACATGTCAAATAAATATATTTTGGGTCAAAATATTTTAATTTTTGTTTTCATTTTTGTTTTTTGAGACAGTTTTGATCTGTCACCCAGGCTGGAGTGCAATGGCAAGATCCCAGTTCATTGCAACCTCTGCCTCCCCGGTTCAAGTGATTCTCATGCCTCAGCCTCCCAAGTAACTTGAATTACAGGTGCCTGCCACCAGGACCTGCTAGTTTTTGTGTATGTGTATATATATATATCTATATATATATACACACACACATAAATATATATAAAAAAAAGACAGTCTCACTCTGTCACCAGACTAGAGTACAGCGGTGTGATCTCAGGTCACTGCAACCTCTGCCTCCCAGGAGGGTTCAAGTGATTCCTCTGCCTCAACCTCCCGAGTAGCTGGGACTACAGGCACCCGCCACCACGCCCAGCTAACTTTTTGTACTTTCGTAGAGGTGGGGTTTCACCATGTTGGTCAAGATGGTCTTGATCTCCCGACCCTGTAATATGCCCGCCTCAGCCTCCCAAAGTTGTGGGATTACAGGCGTGAACCACTGTGCCCAGCCTAATTTTTGTATTTTAAGTAGAGATGGGGTTTCACCATGTTGCCCAGGCTAGTCTTGAACTTCTGACCTCTGATGATCTACCCGCCTCAGCCTCCCATAGTACTGGGATTACAGGTGTGATCCACCATGCCCGGCCAAAATATTTTAATTTTCTTCACTGTCAAATAAAAAACAACTCCTGAATTTAGGTAAGGAAATACAGTAGTCCCCACACCCTCCATCTGCATATGTCCCAGGACCCCTAGTGGATGCCTGAAACTGCAGATGTACACAATTCTATGTATAATGTTTTCTCAATCTGATAACGCAGACAGCTACTAAGTGATTTCTGAGTGGGAAGTGTAGACAACATGAATCCACTGGACAAATGGCTGATCCACTTCCCAGGTTGAATGGTGTGGAATTTAATCATGCTACTCAGAACAGTGTGCAATTTAAAACTCGTGAATTTTTTATTTATGGAATTTTCCATTTATTAAGATACTACTTTCAGATGGAGATTGAGCTCAGGTAACTGGAACCTCAGAAAGCAAAACAGTGTATAAGCCAGGCTGCGGCAACAGTACTTTGAAAGGATAATTGGTAGAGGAGGAGGAAAAGAAACTATTTCCAACTGGAAGAACGCTCTTGCCCTAAGATCTCCAAGTGTCCCCAGGGTTGGGCAGAAAGAGCTTTTCTATTGTACGGAAAGTAAACGAGGCTAGAAAGGTGTGGGGAAGTGGGGTGAAAGGATGGAGGTGGTCTGATGGAAAGAAAACGTTTTAGACTGAGGTCAGCTTATTCTTGGGTGGGTTCTATAAGGAAGGGTTGTATACTGGCTCAGGATGAAGGTGGATCAAAGTTCAAGAGCCTGGAAAGTAGGAGAGAAACTTGAAGTCTGGTTAAAAGCCCTTGCTTTGGCCAGGTGCAATGGCCAAACTTTGGGAGGCCGAGGCAGCAAGGCTTCTTGATTCGAGGAGTTCAAGCCTTGGTAAAATGATGATATCCCATTTCTACCAAAAAAAAAAAAAAAAAGTTTAAAGTTAGCCAGGTGTGGTGAGGCATGCCTATAGTCAGCTATTTGAGAGGCTGAGGTGGAATGATGGCTTAAGCCCAGGAGTTCAAGGCTGCAATGAGCTGTGATGGTGCCAGTGCACTCAAGTCTAGGTAATACTTAGGACCCAGCAAACTTCTTAGGCAAAAAGGAAGCTTAATCAGAGGCTGAGTCCTTGAACACCCTCTTCCAAATGAATAGCTGTTACTACCATTACCCATCAACCAGATCCCCAGGGAAAGGTAAATGGCCTCACGCGTCTTCCAAGGGCTGCCCCCACAGGACATTCATGAGAAATTCTTTGCTGGCCTCCCATAAACCTGGACATGCCAATCGCAAATCAGGTCAACAATCTAAGTCTAGCTCCTAAAACTGATCATGTCTATTAACAAGCTTAGTAAAGCCAGGAATCATTTCTTCCACCTACCCAGCAATATCTTCATAATTGACTTCTTTACTTCCTTTTCCTGTTGAAACTTTCACCTTATCTTATGTAAAATGTAGACTTGGCACTAACTAAAGTCTTACAGGAATGTGGTTGTTTGTCTTACTGTCTACTCTATATGTCTTCCCAGCCCTTAAGGAAATATATAAATACGAAACCTCCTCAAAATCTCTTCCAAAAAACAGCCACAGGTGTGTCTATGGCTTGTGTTTTTTCCTGGACACACCTTAAAACTGGCTTGATAAACCTTGATGATGGAGACCTATGCCTCAGTCGTTCATTTCAGTTGTTCAACTAATCCTTCAGGAGGCAACACATGGGAATTTGGAGGGTGTGTGTCTGGTTTTGTTATGGGTAAACAAGGGAGATATCTGAGTCTCTTGGGGAAGGGTCCTTCTTTGCAATAAGTTGTTTCCTGGAACATAAGAGGTTGGGAGATTTCTTCATCATCACTGTTATCTGAGATCACAGGGCTTAGGCAAAACTCAACATTGTTATTGCACAACTTTTTTGCTTGTCAAAATTCAGATCTATGCACCTTAAAAGAATGTATTTTACTCTACCATGATGAGAAAGAAAATAAATTTTTTTCTGAAAAATGTGAGCCCCACTTAATGGTCAGACCCAGAGAGGCACTGAAATGCAACAGCAGTCACGTCTCACTACCCGCTTAGGCTAAGTAATTACCTCTTGAAGCCACTTGGTATGTGGGCTCCAGACTGACAGACGCCAAGTAGCCATAAAATGCCACATGCTGGACACCATAACTCATACTCTGTAGTTCAACAATGTATAGCCAATCACAAACCAATGCTATTTCTGTAAACCAGTAAGAATTCCTCTGAGACAACTTTGGACCAGCCCATTCCTGGTCCCCATTGTCTTTAAAATCCTGCTGTAACAAAGGCTGAACAGTAGACTTTTCAGAGAAACTTGGAAGTGTGTCGTGGGCTGCAGTCCTCAACATTGGCCCAAATAAACTCCCTTCATTTATTTTGCCTCAGATTCTGATTGAGGTTGATAATAACTATACCTCAATAAATCTGATTCATTTTATAATTGTTTTCTTTTTTTTTTTTTTTTTTTGGTAGAGACAGAGTCTCATTCTGTTGCCCAGGCTGGAGTACAGCGGTGCCATCATAGTGTTACTGGAAAGAGGTCCTGATCTAGACCCCAAGAAAGGGTTCTTGGGTCACACGCAAGAAAGCATTTGAGGCAACTCCATAAAGCAAAAATTAAAACAAAAATCAAAACTGAAATGAAATAAAGCAAATCCATAGAGCAAGAAGAAAGCAAGTTTATTAAGAAAGTAAACAAATAAAAGAATGGCTACTCCATAGGCAGAGCAGCAGCACGGGCTGCTGGTTTTTTTGTTTTTTTTTTGAGATGCAGTCTTGCTCTGTCACCCAGGCTGAAGTGCAGTGGCGCGATCTCAGCTCACTACAAACTCTGCCTCCTGGGTTCAAGCGATTCTCCTGTCTCAGCCTCCTGAGTAGCTGGGATTATAGGCGTAAGCCAACGCAGCCGGCCTAGTTGGCTATTTTTATGGTTGTTTTTTAAGCATATCCTAACCAAGGAGGGAATTATTCATGATTTTTCCAGGAAAGGGGTAGGGATTTCCCAGAACTGAGGGTTTCTTCCCTTTTTAGACTATGTAGGGTTACTTCTGTACATTGCCATGGTATTCATACACTGTCATGTCGCTGGTGTGAGTGTCTTTTAGCGTTCGAATGCATTGTAATTAGCAGATAATGAGCAGTGAGGACTACCAGAGGTCACTCTCACTGCCATCTTGGTTTTGGTAAGTTTTGGCCGGCTTCTTTACCCCATCCTGTTTCATCAGCAGGGTCTTTATGACCTGTATGTGGTCCTGCCGACCTCCTATCTCATCCCATGACTAAGAATACCTAACCTCTTGGGAATGTGGCCCAGCAGGTCTCAGTCTCATTTTATAGCCCCTATTTAAGATGGAGTCCTTTTGGACTCTAACAATAGCTCACAGAAGCCTTGAATTTCTGAGCTCGAGTGATCCTCCCACCTCAGCCTCCCAAGTAGCTGTAACTACCAGTGCCTGCCACCATGCCTGGCCAATTTTAAAATGTTTTTGTAGAGACAGTGTCTTGCTATATTCCTCAGGCTGGTCTTGAACTCCTGAGCTCAAGTGACCCTCTAACCTTGGCTTCTCCAAGTGCTGGGATTACAGGGATGAGCCACCACACCTGGCCTTTTAAAATTAAATTAAAACTTTTTCTCAAGGCAGGTTAGTTTAATTTTATAGAAGGATACCTTCAAACAATACAAATGACACAATTAGAGAGAACAGTTACGAAACAAGGAGACGAATACTGATTATAACTTTTTCTCACAACAGGGGGTTACTTACTTCTGTGATTATTGACCCAAGCTTGACAATTCAGAGATTAGATAAAATGAAAGCTAAATTACCTTTCACATTTAGTACTGTCTCAAAAGAACTCTGGTGGCAGAATTCTGATCATTTTGAGACAGAACTGCACCTAAAACTTGGCAGAATTTTCTTTATCGCAAGGCCCAGTAGATAAATGAATTTAAACATCAGGTGAAAACACCCAGCCAGGCGTGGTGGCTCACACCTGTAATCCCAGCACTTTGGGAGGCCGAGGCAGATGGATCACCTGAGGACAGGAGTTCGAGACCAACCTGGCCAACATAGTGAAACCCTGTCTTTACTAAAAATACAAAAATTAGCCAGGTGTAGTGGCAGATGCCTATAGTCCCAGCTACTTGGGAGGCTGAGGCAGGAGAATTGCTTGAACCCAGGAGATGGATGTTGCAGTGAACTGGGACTGTGCCACTGCACTCCAGTGTACCATTATGTTAAGACCATTTTCTCTTTTTGCTGTAGCTTCTCATGGTGGTAGCATTGGAGTGGTTATAAGCATTTTTGAAATTGGGCAAGAGGGAAGATGAATTGGGGCTACATTTAGGCCCGATTTAATGGAATATATTTACAGTTTTGTAGTTAGTTTGATAAATAATAATGATCTGTGATCCTAATGTCTCAAAATGGAGTTACTCATGTTAGGTGGCATTAACACCATAGTAAAATTGCTTTTCTTTACTTTTTTTTTTTTCTTTGAGATGGGGTCTCACTCTGTTGCCCAGCTAGGGTGCAGTAGTGCAATCATGGCTCAGCTCAGTGTAGCCTGGAACTGCTGGGCTCAAGCCATCCTCCTGCCTCAGCCTCCCCAGTAGCTGGGACTACAGGTGCACACCTCTGCACCCAGCTATTATTTTGATTTTGTTGTTGCTGTTGCTGTTTTGAGATGGAGTTTTGCTCTTGTTGCCTGGGCTGGAAGGTAATGGTGCGATCTCGGCTCACTGCAACCTCTGCTTCCCAGGTTCAAACGATTCTCCTGCCTCAGCCTCCTGAGTAGCTGGGAATTTTTTTTTTTTTAACTGCTTTTTATACAGTAGTTGCATTGTGGGCTTGGCGTGGTGGCTCATGCCTGTAATTTCAACACTTTGGAGGCTGAGGAGGCAGGATTGCTTGACTAGCCTGGGAAACATAGTAAGACCTCATCTCTACAAAAAGTTAGCTGGGCATGGCGGCACACCTGTAGTCCCAGCTATTCAGGAGGCTGAGGAGGATCGCTTGAGCTTCAGATACCAAGGCTGCAGTGACCTGTAATCACACCACTTAATCTAGCCTGGGCAACAGAGGGAGACCTTGTCTTTTTTTTTTTTTTTTTTTTTTTGAGGCGGAGTTTCGCTCTGTCGTCCATCCTGGAGTGCGGGGGCGCACGGTCTCGGCTCACTGCAAGCTCCGCCTCCGGGGTTCACGCCATTCTCCTGCCTCAGCCAACCGAGTAGCTGGGACTACAGGAGCCTGCCACCACGCCCAGCTAATTTTTTATATTATTTTTAGTAGAGACGGGGTTTCACTGTGTTAGCCAGGATGGTCTGGATCTCCTGACCTCGTGATCCGCCAGTCTTGGCCTCCCAAAGTGCCGGGATTACAGGCGTGAGCCACCGCGCCCGGCCAGGAGACCTTGTCTTAAAAAAAACCAAAACAAAAACAAACTGGCCAGGTGCGGTGGCTCATGCCTGTAATCACAGCACTTTGAGAGGCCGAGGTGGGTGGGTTACTCGAGGTTAGGAGTTTGAGACCAGCCTGGCCAACATGGTGAAACTTTGTTTCTACTAAAAATACAAAAATTAGCTGGGCATGGTGGTACACCTGTAATCCCAGCTACTTGGGAGGCTGAGGCATGAGAATCCTTTGGACCTGGGACGCAGAGGTTGCAGTGTGCCGAGATCGCGCTACTGTACTCCAGCCTGGGCAACAAAAGTGAAACTCCGTCTCAAAACAACAAAAAACAAAACCAAACAAAAAACAGACATAATGATAAGAGTGCGGTGAATGTGTGCTTGACTCTGTGTGTGTGTGTGTGTGTGTGTGTGTATGTGTGTGTGTGACTCTCTCAATAAACTGGGAACTTGAGAATTGCTCCTTGCCTTACAGGTCATCATGAAATCTTTCTTAAACCCCAAAGAATCTGGTTAACATAACAAAGTTAACACAACATAGCTCCATAGTTATTGTTCACCACCTTATATTATATTAGAAATGAATTCCAGTAATTCTAGCCGCTGTGATAACTCATCTGGCTTTCTTCGTGCACGTGCACAAGACCAGAGCTTGTATCCCAACAGGAATGTGCGCTATGGGGTGCAGCGCTGGGAGTCACTGTGGTAGTTGAGGAGATGTAACATTTGCAACGTGTGGAGCCTGATGCAAGTATGTAGAAATTGTTCCAAATATCCATCATGTAACTTTTTTTCTATCTGCCACAAACAATCTGACATCATATAAAATTATAGATAGATAATTTGCTTCTCATTAATACCTAGTCAAGACTATCAACAATAAATTTTTTTTTTTTTTTTGATCAGCCAGGCGCAGTGGCTCACGCCTATAATCCCAGCACTTTGGGAGGCTGACTCAGGCAGATCACAAGGTCAGGAGTTCAAGACCAGCCTGGCCAATGTGGTGAAACCCTGTCTCTACTAAAAAAATATACAAAAATTAGCTGGGTGTGGTGGCATGCCCCTGTAGTCCCAGCTACTCAGGAGGCTGAGGCAGGAGAATCGCTTGAGCCTGGGAGGGGGAGTTTGCTGTGAGCCAAGACAGTGCCACTGCACTCCAGCCTGGGCGACAGAGTGAGACTCTGTCTCAAAAAAAAAAAAAAAAAAGTCATATTACAGGTCGAGTGTGGTGGCTCACACCTATAATCCCTGTATTTTGGGAGGCTGAGGCAGGAGGATCACTTGAGCACAGAAGTTTGAGTCCAGCCAGAGCAACATAGTGAGAACTGGTCTCTACAAAAAATAAAAAATTGTGACCGTGCATGGTGGTTCATGCCTGTAATGCCAGCACTTTGGGAGGCCAAGGTGGGCAGAGCACTTGAGGTCAGTAGTTCGAGACCAGCCTGACCAACACGGTAAAACCCCATCTCTACTAAAAATACAAAAATTAACCAGGCATGGTGGCATGCGCCTGTAGTCCCAGCTACTTGGGAGGCTGAGATGGGAGAATCACTCGAACCTGGGAGGCAGAGGATACAGTGAGGCGAGATAGTGCCACTGACCTCCAGCCTGGGCAGCAGAGCGAGACTCCATTTCAAAAATAAATAAATAAATAAATAAATAAATAATTAGCTGGGTGTGGTGGTGCACACCTGTAGTCCCAGCTACCTGGAAGGCTGAGGTGGGAGGATCGCTTGAGCCCAGGAGGTCGAGGGTGCAGTGAATTGTGATCACACCATTACACTCCAGTCTGAGTGACAGAGAAAGACCCTGCTTAAAAAAGAAAAGTTATATCACAAAGATATTATTATATGAAGAAGCAATTGAGCAGTGGTGTATTTTGAGGATCTTCTGCTGTCTTGAAAATCTGAGAGTAAGAAATTATTTTTTTGAAATCAGCAAGTCTTGGATCCTTTATATTTCCTCTCAGTTTCTTTAAAATCCGACAAATGCCCTTTAAAGCTCACCTCTTTTTATCTGTATCTTATAGGCAGCCAACAGAAGGCATGCAGTGTTTGCAATATTCTGCCTGGAAATCTCCTAAGCTGGATCATTGAGTAGATTAGGTGTGTGCTGTATTTTCCATGTTGTTGTAGGCAAGAGTGTGCTGAACTTGCTGCTACTACTGCATCATAAGGGTCTTCTTGCCTTCATCTTTCTTTCTTTCCTTCCTTCTTCTTCTTTCCTTCCTTCTTTCCTTCCTTCTTCCCTTCCTTCCTTCTTTCCTTCCTTTCTTCCTTTCCTTCCTTCCTCTCCTTCCTTTCCTTTCTTTTCCTTCCTTTCTTTTCCTTCCCTCCCTCCCTCCGTCTCTCCCTTCCTTCCTTCCTGTCTGCCTTTCTCTCTCTTTCTTTTCTTTCTTTCCTTCCTTCTTCCCTTCCTTCCTTCTTTCCTTCCTTCCTCTCCTTCCTTTCCCCTCCC
>NW_012105253.1:4173454-4186524 GCF_000951045.1 Mandrillus leucophaeus
CCTTCCTTCCTTCCTTCCTTCCTTCCTTCCTTCCTTCCTGTCTGCCTTTCTCTCTCTCTCTTTCTTTTCTTTCTCTTCTTTTCTTTTCTTTTCTTTCTTACTCTGTCTCCCAGGCTGGAGTGTAGTGGCACGATCTCGGCTCACTGCAGCCTCTTCTGGCTCCCAGGTTCAAGCAATTCTCCCACCTCAGCCTCCCTGGTAGCTACGACTACAGGCGTGGGTCACCACACCCGGCTTATTTTGCTTATTTTTGTATTTTTCGTAGAGAGGGGTTTCACCATGTTGGCCAGGCTGGTGTGGAAACTTCTGACCTCGAGTGGTCCGTTCTCCTCAGCCTCACAAAGTGCTGGTTACAGCCACTGCCCCTGGCTGCCTTTGTCTTTCATTTTCTTTCTACTTTTTTTTTTTTTTTTTTTTTGAGACAAAGTATCACTCTGTTGCCCAGGCTGGAGTGCAGTGGCGCCATCTTGGCTCACTGCAACCTCCACCTTCCAAGTTCAAGCAATTCTCCTGTCTCAGCCTCCTGAGTAGCTGGGATTATAGGCATGCACCACCACGCCCCGCTACTTTTTGTATTTTTAGTAGAGACGAGGTTTTGCCATGTTGGCCATGCTGCTCTCAAACTCCTGATCTCAGGTGATCCGCCTGCCTCGGCCTCCCAAAGTGCTGGGATTACAGGCGTGACCCATTGTACCCAGACTGCCTTCATCTTTAATAACTTTTTCCTCACTTTATGCTATCAGCCCTCTCCAACAGGCTCTTCTAGGCTCTTTCAGTGTTCCTTAACCACCTCCTCAAGGTCCTTCTAGCATCTTCTTGATGCCTAGTGTTAAGGCTAAGGCTAGCCTGGGCAACATAGAGAGACCCCCATTCTTAAAAAAGTTAGCCGGGTGTGGTGGTGCACCCTGTAGTCCCAGCTACTTGAGAAGCCAAGGTGGGAGGATCACTTTGGCCCAGGAGTTTGAGGTTGCAGTAAGCCATGATCATACCACTGTACACCAGCCTGAATGACAGAGCAAAACCCTGTTAAAAAAAAAATAATAATAATGCTGACTAGGTGTGGCGGCTTAGGCCTGTGATCCCAGCACTTTGGGAGACTGAGGTGGGTGGATCACTTGCGCTCAGAAGTTCAGGACAACCTGGGCAATATAGTGAGATACCCATCTCTACAAAAAATATAAAAAATTAGCTGGGCATGGTGGCAAGTGCCTGTAGTCCCAATTACTTGGGAGGCTGAGGTGGGAGCATCATTGCACCTGGGAGGTGGAGGTTGCAGTGAGCTATGATCTTGCCACACTACTCCAGCCCGGGTGACCCTGTCTCAAAGAAAAAATAAAAAGCTAATGCTACCTGTTTTAGGTTTTGGATACAGCAGCACTGCATTTTTAGGTAACAAAGTATGTTCTTGGTTATTTTTTGTGTGTAACAATTGAGGACTGCAAAAACTGGCTCACACCTATAATCTTAGCACTTTGGGAGACCAAGGTGGGAAGATTGCTTGAGCTCAGGAGTTCCTGGGAAACATAGCAAGACCCCATCTCTACTAAAAATAAAATAAAAAATAAAAATTAGCTAGGCATAGTGGTGCATACCTGTAGTCCTAGCTACTTGGGAGGCTGAGATAAGAGGGTTGCTTGAGCCTAGATGGAGGCTATGGTGAGCCATGGTCATGCCACTGCAATGTAGCCTGAGTGACAGAGCGAGATGCTGCCTCATAAAATAAAATAAAATAAAATAAAATAAAATAAAATAAAATAAAATAGAGCTGTGAAAAAGTCTCCATAAGAAGAAACACTCAATTCAACCTCCACACTAAGAGACTTAACTAATCCCCAGTAGGGCTTCTAGGGCCAAAGGCCATGCCCCTGGGATGACCCAGTCCCCTGTACATTTCTGCCTGTAAAAACATAAGGTTGCCAAAATAATTTACTATTTGTTGCAGCCAAAACCTGATGATAGACGCCTGACCTCCTTTGTGTTGGATTTGCCTTTGAAATCTTGCGATTGTAAATCCTTTCTCTGTCTTTTTGAGGTGTCTGTCTATTTTCTTCAACTGTGGAATACCTTTTTCAAGGACCTGGGAGCCATCCCTTGGAAATATCATAAAGAAGGAAAAGGTCCCTGTCTCCCAGTCTCTGTGGAAGCGTAGGAGCCTGACTTTGATAAACACCAGTGGGTGGACAGAGATGGCCTGATCATGTCCCTTAAGGCCCTTCAGTACTTTTCCTTTAGGACACACATGGTTTGCGTGGGTGAGGAGCAGGGCTTTGCTGCAAGAGGGCTTGCCTGGGTGGGTCTGGTTTGGGGTCCTTTCTGAGGTTGCTGTCAGAGAGTAGCTGGGGCTGCAACGGCACGGGGCTAGAGCAGCTGGGGCTGGCCCTCAACTCTTTCACTGTCTGGCCTCTCCAGGTCTCACCATGCAACCGGGTTGGGCTAGTCTGGGGCCTCAGGGTAGTTGCACTACTTATCTGGCAGTTGCAGATTTCAACAGTGAGTATTCTAGTGAGCAGGGCGGAAGCTACAATGCCTTGTCTGATCTAGCCTTGAAAGGCAGTGAGTCACAAGTCAGCCTGGAGTAAAGGGGAGGAAAGTAGACCCCATTTCATCACAGGAAGAGTGTGAAGGCCACATTCTACATTGTAGATGAGTACAAAGGGTGGGAGATAATGCTGTGACCATCTTTGGGGAATGCAGCTGGTCCAATCATCTACTTGGCCAGCATTCAGCTTTAATATGTTATATATAGTCTTTTATAGCCATAAATAGAAACACTTATTTGCCCCTCCATTTTCTGTTGGACTATTAGGCTCTCTCCCTTATTTGTGCGAGTTTACAAAATTTTAGGCATTTGTCCAGGGCCTATAAAGCTGGGAGAAATAGGCTGGGTGTGGTGGCTCATGCCTGTAATCCCAGCACTTTGGGAGGCCAAGGTGGGTGGATTACCTGAGGTTAGGAGTTCGAGACCAGCCTGGCCAATATTGTGAAACCCCATCTCTACTAAAAAATACAAAAATTAGCCAGGCATGGTGGCGCATACCTGTAGTTTCAGCTACTTGGGAGGCTGAGGCAGGAGAATCACTTGAACCCAGGAGGCAGAGGTTGCAGTGAGCCGAGATCGAGCCACTACATTCCAGCCTGGGTGACAGAGCGAGACTCCATCTCAAAAAAAAAAAAAAAAAAAGCTGGGAGAAATAGAGAAATAGGCTATCTATATACACTGATAGAAATCTGTGCCTTTGAGACCTATCTTACTGCATTCATGCTCTGGACCACTATGACTGCCAAATTATCTTCATTATTAGATCTAGCATTTAAGCCCAGGGACTTCATATGACTCTTTGCAGTGAATAAAACAAAACAAACAGCAGCAGCAGCAACAACAACAACAACAACAAAGAAAGCCCAGGGACACCAGTCACTTGAGATTTTTGTATTTGCCATTAAAAAAATGCCATTAAAAAATAAATTGTTAATAAGATATGAAAATTAAGAACATTAATTTTTCTTTTTGAAAATAATTACATAGAGATTAAATTAACAAAGAGAAGATGGCCGGATGCAGTGGCTCACACCTGTAATCTTAGCACTTTGGGAGTCAGAGGCAGGTGATCACTTGAGGCCAGGAGTTTGAGACCAGCCTGGCCATCTTGGTGAAACCCCATCTCTACTAAAAATAGAAAAATTCGCTGGGTGTTGTGGTGTACACCCATAGCCCCAGCTACTTGGGAGGCTGAGGCAGAAGAATCACTTGAACCTGGGAGGCAGAGGTCACAGTAAACCAAGATCATGCCAGTGTACTTCAGCCTGGGCAACAGAGTGAGACTCTTTCAAAAAAATAAAAATTAAAAAATTAAAAAATAACATAAAAGGGAGAAGATGAAATTAGTAGTGTCAAGTTTGAATTTTGAAAACTCTAAGAATCTCAATAATTTCTTGATAACAACAATATTCACCCCATAAGTCTATTTAGAGAAACACAATCATGCAAAGGTAGGGCTGTTTTCAAAGATTTTTAAATTTACACCCTCTCCCACTTTTAATTATTCAGAGAATATCAGTAAGAGAGATAGAGATCCACCTCTACCCAGGTAAAATCCCAAATCTGAGTCTAAGAGACTTTTGGAGATTTCTAAGTCTTACAGGATTGGCCGATTTGTTTGCCTGTGTATAGCGATAGACCAATACACTGAGACAGTAGGGTTTGCAATAGAGAAGGAGTTTAATAATCCCAAGGCCACTGAGTGAGGAGAAAAATGGAATCTTCAAGTCTCAAATCCACCTCTCCAAGGAGTTCCGGGGAAAGGTTTTTAAGTGGATCATGGATGACGAGGGGCTGGAAAATTGGGATCATTGATTGGTCAGGGTAAGGAGGATGAGATCATTAGGTAGAAACTGTAATCTTCCATGAGTCTCTTCCTTGCTGGGTCCTTCAGAACAGCTGGCGTCAGTAGTTTCTTCAGCTAGCAGAACCTAAAAGAGAAATTCAAATGGAAAGCTTACTTCATAATGCCTTAGATTTTATCTATAGAACAGAAACGGAACAGAGTCTTGTGACAAGGGCTATGTTATCCTGGGGAAGTAGGCAGCGACAAGCTACAAGGAAGTGGGCCAAAGGGCAAGCTGGCTGAATGATTACTGCTGATTGTGCTGCAAGCCTAGTTGAATTTTATCTTTTTTCCCTTAATCAGTTTTATAAAATTTCCTTGGGGATGGTTTCATAGCAGATGAGTATAGCTGGAAGAGTGTCATCCAGGTTGGATAGTTGGCACGATTTCAGCTCACTGCAACCTCCACCCCTCAGGGTCAAGTCATTCTCCTGCCTCCGCCTCCCGAGTAGCTTGGATTACAGGTGTGAGCCACTGTGCCCAGCTAATTTTTGTATTTTTAGTCAAGATGGGGTTTCACCATGTTGGCCAGGCTGGTCTTGAATTCTTGACCTCAGATGATCCACCTGCCACGGCCTCCCTAAGTGCTGGGATTACAAGCCTGAGCCGCTGCTCCTGGCATTGGAAGAGTGTTCTTATGGAATCCTCAGGAAAATCAGTCGGTGAAGCAGTTCCATTGGATCAGAATCATAATGTGGGATGCTTGAGGGTTTTTTGTTTTTTTTTTTTAATCTCCTTTAGTGTGATTTATGTGTACTGCAATGAATGAAAGCCTAGACTATCCATTGCAGCTATTGGATGCTCACATCGATGGAGGCCCTGTCTTTCCCCATCTCCAAGGTCCTGTCTTTCCCCATCTCCAATCCATCTGTGCGATTCTCTGGACAGAGAGGGTACACTTGACAGAGGGTTTTCACTTGGCACTATACTCATGTTCTCTTTTGGCACATTTTCAGTCCTAGACTCAGGCTTACATTTTTTGGCAAGTGTGTTTTTCTCTAATCATTTTAGTGTTGTCTGTCACAGAGCTGAATCTGTACCATATATAATCTCTATATTTTCACTGACACGATTTTCTACTCTAATTTTTACACATAACTATCCATATGCATAAACAGTCTCTGTACAGTATTTCTGAGAGTATTTCTCAGGGGGCAGAGTCACTGTTGAATATTGAAGGTAAAAACTTTGATGCCTTCAGAGAATGAATAAAGTTCCTGAAATAATTTTCTACTATAATACTCTTAATTCCATCTACAAATATAACTATCATCAACACTTGGCTCTGTATTTTTCCAGTCATTTATTTCTCAGAAAATATAGACAATTTTCTTTTTAGATAATTGAGGTTATATTGAATATATTACTTTGTAAGTATCTTTCCTATATTGTATGTTTTTTATTTTTTTCTCTTAAGAAACTCAGTTAAGTTCTTCTTTTGTCAATAGCTTATTTATGTCATTTGCCTATGTAAAAATTTTAAAAATGAATTATTGTTGAGTTGCTTTTGCTATTTTTCATTTGACATACTGTTTTCCTAATCTTTTTTTTTTTTTTTCTGTTGAGGAGTTTCACTCTTGTTGCCCAGGCTGGAGTGCAATGGCATGATCTCAGCTCACTGCAACCTCCGTCTCCCAGGTTCAAGTGATTCTCCTGTCTCAGCCTCCTGAGTAGCTGGGATTACAGGCATGTGCTACCACACCTGGCTAATTCTGTACTTTTAGTAGAAACAGGGTTTTGCCATGTTGGCCAGGCTGGTCTTGAACTCCTGATCTCAGGTGATCCACCCACCTCGACCTCCCAAAGTGCTGGGATTATAGGAGCCAGCCACCATGCCCGGTGCTGTTTTCCTAATCTGTTTAGATTTTTTGTATCCATTAGTTTTTGCTGCATAACAAATCATCCAAAAACTTAGTGGCTTAAAATAAGGAATATTTGTTATTTCTCAGGACTCTGTGGGTTTGGCTGGGAGGTTTTCTGGTCTGGACTGGCCTGGCAGATCTCTAAGGTCAGCTGGCAGCTCAGCTGGGGCCATGGTCTAGGGCTGGCTGCACACAAAAGTGAAGGCAGGGGCCAGGCGCAGTGACTCACACCTGTAAACCCAGCGCTTTGGGAGGCCGAAGCGGGCAGATGACCTGAGATCAGGAGTTGGAGGCCAGCCTGGCCAACATGGTGAAACCCTGTGTCTACTAAAAATAAAATAAAATAAAATAAAAAATCAACTGCATGTGGTGGCACACAACTGTAATCCCAGCTACTCGACAGGCTGAGGCATAATTGCTTGAACCTGGGAGGCGGAGGTTGCAGTGAGCTGAGATTGCACCACTGCACTCCAGCCTGGGTGACAGAGCGAGACTCCCTCTCAAAAAAAAAAAAAAAATAATAATAATAATAATAATAATAAATAATAAATAAGTAAAGTGAAATCATGTATCTGAGGACTCATTATGGCTATTTTGCAAAACATTTTGGAAATGTTGGCATTTTGCAAACAATCTTCCATGCTTCCATGCTTTTTTCCTCCCTCTCTTTGTCTTCCTCCTCCCTCCTTCCTCCTCCTTTTTCTTTTTTTTAAATGGAGATGGAGGTTTACCATGTTGCCCAGGCTGGTCTTGAATTCCTGAGCTCAAGCATTCCACCCACCTTGGCCTCCCAAAGTGCTGGGATTACAGGCGTGAGCCACCAAGACTGATCTTCCTCACCCTCTTCATTCATTGCTTCTGGATATTTCTTACTAAAACTAGAGCTGGAAGATTGACATTGTATTTGCCTTAACATGAAATAGTCAGGAGTGGCCTGGCAATACTCTGCTAGTAGGAGGTATAGGGAAAAATTCTTGTCAGAGTTTGCTGAAACAAAGCATCTGAAGTTCTTTAGGGACCAAAAAGTTATTTGTAAATTTAGAGAGCCACTTTTGCCATCTCAGTCTGTTTTGTGGCTTAAATTTAGAGTAAGGATGAAGCTCATGTGGTCATTTTGTGTGTGTGTGTGTGAAGACCTCAGGTATTCATTTAAATTATGAGAGTAAGAAAAGAATAGCCTTCAGGTAATCTACACACTAATCTCTAGTTAGAAAATATGAAGTTTTCTGTACATTTGTTCTAAAGGAATCACTTGAAGCATTAGTAATTTCTGGTGGGTTATGTTTATGGATACGTTTGGCTAGAGATTTTTCCATTTTGATGGATTCAGCTATTTCTTGTTTGTTTTTGAAATAGAATCTCACTCTGTTGCCCAGACTGAAGTGCAGTGGCACAATCTCGGCTCACGGCAACCCCTGCCTCCTCGTTCAAGTGATTCTCTTGCCTCAGCCTCCTGAGTAGCTGGGACTACAGGAGTGCACCACCACGTCCAGCTAATTTTTGTATTTTTAGTAGAGAAGGGGTTTCACCATGTTGGCCAGTCTGGTCTCAAACTCCTGACCTCAGGTGATCCGCCCACCTCAGCTTCCCAAAGTGCTGGGATTATAGGCATGAGCCACCACACCGGGTGGATTCAGCTTTTTCCTACTTAGCATTTCTCAACATGTATTCAGAACAATATTAAGTACATAACAATTTATGCTGCTTATAATAAAAGTCAACACATTTTGGAAAGTTGTATGAAACACTCCCCGTTTGAAGATTCACAGATCTTCTTTAATATCCCATATCAAAGTTTTGAGAAGTCTTGATGTAAATATACTTAACTCTGCTTTATTTAGTGTTTCACAAACTTGTTTTTCAAGTCACACTTAACAGTGTTCTTCAGAATACAATTTAGCACATATGTCCCTAGAAGAATGGCCCTTAGACAAGCAGTATTTCTTCTATAATTAAGAATCAAGACCAGCCTGGCCAACATGGTGAAGCTTCATTTCTACTAAAAATACAAAAATTAGCCGGGCGTGGTGGTGGGTGCCTGTAATCCCAGCTACTTGGGAGGCTGAGGAAGGGGATTCATTTGAGCCTGGGAGATAGAGGCTGCAGTGAGCCAAGATCACACCATTGCACTCCCACCTGGGCAACAGAGCAAAGCTCCGTCTCAAAAAAAAAAAAAAAAAAAAAAAAAAAGAATGGTGACTTATGAAGATCGTTGTTCCTGTAAGGATTGAGATCTCCAGAAACATTAGTCATCAGAGTTTGGAACACTTAAAAATGAAGTAAAAATGTCTTAATAATCAGTGCACAGCTTGGCAGGAAGTAATTTATTTAACAAGACATACCATATCCTTTACAAACAAACCAAATAAGAATGGAGAGAAATTAGGTCTTGTTGATTAAGTGAGGAAAAATTTTTAAAGTTTTCCCTCAATTAAGAGAGGTAAACATGTCTGGTTCTTGCTTTCTTCTAACATTTTTTTTCTCTATGCAGTTGACAAATAAAATAATAAAAGTTTTAGAAATGGGCCAGGCTGAACCTAGGAGGCAGAGGTTTGCGGTGAGCTGAGATCGTGCCATTGCACTCCAGCCTGGGCAACAAGAGTGAAACCCCATCTCAAAAAAAAAAAGGGGGCCAGGCATGGTGGCTCATGCCTGGCCTCCCAGCACTTTGGGAGGCTAAGGTGTTAGGATTACTTGAGCCCAGGAATTTGAAACCGGCCTGGGCAATGTAGAAAGATTCTGTCTCTACAAAAAATAAACATAATTAGCTGGCCATGGTGGCGTGCACCTCAAGTTCCAGCTACTTGGGGGGTCTGAGGTGAAAAGATTGCTTAAGCCCAGGGGGCTGAGACTGCAGTGAACTTTGATCATGCCACTGCACTCCAGTCTGGGTGGCAGAACAAGACCCTGTCTCACACACACACACACACAAAGCTTTAGAAGTGAGTGAATTAACGTTCTAAAAATCTAGCTCCCTGAAGGCAGAAATGTTTGTCTCAGGAGGTTGAGTTCTTTTCATTTAGAAGCTCCCCTCCCCCTGCTATATTTCTGAAAAAATATTATAATCTGGAAAAATATAATGTCACATTTTGTAGTTCACTGTCATATGCGGCTTGGGGGTTTCAACATGGTTGAACAGGTATTAGAATAGAACAGTCCGTGGGGCATCGGCAGCTTCTGAAATGTTCTTTGGGGATGAAATCGAGAGAGGAAGATGAGACAACCATGGAAGAATGTAGTTCATCTAAGGTAGTTTTCTCTGACGGAGAAAGGGCGGAAGGGACGGGGTAGCAGGCAATGGATGGTTCTCATGGGACAGGATGTTGATGAAGAAAAGAACAATTTCTATCCAGTGAGGAAGACATTTAAAGATTTATTTTGTAGTAGTGGTGGTAATGAATTCTTATTGGCCTTGTGTGCTTGTGGTCTGTGTATATTTATTGTTTTCTGATTTTTTCCTTTGGCTCACTCTATTATGGTATTGAGATACATGGCTGCAGTTGCTATATTTGGAGCTATTTATTGCATTAGCAACAGCTATTGACATATTCTTCCTCCAGCCCATGAATGATGTTAAAATATACATCATTTTTTTATTTCACTGCTCTATTTAATATCCATTGACTGCAAAGTGTGGGACCCATCAATTTTCGATGATATGTTCCTCATGGAGGGACGAAATGGTTCATGATGGGAACATCATTCTCTGGGAAAGCTATGTAGTCACTGCAGAAGTCTTTACACACACACACACACACACACACACACACACACATTATTGAGACCAGATCTCTCTCTGTTGCCCAACCTGGAGTGCAGTGCCATAATCTTGGCTCACTGCAACCTCAACCTCCTGGGCTCAAATAATCCTCCCACTTCAGTCTCTTGAGTAGCTGGTATTACAGGCACACACCATCATGCCTGGCTAAGTTTTGTATTTTTTGTAGAGACAAAGTTTCACCATGTTGCCTGGGCTTAAAAGTGTTATTGTTACAATAGGTGATTCCTTTGGCCATACCTCTGTGTGCGTGCGCGTGTGTGTCTGTGTGAAATGACATCACATTACAATAAGTCTCTTCTTATTTGCTGATGATTTCCAAATTCTCTCCCACTGTTCAGGAGTTCTCCAGGGTATGCCCAGTGTGTATCCGGGAATGCAGTCCTCCCAGTTTCTGTTTCCTCCAGCATGTCCTCAGAGGCACATCGTCTCAGTTCTAATATGGTAGTCTCCATTTGTTGTCTCCTTGCTCTGGCTGCTGCTGTGACATTCCCTGCTGATGCTTCTCAAGTCAAAACATACTCTCTTCTGACTCATTGCTCAGGTAGAAGTTATGTTCTACATTTCAATATGCTCACAGTGCTGAATGGGAGCATCGTCAATTAAAGATGGTCATAATTTCTTTGCTTCTCCTCTCATTGAGAGGTAGAGTCTAAGTCCCCCACTCCTTGAATCTGGCTGGCTCTAGTGGCTTACTTGACCAATAAAATGTGGCAGAAATTCTAGGACTTATTAGTCTAGGTCCTAAGTTTGCACCTTTCAAGTGGGCATCTTGAAATGCTTGCTTTGGGGTAAGCCAGCTACTGCAGAAGTCCATCTTACCTGTGACCACCATGTTGTGAGGAAGCCCAAGCCAGTCATGTAAGAGGCTGCAAGGAGAGAGTTCTTTCCATGTCCTTACTGTTCTATCCACACCAGCACGCTGACCAGACATGAGTGAAGGAGACATCCTGGTCATTCAGTGTTGGGGAGATCAGACCCAACACAAGGTTGTGGGGGCAACAAAGACCAGCGGAGTCAAAGGAATGAGAAAAAGACAGTTTGAGAGAGAAAGTGGGACCGGGGGCCATCGTGAGTGTGGAGGCGGCAAAAGGCTCTGAGCTCTGGGAGCCCACGCTATTTATTGGTGCTCAAAGAAACAGGTGGTGAGGATGTGGGGGTTGAAAGGGAACAGTGTACCAAGTGAATGAGAAACATATGGCTACTTGAGATAATGTGAGTGCTAGAAGCAAGGAGCCAGCAAGTCTAGCAGACATGCAAGCCCTGCCTCAGCTTCTCTCCCAACACTTGGCTTTTCTCCCAACATGCAACCCTTCTTTTTTTTGTAAAAACCACCACAGCTATCATTATTACAGCTATCATTATTACTAGCATAAGGTGCTCTCTTTTTCAAATTAATTGAGCAAGGCAATTGCAGGCTGTGAAGCCCTTAATTGCCAGTTGGTGATCCAGCTTCAATTTTTCTTAGCCCTTATTCAAAATGGAGTCACTCTGGTTTGAATGATTCCTACATATCTCCCCTTTCCCTTTTACAAGAGGACCCTTAATCTTAGGAGTTGCGGAAGGATGAAGGTCCATCTTCTATAACTTCTTCATGCTGAAAAGGGGCGATCATACTCCTGCCTACCTATTGGGGTCTCTTGTATTCAGGGTAGAGAGGTGTTCTGTCAGAAAGCATTTGGTCTGCTAAGCATCTATAGGTAAACCCTGGTGCTCCAGCAGTTTCTCAGCATGGCTTCTACTGGGGGAACCTGGTCCATGGTTGGGATCCATGGGCCCATCCAGTCTCCTGTTCCATGGTCATACACATCTTGAGGGCACCTACACGATCTGTTTATCTCCTGCAAAACACAAGGATACGCTCACCCCTACGTTAGTAAATCTACTGAAACACAAGCAAAAACTTTTGTGGCTATAGCTGGGAGGCATGCCATTGCTGAAGCATTTGTAACTCAGCTTCTACCTCTTTGGTTAATTACTGCAGAGTAAGACTTACCCTTGATAATGAGAAGCTGTCCCCTTCTAACAGAAGGCACAGAGAAAGCAAATCGAGGCTTAAAAGCAATCCTTAAACCTTCCATTTGCACTACAGGTGGGTCTGCTAGATGCTGTGGCTCATGATATATCTTCAGATGTTTGGTGGTCACCCACACGGGCACCTGATTGTCACCTGGAGAGACACAAGCAAATTCTCTTCCGCAAAAAATTATCTTACCTTTTTCTCAGCTCTTTGTATGTGCATCCCTCCACCATATATCTTGTCCAGTCTTTTTATTTTCCTTTTGTCCTGTCAGGTGTTGTTCAGCTGCAGTCATGGGTTGATCTTTTTGTAAATTAAAAAAATTAAATGTTAATAAAGCTAAATGCAATAGTATATGTGGTGTCTTATATTCCTGGTTCCCTCCTTTTTGCTTTTGTATTTGAGTTTTTAAAGTATGATTATCTCTTTCCACTACTGCTTGTCCTTGTGAGTTATATGCAATACCTATAGTGTGGGTAATACTCCATTGTTGAAAAAATGTAGCCATGGCTTTACTACAATATCCTGGGCTGTTACCAGTTTTGATTTTTCCCGGGATTCCCATAACTGAAAAGCAAGATAAAAAGTGTCTTTTAACATGAGCTGTAGCTTCCCCTGTTTGACATGTGGCCCAGATAAAATGTGAATAGGTATCTACTGAAACATGAACGAAGGACAATTTTCCAAAAGCAGGAATATGTGTTACATCCATCTGCCAGATGGAATTTGGAGATAAACATCTAGGGTTAACTCCTGTTCCTTAATGTGGTAGATGCAGGACTTGACAGGCAGAACAGTGTTGCACAATTTCTTTAGCTTGTTTCCATGATAGACCATAGCTTTTTCGAAGGCCTGTGGCATTAAGATGGGTTAAAGAATGAAATGTGGCCAGGTGTGGTGGCTCATGCCTGTAATCCCAGCACTTTGGGAGGCTGAGGTGGGCGGATCGCGAGGTCAGAAGATTGAGACCATCCTGGCTAACATGATGAAATCCCATCTCTACTAAAAACACACATGAGGCTGGG
>NW_012105253.1:4186739-4194242 GCF_000951045.1 Mandrillus leucophaeus
CCCTTGAGCAACGTGGGTGTTAGCAGCACTAAACCCCAATGCAGTAAAAAAAAAAAAAAAAAAAAAAAAAAAAGCACACAAAAATTAGCCACGTGTGGTGGCGGGCACCTGTAGTCCTGGCTACTCAAGAGGCTGAGGCAGGAGAATGGCATGAACCTAGGAGGTGGAGCTTGCAGTGAGCCAAGGTTGTGCCACTGCACTCCAGCCTGGGTGACACAGCAAGACTCTGTCTCAAAAATAAAATAAAATAAAAAATAAATAATGAAATGTTTGTGCATCAGCAAAAACTGCAGACACCAAAGAGTCCATCTTTTGATTAAGTTTAGTTAAAGTGCCAGGGAGGTTAGTATCTGCTCTCATTTGAGTGATATAGAAAGGTGAATGCCTTTGTTGTACTGCTTGCTGTAAAGAATGAAATAAGATTAAATTGTTCGTCAGTCACATTTTGAATTAAGGCACATTCAATATTTTGCATGGCTTGATTTTAGACTTAGGATAATGATTATCAAGAATGCCAACAAAACTGGCCAAATTAACTTGCCATTCTTGGGAATTAATATAGGCGTGTTGAATTTGTTGTTTTGTAATGGAACTATAATCGGATTTGGATCATCTCCCATTAACTTTGTTGTGCACAGCCTTGCTTGTCCTACTAACACAGCAATTTGATCTAAGTACAGAGTGAGCATTTTGGTTGTATTGTGAGGTAGAAAAAGCCACTCAACCAGATCATCCTGTTAAACTATAACTCCTGTAGGCAAATCTTAGTAGGAAAAACTAAAAACTATAATGGCTCTATTGGATTAATCCATTCTACTTGTGCTTGCTGAATTTTCTCCTCAATTAGTTGAAGTGCCTCCAATGCTTCTTTGGGCAGGGAGCGTTTACTGTTAAGGTTAGAATCACCTTGTAAAGTAGGAAAGAGGTGAGACATAGCATAGGTAGGAATGCCTAAAGTTACACGAATCCAATTAATGTCTCCTAATAATTTTTGGAAATCATTTAAGGTTTCTAAATTATTTCTTTGAATTTGAACATTTTGAGGCTTAAGAGCACTTTGCTGTACCTTCATTTCTAGATATTGAAAGGGAGTAGAAGTTTGGATTTTATTGGGGGCTATAATTAACCATGCTGCATTTACAGCCTTTTCTAACTGTTTGTAGCACACCATCAATTCTTCCCTAGTTTCAGCTGCACACAGAATATCATCCATTTAATGGATAATATGACATTTTTTGAACTGTTCTTTAACTGGCTTAATAGTTTTCCCGACATAAGTTTGACAAACAGTTGGGCTATTTAGCATGCCTTGTGGTAGTACTTTCCAATGGTATCTGTCTGTTGGTTCTTTATTATTTATGGTGGGAACAGTAAAAGCAAATTTTTCATAATCTTGGTTAGCTAAAGGAATGGTAAAAAAGCAATCCTTTAGATCTATCACTATGAGACGCCAGTATTTTGGGACCATTGTTGGGGAGGGCAGTCCTGGTTGTAGAGTGCCCATGGGTTGAATCACAACATTAACAGCCCTTAAATCTGTTAACATTCTCCATTTCCCTGATTTTTTCTTAATGACAAATACAGGAGAATTCCAAGGGGAGAAAGGAGGCTCTATATGTCCCTTTTGCAATTGTTCCTGCACCAGTTCTTTTAAAGCCTCCAGTTTTACCTGTTTCACTGGCCATTGCTCCACCCAAACCAGTTTGGCAGTTAGCCAAACAAGAGGAATGGGAGCCAGAGGCTCAACAATGGCCACTCCTAAAAATGACACCCCAATCCGGTCCGATCTGTTTGCTCTTTTAATTCTAAAGGTTCTGATTGACCATTTTTATCTTTTCCTAGTCCTTTTCCCGGGTGATATCCCATATTTTTCATCATTTGTCTATTATTACTATATTGATCCATAGGAATAGATATTTCAGCATCCCATTGTTGCAATAAGTCTCTACTTGATAAATTGTCAGGAATAGGTGTAATGATAGACTGAATTGTCTCTTCCTTACCATCTGGCCCTTGACATGGTAAAATCAAGTAACTCTGAAAAACTTCCGACGCAGCTGCTACTCCAACAATACCAATGGATGCCTTTTGCTTAGGCCAGTGCCGGGGCTATTGATTTATAGCAATAATAGAGACATCAGCTCCAGTATCTACTAGTCTTTCAAAATCTTTTCCCTGAATAGTTACTGTGCAAATAAGTTTTTTGTCAGACACCTGATTAACCCAATACACAGCCTTTCTGCTGGATTAGTGTTACCAAAGTCTCCTGTTCTTTTCACTGTGCTGCTTCCTAGTTTTATGTACAGTAACAGCAACAACTGAGCAATTCTTTCTCCTGGGGAGGCAGACCACGGAGTTGAGGAACTAATAACTAATTGAATTTCTCTGGTATAATCAGAGTCAATTATTCCCAAATGTACAGTAACAGACTAGACCTTCCAAGTAATAAACCAACTGTTCTTCAGGGTAAAGGTCCCCTAACTCCTGTGGGGACCTTCTTTGGTGGCTCCCCAGGACGTAAGGAGATGGGAATTGTGCTGTAGAGGTCTACAGCAGCACTGCCTGCTGAGGTGGGGGACAATAGTACAT
Source organism: Mandrillus leucophaeus (assembly GCF_000951045.1). NCBI lineage: Eukaryota > Metazoa > Chordata > Mammalia > Primates > Cercopithecidae > Mandrillus > Mandrillus leucophaeus. Next base: position 4,189,329 of record NW_012105253.1, read on the forward strand.
TTGTAAGGGCACTGGCTGTGCTAGGTATGTCTCGGTTTGTTGAGGGGCCCAAGGTGGGCCCCTCTTCCTGTTTCCCAAAAGAGGTTGTCCATCTTGGCTAAAGTTAGAATGACACTGACTTGCTCAGTGATTGCCTTTCTTACACCAGGGACATACACTGGGACTTTTCTGTTGATTGATGGTAGTAGTTTTTGCCTTTTGATTTCCTTTTCTACATTCCTTTCTTGTGTGTCCAAATTGCCCACAATTAAAGCAAGAGCCTGAGAAATGGGGCATATTCTTTCCTACTCTTAATCCAGCCATAGCCTGAGCTAAAAGAGTAGCCTTATGTAAGTTACTGCCAATGACATCACAAGCCTTAATACATTCAGCGAAATGAGCCTTCCCTCTCAGGGGCCTATGAGCAGTTTGACACTCTGCATTAGCATTATTGTATGCAAGAAGCTATATTACAACATCCTGAGCCGTTTTACCAGTTATGGCTTTATACCCAGCCTCTTGGAGCAGAGCAATAACATCAATACATGATTCTTTAGGTCCTTGTCAGACAGAACTGAAAGAAGAATATTTTTCCCCTGTAACATTTATCCTTTCCCATGCCTGTAAACACAGAAAGTGCAGCTGAACAATGGCAACATCCTCCATTACTGCTTGATTCTCTAATCGACCACAGTTAGGGCCAAAGCCCATTAACTGTTCAAAGGAAACAGGCACAGGTGGCTGTGCTTGCATTTTCCTTTGCCTTTGAGCTTCATCAGCCCACCAGGGTTTAAACTGCAAGTACTGAGATCGAGTGAGAACAGATTTTGTCAAAATATCCCAATCATATGGTATTAATCTATTATCAAGAACCATATTTTTTTAATAACATTTGCACAAAAGGAGAGTTCAGTCCATATTGACTAATGGCTTGCTTAAATTCTTTTAGTAACTTAAAAGGAAAAGAGGTCCAATTAGCTATACTCTGTCCTCCCTGCTGGATTATAGTAATGGGAAATTGCCATGCTTTAAGGTCTCCCTTGGCTCTAGCTTTTTGAATAGAATTTTGTATAGCACCACCAATTGCTCCAGGTTTTAATGTTGCAACTATAGGAACAGTAAGTTTTTCAGTTAATTTATTTTCTCAACCATTAAGGAGAGAGAGAGGAGGTGGCCATTCACTTAATTCAGCAGCTGGAGCCAATGGGCTAGTAAAATATATTTTTTTAAGTTTTCCTTTCTTTTCTTTAATCTCCTCTGGTAGTTGTTCCTCACACTCAATCTGAAGTTAGTTTTTTACATTCATCTTCCTCTTCCTCATCTGAATCTGCCTCATCATCTGTTTGAAATGGCTCAAGAGTTGTCTTTATTAGTGCCTACATTGACCAAATGGAAACTGGAATTTTTGGTCCATCTTTATACGTCTTTTTAAAATCTCTGCCAATTCTCTCGCATTCATCCAACTCCATAGTCCCTTGTTCCAGAAATCATGGGCAAAACTGCTGTACTGTACTAAGAGTGATAACAAATTCTGAGTACTAACTTTCACTCCCCATCTTCATAATAAATGCCTTAAGAAATGTAAATAAGCAGAAGGTCTGCTTTCACTTTGTCCCATTGTTACCCTGGTTCTTCTGAGTGCTCAGCTTTCCTGCTGAGCTTCTTTTAGACATCCTTGGGTGTCCTTTGATGATGTGTCCTCTGCTTTCACATGCTCTAGCATTCCTTCACCAAGGCCTCTGTTGTCCCACGTTGGGCAGCCAGGAATGTTGGGGTGATCAGACCCAACACCAGGTCGTGGGGGGCAACAAAGTCCGGCAGAGTCAAAGGAATGAGAAAAAGACAGTTTGAGAGAGAAAGTGGGACCAGGGGGCCATCGTGAGTGTGGAGGCTGCAAAGGCTTAGAGCTCTGGGAGCCCACACTATTTATTGGTGCTCAAAGAAACAGGTGGTGAGGATGTGGGAGTTGAAAGGAAACAGTGTATCAAGTGAATGAGAACATATGGCTATTTGAGATAATGGGAGTGCTAGAAGCAAGGAGCCAGCAAGTCTGGCAGACATGCAAGCCCTGCCTCAGCTTCTCTCCCAACAGTTCAGCTTTAGCCGACACTGCATGGAGAAGAATTGAGAAACCACTTGACAGTCAAAACTGGAGCCCTTGGCTGGGGATGCTGGCTTATGCCTGTAATCCCAGCACTTTGGAAGGCCAAGGCTGGCAGATCACCAGAGGTCATGAGTTTGAGACCAGCTTTGCCAACATGGTGAAACCCCATCTCTACAAAAAATTAGCCAGATGTGGCGGCCTGCACCTGTAGTCCTAGCTTCTCGGGAGGCTGAGGCAGGAGAATCACTTGAATCTGGGAGGCGGCGGTTGCAGTGAACAGAGACCACACCACTGCACTTCAGCCTGGGTGACAGAGCGAGACTCAGTCTCAAAAACAAAACAACAACGAAAAACTGGAGCCCTAGACATATGACCCCACCCTAGCTCTTCCTGGTCACTTGAGCCACCTGCGTTCCCAGTCATATGGAACAGAGGTCAGCTATTCCCACTTGATCTGCTTGCATTACTGATCTGCAAAGTCATGAGCATAATAAAAAGATGTTTCCTTATGCCACTAAGTTCTGGGTGGCTTGTTACACAGCAATAGATGACTGAAACAGGGAGAACATTGGCTTGTTTCAACTTATGCCATCCAGTGTTACAGAGGCTAATGGGTGTTCCCTGCACTCTATTGTTGTACAGAGATTTTAGGATAACAGCTTTCCTCAGACCTTTGTCATGAGTCCCTGGGCTGGAGGCCAAGAAAAATTGGCTAGAGAAGATACGAACAGCACACATCCTGCTTTATTCAAAATTGTTCATCTAGACAATTACCCCAAGCAATGTGGAATAAGAAACAATCTCTGGAGAGAATAAACAAGTCAGTTACAAAGAAATGGGAATTAGAATGTCCTCAGTCTTTTCAACAATACTAATGGAAGCTTGAAGATAATAGAACGCTTGAAAAATTTTGAGTGAAAATTATTTTCAACCTAGAATATACCCTCCAGACTATCAGTGAAGTGTGAAGATAGATAAAAACATTTTCAAAATAGATCAGGGAAAACAGATATCTGTCATGAAAGTGTTTTAAAGAAAATGCTGAAAGGTGCTCCAAAAGACAAACAATGAAAAAGATATAGGCTGTAAGAAATAAGAGATTCCATGCAGAAAAGGCACATGGAAGGTTTTTTAAGACAGAATCTCAGTCTGTTGCTGGAGTGCAGTGGTATGATCCCGGCTCACTGCAACTTCTGCCTCCAAGGTTCAAGCGATTCTCCTGCCTCAGCCGCCTGAGTAGATGGCATTACAGGTGCCCACCACCACGCCCAGCTAAGTTTTGTATTTTTACTAGAGACAGGGTTTTGCCATGTTGGCCAGGCTGGTCTCAAACTCCTGACCTCAGGTGATTTGCCTGCCTTGGCCTCCCAAAGTGCTGGGATTACAGGCATGAGCCACTGCAACTCGCCTTTTTTATCTTTTCTGAAAGTATACTTGAGAAAGGGAAATCTTAAGATGGTGGCTGTGCAGCATATCTAGAGTACACTCTCGATTTGAGGTACGCCTTTCAAAAAAAAAGAATGGATAAATTTTCTGACATGTTTAATCATGGGGGGAATATATTTAAAGTATGGCATTGAACTATTGGAAATTATAGAAAAACTTAAATATTCACAAAAAATGTAGCAGATTAACTCCAGATAAGGTAGTGAATTATATGAGAAAGAAAATATAATCTTAATATATCCCTAACTCACGGGGAACAATATTTACATAGTCACAGTCACAATAGGGAAAAAATGAAATGAGGGTCAAAATTATAAACGGTTGACTTGGGAGAGGAAAAAATAATTAGAAGTGAGCAACATCTTTATTTACCATAATATGAAGTTATTGATATTGTTAAAAATAGATGACTCAAGAGGTTATATGTACTTTATTTAGAAATGTGAATATAAGTATTTGAAGAAAAATCAGTTGAGTTGAGAATGGCTTGCTCTGGGGAATGGGATGAGATGAGGAAGACAGCGGGGAAAAAGGAAATACCTGTTGGTGATGGAAGCACTTTAGTGCTGTATGAATTTTTTAACTACTTACATGTAATACTTTAAAAAATACAAAAAATATTTGGAGGCCAGGTGCAGTGGCTCACCCCTGTAATCACAGCACTTTGGAAGGTGGATTTCCTGAAGTCAGGAGTTTGAGACCAGCCTGGCCAACATGGCGAAACCCTGTCTCCACTGAAAATACAAAAATTAGCCAGGCGTGGTGGCATACACCTGTAGTCCCAGCTCCTTGGAAGGCTGAGGCAGGAGAATCACTTGGACCCAGGAGGTGAAGGTTGCAGTGAGCTGAGATGGCACCACTGCATGGCAGCCTGGGCCACAGAGCCAGCAAGTGTATAGATACTAAAAGTAAAATTAGGGAATCTTAAAAATAACAAAGTACATTTTGTGTTTGATTACAGAAGAAGTATGTTGCTGAACAAAATACAAAATACAAAAATACCTGATGAAGAAAATAATCTGTATACATGACCCTTGAGCAACGTGGGTGTTAGCAGCACTAAACCCCAATGCAGTAAAAAAAAAAAAAAAAAAAAAGCCACATATAACTTTTGATTCCTCCTCAAATTTAACTATTAACAGCCTACTGTTGACTGGAAGTCTGACTGATTACATAAACAGTTGTTTAACACATATTTTATATGTTTTATGTGCTAAATACTGTATTCTTACAATGAAGTAAACTAGAGAAAATGTTGACAAGAAATTCATAAGAGAAAATATATTTACCATTCATTAAGTGAAAGTGAGTTATCATAAAGGTCTTCATCCTTGGTGTGTGCACATTGAGGTGGAGGAAGAGGAGAGGGATTGTCTTGCTGTCTC
>NW_012105253.1:4195052-4195644 GCF_000951045.1 Mandrillus leucophaeus
GTTCAGGACTGGGCAGAATGGCTCATACTTGCAGTTCCAGCACTTTGGGAAGCTGAGGAGGAAGGATTGTTTGAGCCAAGAGTTCAAGATCAGCCTGGGCTACAGAGCAAGACCCTGTCGCTACCAAAAAAAAAAAAATTTAGTTGGGCATGGTGGTGTGCATGTGTGGTCCTGCTACTCAGAAAGCTGCGGTGGGAGGACTGCTTGAGCCCAGGAATTTGACGTTTCAGTAAGCTATGATCACACCATTGCACACCAGCCTGGGTAATAGAAAGAGATCTTGTCTCAAAAACAAAAACAGGTTAAAGCAGATATCCTTTCTCCTCAATAATTTTCTTAAAGGTATCTGAGAACTTGTCTGCTGCTTCTTGGTTAGCAGAATCTGCTTCTCCTGTTATCTTGACATTTTTAAGCCAAAATTATCAAACCATCCTTTGCTGGCATTAAATTCTCCAGCTTTAGATATTTTACCTTTCTTTTACTTTAAGTTGTTTTATAATGACCTTGCTTTTTCTCAAATCATATTAAAATCCATAACTATGCCTGCCTTATAGCAACCTTCCACACACATAAAAGCTGCATTTTTTTTTTT
>NW_012105253.1:4197824-4199017 GCF_000951045.1 Mandrillus leucophaeus
TATGTTGCTGAACAAAATACAAAATACAAAAATACCTGATGAAGAAAATAATCTGTATACATGACCCTTGAGCAACGTGGGTGTTAGCAGCACTAAACCCCAATGCAGTAAAAAAAAAAAAAAAAAAAAAGCCACATATAACTTTTGATTCCTCCTCAAATTTAACTATTAACAGCCTACTGTTGACTGGAAGTCTGACTGATTACATAAACAGTTGATTAACACATATTTTATATGTTTTATGTGCTAAATACTGTATTCTTACAATGAAGTAAACTAGAGAAAATGTTGACAAGAAATTCATAAGAGAAAATATATTTACCATTCATTAAGTGAAAGTGAGTTATCATAAAGGTCTTCATCCTTGGTGTGTGCACATTGAGGTGGAGGAAGAGGAGAGGGATTGTCTTGCTGTCTCAGGGTGGCAGAGGAGGAAGAGGTGGAGGACATAGAAGGAGAGGCAGGGGAGAAGGCACACTTTGTGCAACTTACAGAAATGCATAGTAATTTCTGTCTGACTTTTCTGTTTTTTCATTCCTATAAAAGTATTTCTATATGGTACCAATCCACTCCTTCCACCATTTGCTTTAGTTTTAGTGTCTGTATCATAGAAAGGTCTATGTTGTCTGGAGCTGGCTTAGAAGCACTCACCTCCATCAAGTTGTTGTCTGTTCATTCCTCTGGTGTGGTGTCTATTAGCTCTTACATTTCTTCAAGATCCATGTCTTGAAACCCTTCACCCTTCAATCACTTTTTGTGCTGCATCCATGATCTTCATCATGATTTCCCTGATTGGCTCTGTCATAACTCCTATGAACTCCAGCCTGGGTGACAGAGTGAGACCTTGTCTCAAAAAAACAAAACAAAGACCAGTTTTGGTGACTCACGCCTGTAATCCCAGGAATTTGGGAGGCCAAGGCAGGCGGCTCACTCAAGGCCAGGAGTTCAAGACCAGCCTGGCCAACATGGTGAAACTTCATCTCTACAAAATACAAAAACTCTGTCCTCACATAATACAAACATTAACTGGATGTGGTGGCACATGCCTGTAGTCCACTACTCAGGAGGCTGAAGCATGAGAATTGTGTGAATCAAGGAGGCAGAGGTTGCATTGAGCCCGGATCATGCCACTGCACTCCAGCCTGGGTGACAGAGTAAGAGTCTTTCTCATAAAAAAAAAAAAAAAAAAAAAA
>NW_012105253.1:4199745-4209261 GCF_000951045.1 Mandrillus leucophaeus
ATTTTCAATATGAAACAAAAAGGTATTTCAAAAAAGTGCAAGGTTTTTTGCACCTGCTGGCTTAGTTGTGGCAATGGCTTGATGAATTTCTTTTTCCTTTTTTACAATGGTCCTTATTGTCTCATGCATCTGTGTGAAGAGACCACCAAACAGGCTTTGTGTGAGCAACAACGCTTTTTATTTCACCTTGCAGATGGGCTGAGTCCAAAAAGAGAGTCAGCAAAGGGTGGTGGGATTATCATTAGTTCTTACAGGTTTTGGGATAGGCGGTGGAGTTAGGAGTAATGTTTTGTGGGCAGGTGGTGGATCTCACAAAGTACATTCTCAAAGGTGGGGAGAATTACAAAGAACTTTCTTAAGGGTGGGGGAGATTACAAAGAATCTTCTTAAGGGTGGGGGAGATTACGAAGTACATTGATCAGTTAGGGTGGGGACGAAACAAATCACAATGGTGGAGTGTCATCAGTTAAGGCTATTTTCACTTCTTTTGTGGATCTTCAGTTGCTTCAGGCCATCTGGATGTATACATGCAGGTCACAGGATACATGACTTAGCTTGGGCTCAGAGGCCTGACATTCCGGCCTTCTTATATTAATAAGAAAAATAAAATAAAATAGTATTTAAGTGTTGGGGCAGCAAAAATTTTTGGGGGTGGCTCGGAGAGATAATGGGCAATGTTTCTCAGGGCTGCTTCGAGGGGGATTAGGAGTGGCATGGGAACCTAGAGTGGGAGACATTAAGTTGAAGGAAGATTTTGTGGTAAGGGGTGATATTGTGGGGTTGTTAGAAGGAGCATTCATCATATAGAATGATTGGTGATGGCCTGGACAAGGTTTTGGATGAATTGAGAAACTAAACGGAAGACACAAGGTCTGAATGAGAGAAGGAGAAAAACAAGTATTAAAGGACTAAGAATTGGGAGGACCCAGGAAATCCAATTAGAGAGTGCCCAAGGGGGTTCAGCATAATTACTTGCTTGGTTGGCAAGTTTTTGGGCTCTATCCTTGAGTTTTTTTATGTTGTCATATACCAGGCCAGATTTATTAAGGTAAACACAACACTCTTCATTTAAAAATATACAGAGTCCTCCTTTTTCAGCAGTGAGTACGTCAAGGCCTCAGCGGTTTTGGAGGACAACTGCAGCTAGAGAGTTCACTTGGGCGTGAAGAACTGATAAAGTTTGTGATAGGTAGGTGATGCTAGCAGAAAAGTACCTACATGGAAGAGGTTATGAAATGACGATAGAATAGAATGAACCTGTGAGACTGGAAGGAGATATTTTCCATGGTCCAAGAACCATTTGCCTTGTGTGGGAAGAGATAGATAGGTGGAAGTTTTAGTGGGAGAGTAGGTGGGAGTGATCGATGAGAAGGAGAAAAACTGGCCATGAGGGACAGAAATTGGAATGCTAGCTGCTGCTTTAGCTACCTTATCAGCATAAGCCTTGCCCTGAGTGATGGGATCTGATGCCTTTTGGTGGCCCTTGCAGTGTATGACTCCAGCTTCCTTTGGAAGTAAAGCGGTGTTGAGAAGAGTTTTTATTAAGGAGGCATTGATGATGGAGGACCCTTATGTAGTGAGGAAACCTCTTTCTGCCCATATAACAGGATGGTAGTGCAGGATATGGAAGGCATATTTAGAGTCAGTATAAATATTGACACGTAATTCCTTTGCAAGAGTGAGGGCCTGAGTTAAGGCAAGGAGTTCAGCTTGCTGAGAGGTAGTGGAGGGGGGCAGAGCAGTAGCCTCAGTGATACATGTGGAAGATACTATAGCATAGCCTGCCTTTGTTGGTGAGTGGTAATTAGGCCTGGTGGAACTGCCATCAGTAAACCAAATGTGATCAAGGTGAGAAACAGGAAAGAAGGAACTATGGGGAAATGGAGTGAATGTCAGGTGTATCAGAGATACAGTCATGGGGGTCAGGTGTGGTATCCGGAATAATGTGGGAGGCCGGATTGAAGTTCAGGCCAGGAACAATGGTAATTGTGGGAGACTCAACAAAGAGTGAGTGTAGCCAAAGGAGCCGGAGGGCAGAAAGTATATGCATCAGGTATGAGGAAGGAAATAGATTCTGGAAGTTATGAGAACTGCAGAGAGTGAGTTGAGCATAGTTTGTGATTTTGAGGGCCTCTAAAAGTATTAAAGCAGCGGCAGCCGCGACACACAGACATGAGGGCTAAACTAAAAGAGTAACGTCAAGTTGTGTGGACAGAAAGGTCCTGTATGGCGAGGTCCCAGCTTTTGGGTAAGAATTCTAACCACACAGCCCTGCACTTTGGCTGTGTGTAATGAAAAATGTTGGGATGAGTTAGGCAGAGCTAGTGTGGGAGCAGCTTAAAAAGCTTCTAAAGAATAATGGGTTGTGGAGGGAGATATTGAGGATAGGAGAGTATATGGGTTTGGCACCACGGGGTGGAGAAGTAAAATAATATTACATAACCTCTTCCATGTAGGTACTTTTCTGGTTGATAAGGTGCAGATCCTGAACTAACCTGTAAGACTTATCCAGTTTTTGGACAGGTAAAATGGGGTAATTGTAAGGAGAGTTTGTAGGCTTTAAAAGGCCATGCTGTACCAGGCGAGTGATAACAGGCTTTAATCCTTTTAAAGCGTTATCCTTTTAAAGCGTTTAAAACTGTGGGATGGGATATTGGCATTGAGCGGGGTAAGAGTGATTAGGTTTTAATGGGATGGTAAGGGATGCATGATCGGTCTCCAAGGAGGGAGTAGAGGTATCCTATACTTGTGGATTAAGTTGGGGAGATACAAGCGGAGGATGTGAAAGAGGCTTTGAATTGAGGAAAAGGGCAGCAATAAAGTATGGCTGTAGCCCAGGAATAATCAGGGAAGCAGATAATTTAGTTAAAATGTCTCAGCCTAATAAAGGAGCTGGGCAGGTGGGGATAACTAAAAAGGAGCGCTTAAAAGAATGTTGTCCAAGTTGGCACCAGAGTCGGGGAGTTTTAAGAGGTTTAGAAGCCTGGCCGTCAATACCCACAAGAGTCATGGAGGCAAGGGAAACGAGCCCTTGAAAAGAAGGTAATGTGGAGTGGGTAGCCTCCGTATTAAGAAGGGGATGGACTCACCCTTCACTGTAAGAGTTACCCAAAGCATCTGTGATGGTCCTGTAGGCTTCTGAGGCAATCGGAGAAGAGTCAGTCTTCAGCCACTAAGCCAAGAAGATCTGGGAAGGAGTCAGAGAGCCTTGGGCCAGAATTCCAGGGGCTCTGGGAGTGATTGCTGGGTTGGATATTCTGATTTCCAGTGGGGTCCCGCACAGATGGGACATGGCTTAGGAGGGATCCCCAGGCTGTGGGCATTCCTTGGCCCAGTGGCCAGATTGCTGGCACTTGAATCAAGATCCTGGGGTAGGCAATCCTGGAGGAATGCCTGGCCACTGTGGTTCAGGCGTTTGGAAGTTCTTGTGTGCTGGAGATGTGGCTGGGGTTTGTCTCACAGTGGAGGCAAGGAATTGCAATTCAGAAATACGTTGCTACTTGACTGCCTCTACTCTATTATTGTACACCTTGAAGGCGAGATTAAGTAAGTCCTGTTGTGGGGTTTGAGGGCCGGAATCTAATTTTTGGAGCTTTATTTAATGGTGGGAGCGGATTGGGTAATAAAATGCATAGTGAAAATAAGGCAGTCTTCTGGGCTTTCTGGATCTAGGATGGTAAACGTCTAAGGGTTGTGGCCAAATGGGCCATGAACTGGCTTGAGTTTTTATATTTGATGAAAAAGAGCCTAAACGCTAACTGATTTGGGAGAGGTCGGATAAAGAAAAAGGAGCATTAACCTTGGCTATGGCTTCAGCTCCAGCCACCTCTTTAAGAGGAAATTGTTGGGCAGGTAGGGGAGGGTAGTTGCAGAATGAAACTGTAAGCCAGACTGGGTGTGAGACGGGGTGATAAAAGGATTATAGGGTGGGTGAGTGGAGTCTGAGGAAGAGTTGGGACCTGGATCTGCCTGGCAAGGTGCAGCCTGGGGAGAAGGGGAGAGGTCAGACGAGTCCCTAGAAAAGGATTCAAAGGACTCAGAGCTTGGGGTGGATACTGAAGGAACAGACAGGAGAGAAAGAAGATAGATTTGGGACAAGTCTCATTGGGAGCAGAGACTAGGGAGGGACAAATGTGTAAAAGAATGCCTGGACATCAGGCACCTCAGACCATTTGCCCATTTTTCAACAAAAATTATCTAGATCTTGTAGGACAGACAAATCGAAAGTTCCATTCTCTGGCCACTTGGAACTACTGTTGAGTTTGTATTGGGGCCAATTGGTATTGCAGAAGAATATAAGATGCTTAGATTTTAGGTCAGGGGAGAGTTGAAGAGGTTTTAAGTTCTTGAGAACACAGGCAAGGGAGAAGGAGGAGGAATGGAGGGCAGAAGGTTGCCCATGGTGAAGGAGGCAAGTTTAGAGAGAAGGGTAGAGACATGGAGAAGAGGGTGGGGAGCAGCCCTGGGCTGCAGTGTGGGTGAGCAGCCAAAGCAGGCGTTCCCGAGTTGACTTCCCACCAAGGGTGTGTAGGTGAATGACCAAGGAAGGTGTCCCTGCAGTGATTAGACACCAATGGAGTGTGGTGAATAATCAGGCAGGCGTCCCTGCAGTGACTAAACACCAAGGGAAGGCTGTCTTCCCGAGTCCGTGACCGGCGCCGGAGTTTTGGGTCCACAAATAAAATGTGTCTCCTTCGTCTCTACTAGAAAGGAAAAAGAACTGGAATTGGAAGGACAGGGAGATTGAAGGGTAGCGAGAGAGGCTGGAGAAGAGAGTGAAAAGACCGCTTACCCAATTTGAAATTGGTGAGATGTTCCTTGGGTTGGTTGGTCTGAGGACCTGAGGTCATAGGTGGATCTCTTCATGGAGTGAGGGTGAGGACAGGGGACTGTTCTCCTGAAGGAGTCCCTCTGACCTGGGTATTCGGCACCAAATGTCTCACGCGTCCATGTGAAGAGATCACCAAACAGGCTTTGTGTGAGCAGCAAGGCTGTTTATTTCACCTGGGTGCAGACGGGCTGAGTCCAAAAAGAGAGTCAGCAAAGGGTGGTGGGGTTATCATTATTTCTTATAGGTTTTGGGATAGGTGGTGGAGTTAGGAGCAATGTTTTGCGGGCAGGGGGTGGATCTCACAAAGTGCATTCTCAAGGGTGGGGAGAATTACAAAGAACCTTCTTATGGGTGGGGGAGATTACGAAGTACATTGATCAGTTAGGGTAGGGAAGAAACAAATCACAATGGCGGAGTGTCATCAGTTAAGGCTATTTTCACTTCTTTTGTGGATCTTCAATTGCTTCAGGCCATCTGGATGTATACATGCAGGTCACGGGATACAATGGCTTAGCTTGGGCTCAGAGGCTTGACACTTATGCTGGATTCATTTATCTTGAAATGGTTGCAACCACAGTTGCAGACCTCAATCTATGGTACCTATCAAGCAATTTAGCTTTTTATCGTAATGTCATGACTTTCCTCTGCTTCTTAGGAGCACTTTCAGCATCACTAGTGGCACTTTGTATGGGTCCAATTGTGCTGTTCAAGGTTTATAACATTGCACTAAACAAGATGAAAATACACAAGAAATTTAAGAACTTAAGAGATTTTTTTTTTTTGAGACCGAGTTTCACTGTTGTTGCCCAGGCTTGAGTGCCTGGCGTGATCTTGGCTCATCGCAACCTCTACCTCCTAGGTTCAAGCGATTCTCCTGCCTCAGCCTCCTGAGTAGCTGGGATTACAGGCATGTGCTACCATGCCCGGCTAATTTTTTGAATTAAAAATTCAAAAAAAGAAAAAGTAAGAAAAATGCTTACTATGTTTCCCTTAATTACTAAGTTTACTCATTTTTTTTATTTTTTATTTTTGAGATGGAGTCTCACTCTGTTGCCTAGGCTGGAGTGCAGTGGAGTGATCTTGGCTCACTGCAACCTCCATCTCCTGGGTTCAGGCGATTCTCCTGCCTCAGTTTACTGAGTAGCTGGGACTACAGGCATGTGCCACCATGCCCAGCTAATTTTTGTATTTTTAGTTGAGACAGGGTTTCACTATGTTGGCCAGGCTGGTCTCAAACTTGTGACCTCATGATCCGCCTGCTTCAGCCTCCCAAAGTGCTGGGATTACAGGCATGAGCCACCATGCCCAGCCTACTAATTTTTTATATTAAAGAGTTAATGTCATTGTCATCTCCAGTGGTGCCAAATAAGGTTTTAATGTGTTTGTTTTGTTTTGATTTGATCTATTTTGGTTTAATCTGCACTTTGGCTCTGTCTTTTTTGAGTATGCTCTATACATTTCCATCAATTAGAGTGCAAAAGCACAGCTGCTCAGAGCAGCCTGAGGAATGTGAGGGATGCCGAACTTATCAGCCCCAGAGAGACATGAGCATGAGACTGCAGTCACATTCCCAGCACCCATCCCCGGGGCAATTGTTTACAGGTATTTGTTTCTTCTTTCTTTCCCTGTAGTTTCCGGATAACTGATAAACTACCTGAAATGTTACTACAAGTTGCACAACGTGACCCTCACCCATTATTCTGGGATTTGTGATACAAGGACGAGGCACAGCCAGTCAGTAGCTTATGTTATTGTAATGAACCAATGTAAATTCTTGGTAAACTTAGAAATTTCCTCCTAAGTTCTTTTTAATTCTTTAAAAACCCACTTGAAGGGCAACAGTTCTAGGACTCCTGGGCTCTAGCTCTCAACCTTGACCCAAATAAACCCTCTACTTAATTTTGCCTCAGTTTCTTCTTAGGTCAACAAGAGTCATGCAAAAACTGTTTCAGCTTTGCTTTGACCAGAGACAGTTCTGTTTTTGTTTATTTGTTTGTTTTTTGAGACAGAGTCTTGCTCTGTCACCCAGGCTGGAGTGCAATGGTGCAATCTCAGCTCACTGCAACCTCTGCCTCCCAGGTTCAAGTGATTCTCCTGCCTCAGCCTCCCAAATAGCTGCAATTACAGGCGTGCGCCACCACACCCAGCTAATTTTTGTATTTGTAGTGGAGATGGGGTTTCACCTTGTTGGCCAGGTTGGTCTTGATCTCCTGACCTTGTGATCTGCCTGCCTCCGCCTCCCAAAGTGCTGGGATTACAGACATGAGTCACTGTACCCAGCTACCACAAGTGTTTTTCTAAAACACAAACCTTGCTACTCCTTGTTTAAAAGCCTTGAACAGCCTTTCTCTGCCTTCAGGAGAGTCAACTCCTTGTACATATTCCAAGGCCTTTCACGTCCAGGACGTCTTTTTTTAGAGATGAGTGTCCACCTAACACCCAAACCACTGCCTTCCAGAATTCTGGATTTCATGGAAGAATCCATTTTCAAAATGTATTTGGGGAATGGCACCGGATATATTTAGTATACCCAACCCTCCTGGTCTTTAGGCAACAGATCCCCTTTCTGTCCATTCTTATTTTTTCTCAGCCCTGAGACTCATTTCATGCATGACTCTAAATTACATGTAGAAGACAGACCTAGCTCAGAATCTGACTTGTGCATGAAAAGTTTGTCCCCAGATTTAGATCTATTATTGCACTTCTTACTAAACCTGGAGATGCTTAGTTTTCTTGCAGTTAATCTTTTATTGTGTCTCTATCCAGTAAGAAAGGAAGTGATGGAAGTGTATGGGACAGTGGGACAGGTAAGCATAGCTTGCAGGTTTGCTGTTTGTCAGTATATCAGTATTTAAAGTTTACAAATTTGGGGCCCATACTCTTGAATGTAAGTCTTTGACTTCTCATGGAGCCTGTGTATTTGCTCATGCATTATTAAATTCCAGGAAAATCACTTCCCCTACTCTCCTGGGGAAATCCTGACAGCTTTTTCAAATCCTATTCAATGATAACCTCTTGCGTAATCATTCCTGCATATTGGTCATCTCCTCCTGCCTATTTGCAATTAATAGAACCTCTTCTGTTTTCTCACAGTACTCTGATCATACCTCCACCATAACTTATCACCTTGTATAAGCCGTTCATCTCAGCTCTCACCCACTGCATTAGACAAGAGCTTCTTGAAGGCAGGGACTATATATTTTTCATCTCTTTTCCTCTTTCCCTGAGAATTGTTTTCAAGGGTAGCCTAGTAGGAAGCAACGCAGATTGTGAAGTGTTGAAAGTATTTCTAGAGGCTGTAGAAGGAAACCACCCTTGTAGCTCATCTTACACTGCCTATTACCTATTAAGAATATCTCAACCCAAAAGACACTGGCACATCCTTAGAATCCCATTCAGTCATTAATAGTCCAGCCAGGTGCAGTGGCTCATGCCTATAATCCCAGCACTTTGGGACACCAGTGTGGGAGGATCACTTGAGACCAGGAGTTCAAGACCAGCCTGGGCAACAGAACAAGACTTCACATTTACTAAAAATTTAAAAATTAGCCAGGTGTAGGCGAGGCGCAGTGGCTCACGCCTGTAATCCCAGCACTTTGGGAGGCTGAGGCAGGTGGATCATGAGGTCAAGAGATTGAGACCATCTTGGCCAACATGCTGAAACCCCATCTCTACTAAAAATACAAAAATTAGCCAGGCATAGTGGTGGGCACCTGTAATCCCAGCTACTCGGGAGGCTGAGGTAGTGGAATCACTTGAACCCAGGAGGTGGAGGTTGCAGTGAGCCGAGATCATGCCATTGCACTCTAGCCTGGTGACAGAGCAAGGCGCCATCTGAAAAAAAAAAAAAAAAGAAACAAGAAAAAAGAAAAAAATTAGCCTGCTGTGGTGGTGCGTGCCTATAGTCCTAGCTACCTGGGAGGCTGAAGTGGGAGGATTGCTTGAGACTGGGAGTTTGAAGTTGCAGTAAGCGCCACCACTGTGCTCCAGCCTGGGTGACAGAGTAAGACCCTGTCTCGAAAACAAAAAATAATAATAATCCAGTTTGCCATCCTGTTGTATGAATATGTCTCCTAAGCAAGGCCTAGTGTGAGGTCACTGAGGTTTGCAGGTTTCCACTAATTTCATTAAGTCCCAAAAGCAGGAGTGGTCTCAGCAAACATATAGCTTCCCCCTTTCATGCATCTAGTATAACTGAGCTAAGAGACAGTCTTACCTCTTGCTCTGAGTCTCTTTCAAGATATTAATGTGATACTGGATCTCCCTCAAATCTTAATCCATTTATTCATTTATTTACCCTCAGTTCCTATTGTTTCTTCTTTCCATAAATACCCAAACATTTTCACCTTTGGAAGCCGACATTACAGTCTAGACCAGCTGCTGTGCTGGACCAGATTACAGGCAGCAACACTAGTCCCAAAAGGACCTCCCCCTCAGTCCACTTCCATTCATACAGGGTAAGGTGCAGAACTAGCAGGCTATTGTTATCACCAGGTAATATAGCTGCATTAACTATACGAAAATAATCCCAATCTAAGCCATTGGAACTCTTAAATTCTTTTGAGACTGAAAGGAATGTGAATTATGGGTCTGGGTCATGTGACAGGCAGCTGTAACCTAGGAAGCTATAAGCCTTTGTTTCTGTACTTACATATTAAAGCTTTTTCCTTTACCTGTGTTGTTTT
>NW_012105253.1:4209311-4211818 GCF_000951045.1 Mandrillus leucophaeus
AGCGCCACCACTGTGCTCCAGCCTGGGTGACAGAGTAAGACCCTGTCTCGAAAACAAAAAATAATAATAATCCAGTTTGCCATCCTGTTGTATGAATATGTCTCCTAAGCAAGGCCTAGTGTGAGGTCACTGAGGTTTGCAGGTTTCCACTAATTTCATTAAGTCCCAAAAGCAGGAGTGGTCTCAGCAAACATATAGCTTCCCCCTTTCATGCATCTAGTATAACTGAGCTAAGAGACAGTCTTACCTCTTGCTCTGAGTCTCTTTCAAGATATTAATGTGATACTGGATCTCCCTCAAATCTTAATCCATTTATTCATTTATTTACCCTCAGTTCCTATTGTTTCTTCTTTCCATAAATACCCAAACATTTTCACCTTTGGAAGCCGACATTACAGTCTAGACCAGCTGCTGTGCTGGACCAGATTACAGGCAGCAACACTAGTCCCAAAAGGACCTCCCCCTCAGTCCACTTCCATTCATACAGGGTAAGGTGCAGAACTAGCAGGCTATTGTTATCACCAGGTAATATAGCTGCATTAACTATACGAAAATAATCCCAATCTAAGCCATTGGAACTCTTAAATTCTTTTGAGACTGAAAGGAATGTGAATTATGGGTCTGGGTCATGTGACAGGCAGCTGTAACCTAGGAAGCTATAAGCCTTTGTTTCTGTACTTACATATTAAAGCTTTTTCCTTTACCTGTGTTGTTTTCTTTTAGCCAGGATTGGTGGGTACCTGTGTGTGTTTGTGTTTTAGCCAGGCGTGGTGGCAGGCACCTGTAATCCTAGCTATTTGAGACGCTGAGGCAGGAGAATCGCTTGAACCTAGGAGGTGGAGGTTGCAATGAGCTGAGACCATGCCACTGCACTCCAACCTGGGCAACAAGAACTCTGTCTCAAAAAAATAAAGAAATAAAAAATAAAGTGGAAAGAAAATGAAAACTGGCTATAAATAAAAGTAAACCAGCCACTCAGAAAAGAAATCAAACTGTAGCTAATTTGTTGTAACTTGTAAACCAGCCTTGTATAGAAAATGTTGTAATTCTGTTAAATTTCTTTGTATTCTTATAAAAACAAGAGCTTAGCTTTTAACTTCAGAGCACTGACCCCACTTCTCTGGAGTGTGTGTTTTGGAATTGTTATTCCCAGCTTTTCACTTGAATAAATCTTTCAGACAGGATTCTGACCCTTTTGATTACCTCAGGTTGACAACTGTTCAACTCAAATTTTGCTAGGGGAGGGGGAGCATGGCAGAGAGGGCACAACCTACTCCCATTAGGCCCTTAGGAATTATAACATAAAATCTTAAAACATAGTTACAGTTTCTTGCTTAGAACTTATACCTGGCTGGGTGTGGCGGCTCACACCTGCAATCCTAGAATTTTCGGAGGCTGAGGTGGGTGCATTGCTTGAGTCCAGGATTTGAAGATCAGCTTGGGCATCATGGCAAAACCCCATCTCTACAAAAAAACACAAAAATTAGACGGGTATGGTGGTGAAGTTACTCAGGAGGCTGAGGTGGGAGGATCACTTAAGCCTGGGAGGTTGAGGCTACAAGTGAGCCAAGATTGCAATACTGCACTCAAGCCTGGGTGACAGAGCGAGACCCTGTCTGAAAAGGTTGTAGTTGCAACCCTGGTCCTAGGCCCACTGTGTCAGGTACAAAAAGAAAATAAAACTGAAGTGATATGGAGAAGGAAAAGAAAATGACAGTTGTTATATCAACGTACTCCTCCCTTGGCAAGAATTGCATAGTCATACCAGCATCCTACTGATCCCCTTCCCCAGATCCACACACACGCACGCGCGCAGACACACACACACAAAACAAACAAACAAAAAACAGGAAAATCTAGTGGGGACACAGCTTTAGTCCCACCCATCGTGCATGTGAGCACAGACTCGTGAAGGTGCACACGCCATCCCTCAGGCTTCTATCACTCCTCACCCTTGTTTTAGAGAACCAATGTTTTCTTTTCTTTTTTTTTTTTCTAACCACTAGACCACCAGGGAGACAACCAATGTTTGTTATTGTTGTTTTAATAAGGAAAAGGAATTTATTTCTTACAGTTTGGGAGGCTGAGAAGTCCAAGGTCTAGGAGCTGCATCTGGTCAGGGCCTTCCTGCTGGTGGAGATTCTCTACAGAGTTCTGAGGTGCTGCAGGGCATCATGTAGCGGGGGTGCTGAGTGTGCTAATGTGTTCATATCTCTCTTCCTTTTTTTTTTTTTTTTTAGCTGGAGTCTCACTCTGTCATCCACGTTGGAGTACAGTGGTACAATCACACTGCAACCTCTGCCTCTTGGACTCAAGCTATCCTCCTATCTCAGCCTCCTAAGTAACTAGGACTACAGGTACACACCACCATACCTAGCTAATTTTTTATATTTTTTTTGTAGAGATGAGGTTTTGCCATGTTGTCCAGGCTGGTCTTAGACTCCTGGGCTCAAGCAATCTGCCCATCTCAGCCTCCTCAAATGCTGAGATTACAGGGGTGAGCCATG
>NW_012105253.1:4213101-4215658 GCF_000951045.1 Mandrillus leucophaeus
GGTGCCCTTGAAGGTAACTTTTATGCAAAAAAAGATTATTTCAGGGGTCATTTTTATTTTACAATTCAGTATTTATTTTAGCAAGGTTAAAAATTCAAAAACTTTGTTCTTTCTTAGACATAAATTAAATTTGTAAATCTTATGCTATTTATAAATGCAAAAATTTAACAATTACTTAAGGATTTTTTATGCAATTAATTTTGTAATAATCTTAACTATCATCATAAAGTCAATATACTATAATTTCTTTTTTAATTATTTCAATTGTCTAATAAAAACAAGCTTTCCCAGGCACTTCTATAATTTATAAATCTAATGTGTTAAATTTTTACATGTGTGGAATGTGAATCTTAAATTACATTAAATATAATAAGCAGAAGTTACTCGATTACAGTTAAAAAAACGTAGAGATAGGCAGGTCTCAAAACTCCTGGTTTCACTATGTTTCCCAAGCTGGTCTTGAACTCCTGGGCTTAAGGATTCCTCCCACCTCAGCCTCCCAAAGTGCTAGGATTACAGGCATGAGCCACCCTGTCTGGCCTCAGTTACACATTTTAAACTATAATCCCAAGGCTGTATGGAAATAAAGCACAAAAGCTGTTGGAACTCAAAACGCTTTAAGTCTTGAAAGAGATAGGACTATGATCTGAGTTGGGCAGCATGTAGTTGCAACTTCTGTTTCTCAGATTATATATTAACTCTGTTTCTCATTGTTCTTGTTCTGTAAATGACTAGGAAAGACAAGAGACCAGACCTAGTGTCCTAATCACTGACCTTTGTTACAGATTAACCTCCTTCTTTTTTTGTTCTGAGTTTTGTTAACTCAGACCAGATGGCGCAAAAGACCCCATGACTATTACATCTTCAGTATGGAACGTTAAATATACTTTTCCTGAAAGAAAAATACCATCTCAACCAATGAGATCATTGTAACTATGCATTAAGCCTTACATAGAAAGATGTTGAAATTCCGTTAAACTTCCCTTGTCTATATAAACAACCCCAGACATCTACGCTTCCGAACACATACTTCCATGAAATCTGTACTTCCAGGGTGGCTATCCCACAAGCTTTGTGCTTGAATAAACTCTACAATTAATCATATTTTCTGAACCTTGTTATTTAACATGGACAGCTGATATGTCCAATTACCTTCTAAAATGCCAAATAAACATGCACAGGTTATTTCTAAATTTGATGCCAAAATATTAATTGTATTGGCTTGACTTACTTGTTTCTCTCTGTATCTAATTCTAAGTCTTCATGGTATTAAGTCAGCACACACTAATAAGACACATTTGGTGTTACCTTCTTGGTTGGCTAAAAATGTATATCAATCATAGATTTAATTGAACATGAGACGTAGAGCTGCAAACACCAGGGCAAATTTTTGCACAATATAGAATGCAGTATTGAGTCTTTTTCTATTGCCTCTGAGTTAGTAGTCTTAAATGCATGTCATTTAGATGGGGTAATGTCACAGTCCAGTGTTGTGGAACTTTTTCCTTAGTTCAGGTAAGAGCCAGGTCCTTATCACATGGCCATGAAAAATTAGGCTCGCAGATGATTTTAAGGGTGAGAATAATGGGATTTATTGGGAAAAAACCCTCTCTCACTACTCCTATTCAACATAGGTTTGGAAGTTCTGCCCAGGACAATCAGACAAGAGAAAGAAATAAAGCGCATTCAGGTAGGAAGAGAGGAAGTCAAATTGCCTCTTTTTGCAGATGACATAATTCTATATTTAGAAAACCCCATTGTCTCATCCCAAAAACTCCTTAAGCTGATAAGCAACTTCAGCAAAGTCTCAGGATACAAAATCAATGTGCAAAAATCAAAAGCATTCCTATACAGTAATAGTAGACAAGCAGAGAGCCAAATCATCAATGAACTCCCATTCACAATTGCTACAAAGAGAATAAAATACCTAGGAATACAGATAACAAGGGACGTGAAGGACCTCTCCAAGGAGAACTACAAACCACTGCTCAAGGAAATAAGAGAGGACACAAATGGAAAAACATTCCAGCCTTGTGGATAAGAAGAATCAATATCTTGAAAATGGCCATACTGCCCAAAGTAATTTAGATATTCAATGCTATTCTTATTAAACTACCATTGACATTCTTCACAGAATTCAAAAAAACTACTTTAAATTTCATATGGAACCAAAAAAAGAGCCCATATAGCTAAGACAGTCCTAAGCAAAAAGAACAAAGCTGGAGATATCATGCTATCTGACTTCAAACTATACTACAAGGCTACAGTAACCAAAACAGCATGGTACTGGTACCAAAACAGACATATAGACCAATGAACAAAACAGAGACCTCAGAAATAAGACCACACATCTACAACCATCTGATCTTCAACGAACCTGACAAAAACAAGCAATGCGGAAAGGATTCTCTATTTAATAAATGGTGCTGGGAAAACTGGCTAGCCATATGCAGAAAACTAAAACTGGACCCCTTCCTTACACCTTATACAAAGATTAGCTCAAGATGGATTAAAGAGTTAAATGTAGGCTGGGCGTGGTGGCTCATGCCTGTAATCC
>NW_012105253.1:4217063-4222140 GCF_000951045.1 Mandrillus leucophaeus
CATATACACTATGGAATACTGTGCAGCCATAAAAAGGAATGAGATCATGTCCTTTGCAGGGATATGGATGAAGCTGCAAGCCATCATTCTCAGCAAATTAACACAGGAACATAAAATCAAATACCGCCTGTTCTTACTCATAAGTGGGAGCTGAACAATGAGAACATATGGATGCAGAGAGGGGAAGAACACACATGGGCCTGTCGGTGGGGGGGGTGGGGGTCAAGGGGAGGAAGAGAATTAGAACAAATACCAAAACCTAGCTGATAGGTTGATAAGTGCAGCAAACCACCATGGCACACGTATGCCTATGTAACAAACCTACACGTTCTGCACTTGTATCCCGGAACTTAAAGTTAACAAACAAACAAACAAAGGCAGGGGAGGGGTTGGGAACAGGGACTTTCCAAAAGGCCAGAGTTCCTGCTAGTGTAGGCTTGTCACCTCACAGATTGAATTGCAGCTTCCACCCAGGAGGGTCCAGGCTCCTCTCTGCTGCAAACATGTCGCAAACTTCTGTGACTCCACCCCAGTGCATATTCCTCAGTGCACACTCCTACCAGTGCGCAGGTCAGTTGAAGGCTCTGCCAGGGAGCCCTTCTCATCTGGCTCTCTCACCAGGATCCAGCTTCACTTACTTATATTACTTAAAGACCAGCTCAGGCTGGGCGCGATGGCTCACTCCTGTAATCCCAGCACTTTGGGAGGCTGAGGCAGGTGCATCACTTGAGGCCAGGAGTTCAAGACTAGCCTGGCCAACATGGTGAAACACCATCTCGACTAAAAATACAAAAACTAGCCAGACATGGTGGTGCATGATTGTAGTCCCAGTTACTTGGGAGGCTGAGGCAGGAGGATTGCTTGAACCTGGGAGGCAGAGGGGTTGTAGTGAGCTGAGATGGTGCCACTGCACTCCAGCCTGGACAACAGAGTGAAACTTTGTTTAAAAAAAAAAACAAAAACAAAAAAACAAAACAAAAAAAAAACAGCTCAGGTTTGTCTGCAGCTTCCACCAAGGTTGCTAATTAGTTGTTTGGATTCAACTAATCTGTTGTATTTGTTATTCTACTCTAAATCATTTCCATGTTCTATCAATAAGACAACATTATATTTTTAGTAGAGACAGGGTCTCACCATATTGGCTAGGCTGGTCTCAAACTCCTGACCTCAAGTGATCCACCCGCCTGGGATTACAGGCATGAGCCACTGTGCCTGACCAGAGAAGAACTTTCAGCTAATATTTGACAAGGGTGCCAGTAATGCACCATGGGGAAAGGATAGCCTCTTCAACAAATGGTGGTGGGAAAACTCAATACCCACATTCAAAAGCATGAAATTGGACCCCTATCATACATCACTCACAAAAATCCACTCAAAATTGATGAAAAACTTAAATATCAGTCTGGAAGGCATACAATTTCTAGAAGAAAACATAGGAGAAAAATTCCTTGACATTGGTCTTGGAAATTTTTTTTTTTTTGAGATGGAGTCTTGCTGTGTTGTCCAAGCTGGAGTGCAGTGGCACAATCTCAGCTCACTGCAACCTCCGCCTCCCGGGTTCAAGCAATTCTCTGCCTCAGCCTCCCAAGTAGCTGGGATTACAGGCACCCGCCACCAGGCCCGGCTAATTTTTGTACTTTTAGTAGAGATGGGGTTTCACCATGTTGGCCAGGCTGGTCTTGAACTCCTGACCTCGTAATCCACCCGCCTCGGTCTCCCCAAGTGCTGAGATTACAGGCGTGAGCCACCAAGCCCGGCCGGAACAATTTTTTTACATGACACCAAAAGCACAGGCATCTAAAGCAAAAATAAACACATCAAACTGAAAACCTACTGTACAGCAAAAGAAACAATCAACATAATGAAAAGGCAGCCTATGGAATGTGAGAAAATATTTGCAAACCATATGTATGACAAGGAGTGAATATCCAAAATATATAAGGAACTCATACAACTCAATAGCAAAGAAACCCACAAATAATCCAATGAGCAAAGAAAAGGCATTTTCCCAAAAAAGACATACAAATGGCCAACAGGTACATGAAAAGGTGCTCAACATTACGAGCCAACAGGAAATGCAACCAAAACCACAGTAAGATAGCACCTCACACTTAAGATGGTGCTTATCAAAAAAACAAAACAAAACACAACTAGAGGTAACAAGTATTCTTTAGGATGTGGATAAAGGGGAACCCTTGCACATTGTTAGTGAAAATGTAAATTGGTACAGCTATTATAGAAAATGGAGATGCCTCAAAAAAAATAAAAGTAGAGCTATCATGTGATCTAGCAATCCCACTTCCGGGTATATATCGGAAGGATATAAAATCAGTGTCTCAAAGGGAAGATCTGAACTCCTGTTTGTTGTGGCATCA
Source organism: Mandrillus leucophaeus (assembly GCF_000951045.1). Classification (NCBI taxonomy): domain Eukaryota; kingdom Metazoa; phylum Chordata; class Mammalia; order Primates; family Cercopithecidae; genus Mandrillus; species Mandrillus leucophaeus. The sequence continues at coordinate 4,219,439 of NW_012105253.1, forward strand.
TTTACAATAGCCAAGAAATGGAAACAATGTAAGTGTCTATCAATAGATGAACAGATACACACACACGAAATTAACTATTACTCAGCCATAATAAAGAAGAAAATCGGGCCAGGCACGGTGACTCATGCCTGTAATCCCAGCAGTTTGGGAGGCTGAGGCAGGCAGATCACAAGGTCAAGAGTTCAAGACCAGCCTGGCCGATATGGTGAAACCCCATCTCTACTAAAAATACAAAAATTAGCTGGGCGTGGTGGCGTGTGCCTGTAGTCCCAGCTACTCAAGAGGCTGAGGCAGGAGAATCGCTCCAACCTGGGGCAGACATTGTAGTGAGCCAAGATCACGCCACTGCACCCCAGCCTGGGCAACAAAGTGACTTTCCATCTCAAAAAAATAATGAGAGAGAGAGAGAGAGAGAGAAAGAAAGAAAGAAAATCCTGTCATTTGTGAAAACCTGGATGAGCTTTAAGGGCATTCTGGTAAATGAAATGAATGAGACAGAGAAAGACAAATACTGATCTACTTAAATATGGAATCTAAAAAACTCAAACTCACAGAAACAGAGAAGAATGGTAGTTGTCCGGATTGTGGGAAAGCAGAAAAGGAGAGATGTTGGTTAATGGGTACAAAGTTTCAGTTGTAAGTTATGGGGATCTAAAGTAGCGCATGCTGACATAGTTAACGATACTGCATCACATACTTGAACTTTCCTAAGAGAAGATCTTAAACGTTTTTACCACACACACAGCTGTGTCAGGTGATGGATGTGCTAACTAACCAGATTATGCTAATTATTTTGCATCATACGCATATATTAAATCATGACATTGTATACCTTAAATTTATACAATTTTACTTGTCAATCATACCTCAATGAAGCTGCAAAATAAATACAGGGAGATCCACCATTAACTGACCTTTCTAGGAAAGTATTATTTGAATATATCAACACAAGATTAACAAAATACCTGTCCTTTTCTTCATAAAATTAATCAGTGTTTTAAATTTCTTTACGAAACCCTCTCATTCTAAATTTTCCTCTTGGTAATCATAGCAGAGGCATACATTGCTACAGATTTTACAAACACAGTAATATTAGTTTAAGGGGTGTTTCAATCAAATAAAAGTAAATATAAAACATTCACATTTATTCCTAATTGACTTCAAATCCTTCATGAACTATTTTTGCCATTAATGGCATACTGAATCCTCTTTTAAATTTTTGTCTTTGTTATAAAATAATCAATTAGTTCGTTACCAAGTGGTAGATTGAATCTCCTCTCATGTTTCATCAAAGTCTGCCCCTTTTGACCGTGCACGGTGGCTCACGCCTGTAATCCCAGCACTTTGGGAGGCTGAAGCGGATACATCACTTGAGGTCAGGAGTTCGAGACCAGCCTGGCCAACATGGCGAAACACTAGCTGTACTAAAAATATAAAAATTAGCCGGGTGTGGTGACATGTGCCTGTAATCCCAGCTGCTCAGGGAGGCTGAGGCACAAGAATCACTTGAACCCAGGAGGCGGAGGTTGGAGTGAGCTGAGATCACACCACCGTACTCCAGCCTGGGTGACAGAGCAAGACTCCGTATCAAAAAAAAAAAAAGGATCTCCCACTTTTAAATTGATATATATTTCTACTTTGCTTGATATTGCTTGATAATATCTATTAATAAGTTTTAATTCTTCAATCCACAAACATATTTTAAGTAATTATCATGTACCAATTAGAAAAATAGCAAGAATGAGAACTGAAATGCAATGGCAGTTTAAAATACAAGCTCTGTGCCAAGAAATTTTTATTTAATCCCAGTTTTATAGATAAACACTTTAAAAGATTAAGTAATAGAGTGACAGAAAGAAAACTTACAAGCAGGTGAACTTATAAGTGACAGAGAGAGAACTATTAAGCACGTGTATCCGATGCTAACTAATGCCTGGGAATTAGCCATTGTTACTCTGCCAAGTCCTGCAGAGAACTATGCCATCTTCCCTAGCAAGGGAGTGACCACACACAGCCTGACAGATCCACCTTTTGGAGAGAGGAAGGACAGGGGCCCACTCCTGCTGCAAACTCTCCACTGCCTCTTTCTGCCCCACACAGTCAACTGCCTGGATCCCAAGCTCTTCCCCTGGGCATGAGTGAGCTCTTGGCAAGAGGCGTATGTAGGCCAGCCTGCACCAGCTGTTGCAGAAAACCCAGAATTTATTTGTTCCATTGCTCATTCTGTAGTGGAGATTTTAGCTCATGTCTGAGTAAACCCGGGTGTCATGTGTCAGCAATGTGGCCATGGCCAGCCTTGGCACACACACAGGACAGCTTCTTGTAAATAAAGTCACGCACTGTAACGACCACATATACAACAGTATAATCTCAATTCCATGAGATTATACTACTATATATATATATAGGCAACTCTGTACTACCATATTTTTACTGTACTTTCTCTATGTTTAGATACACAAATACTTGCCACTGTGTTACAAATGCCACAGTATTCAGTAGAGTAACCTGCTGTACAGGTTTGGAGCCTAGGAGCAACAGGCCGTACCACACAACCAAGGTTTCGAATAGTAGGCTCTACCCTCTAGGTTTGTATACGAGCACTCTATGATGTTTGCACAGCCACAGCCACATAATCACCTGGGGACATGTTTCCAAGAACTTATCCCCGTCATTAGGCCACGCTTGACTACTCTCCTGAC
>NW_012105253.1:4222760-4223675 GCF_000951045.1 Mandrillus leucophaeus
TGGTCTTGATCTCCTGACCTCGTGATCCACCCACCTTGGCCTTCCAAAGTGCTGGGATTACAGGTGTGAGCCACTGCGCCTGGCCTACACCTGGCTAATTTTTAAATTTTTAGTAAATGTGAGGTCTTGTTATGTTGCCCAGGCTGGTCTCGAACTCCTGGTCTCAAGTGATCCTCCCACATTGGTGTCCCAAAGTGCTGGGATTAGAGGCATGAGCCACTGCATCTGGCTGGACTATTAATGACTGAATGGGATTCTAAGAATGTGCCAGTGTCTTTTGGGTTGTATATCCTTGTGCTGCAAGGGATCTGTGTTTGAATACTGGGGGTGGACTGTGAGATTGTGAAATATATATTTGGTCTACATACCCATCTCCTAGCCTACAACTCCTAAAATCCTTGGAATCTGTGATAAGTGTCTTTTTGTATGCTAATGAGTTGACTAATCCTGGCAATTCCTGGGCAGCTTCAGGATGAGGGCTGGTTATCAAAAATACTAAGGCAGGATTAGAGGGTTGGAACTTTCAGCCCCATTCCCCTACTCTGGGGAGGGAAGGGAGCAGAAATTAAGTTGATTACCAATGGCCAATGCTTTAATCAGTCATGCCTACATAATGAAGCCTTCATAAAAACCCCAAAAGGCAGGGTTCAGGGAGCTTCTGAACCCTGGAGGGTGGTACTCCTGGGTAGGGCAAGGAAGTTCTGAGGCCTTCCCCTGTACCTTGCCCTATGCATCTCTTCATTCGTATCTTTTGTTTATATATATACATGTTTTTAAGATGGAGTATCACTCTGTTGCCCAGGCTGGAGTGCAGTGGTGCAATCTTGGCTCATTGTAACCTTCAGCCCCCGGGTTTGAGCAATTCTCCTGCCTCAGCCTCCCAAGTAGCTGGGCCTACAGGCGCAGGCCACCACA
>NW_012105253.1:4226600-4229205 GCF_000951045.1 Mandrillus leucophaeus
TTGCCCAGGCTGGAATGCAGTGGCACGATCTTGGCTCTCTGCAACCTTCGCCTCCTGGGTTCAAGCGATTCTCCTGCCTCAGCCTCCCAAGTAGCTGGGACTACAGGTGCCCACCACTATGCCGGGCTAATTTTTGTATTTTTAGTAGAGACGGGGTTTCACCATGTTGGCCAGGCTGGTCTCGAACTTCTGACCTGGTGATCAGCCCGCCTTGGCCTCCCAAAGTGCTGGGATTACAGGTGTGAGCCACTGCGCCAGGCCAGCAGACTTAAGATTTTGTATTCTTTGGTATGTATTTTATACTTCATAAACAAGTATAAGAGTAGCAAAAACATAGAAGGAATTCAATGCAGGCAATTGACTACATAAATGATGGAAGAGTTGAGAAACCAAAGGCTGGTGAGGCAATCAGTAATTATGAAGAGCATAAAGCAATTACCAACAGCATAAACAACTCCAGTGCTGCAGAAACAAGGGCAATATTACTGGAACTCTCCTTTTAACTAGGCCTCAAGCTTGGCTTTCCATGTCCTTGGCTTACTGAGCCCGGTTTTTCAAGAATCTTGTTAAAGCCGTTTAGCAAGAATCCTTTCCTCTTTGATATCTGATCAAATTCCTCATCCCTCAATTTCCATATCTAAATGTTTGGTCTGCTTTTAGCAAAAATCCTGTTAAACTGGTTTAACAGAAATCCCCTACTCTTGATGGCCAATTGAGTTCCTCTTAGTAATTTTCCATTTAGTGACCTCTTTACTCATCTAGTAAGCTAGAAATTCCCAGCTGTCTTTGCTGTATTCAGAGTTGAGTTCTGCTCTTTACTGAGATCTCTTCCCTACTGCAGTAGCTTGAATAAAATCTATCTTGACTATTTACAAATATTTATTTACTTATTTAATTTATTTAATTATTTATTTTTTGAGACAGGGTCTTGCCCTGTTGCCCAGGCTGGAACACAGTGGTGCGGTCACAACCCACTGCAGCCTCAACCTCCCAGGCTCACTTGATCCCCCCATCTCAGCTTCCCAAGTAGCTGAGACAACAGACCTGCTACCATGCCTGGCTAATTTTTTTTTTTATTTCTGTAGAGACAAAGTCTTGCTATGTTATCAGGGCTGGTCTTGAACTCTTGGGCTGAAGGGATCCTCCTGCCTCAGCCTCCCAAAGTGCTGTAATTACAGGCATGAGCCTCCATGCCTGGGCTGTATTACCATTTTTAAAAGTGACCAGTGTATAATTTTTATTTTACACTAGGCACTGGGGTCATCCTGCAGAAACTGAAGCCATAGCAGCCATTTTGGAGACACAGAGGAAGTGAATACACTACCAGAGTCACTGCAGAAGGCAGAGGGAACACAGGGGAAATACCCTAGCTTCTCCCTCCCTCCCAGTTTCTGTCCTCCAGTCTCCTGTCAGTCTCTCTCATTGGCAGAACCTGGTTTCAACCTTCATATCTCTTTTCACTTTTAGTCTATTATAATTTGTCTCAGATCTGTTACTAATTCAACCATGAAGACCAGTAGTACATGGCTACTGTATGGTGCCTGAGAAATCAAATCATTTCTCCGTAGAAAGTTTAAAGCCTAAATATTTCTGAAGCTTTGATAAACGCTAAGATAAAGAAATTTTTCACTCTGAAGGTAGAAATCAATCTCTTTTTCGGTTTTGTTGGTTGATGACGAGAGATTAATGACAAAGTGGGTAGACAGGAAGAAATGTGAATTCAATTTCTGTTTTCTGCAAAGAATATCTATTGATTTTAAAAGGCAGAATAACTTGTAAGAGAAATGTGAAAATGAAGGTGGGTAAAGAGATTGTAAGAGAAAATCTTAATAAACTAAAATGAGTTTTAAGACCCAACTCAGATAAATTATATTTTGAGCTCTTAGAAAACTTGTAAATGAAATGGAAAAGAATATCTAAGATGAGAGAATGTTTAAATGTTCATAAGAAAGAGGATGGATTCTGTGCATTGTATATTACTAAGCAGCATATTTCAATCAACCCCAATGAGATTTCCAAGCACTTATTAAAGAAGTTATCAAACAAAAAAAGGTGGTCATTTGGACCAAACATAAAATGCTTAAAAATATATCAACCTAATCAAATACTTTACATTAACCAACTTACTGATATGGTTGTAGAGAAATGAAGAGTTTATTTATGGACTTCACCTTGATTACAACAAGGCATTCCACTTTTCCTTGTGGATGACTTAGAGTAGTACTATTTGAATGCTGATATATTTAGGCAGAATTGAAATTGGTTGATCAACAATACCAAGAATTTATTGATTAGTGGATATCAATTTAGAGTTTTATTCGGATGAAGAGAGGTCCTTCCCCAGGCCTTGTAATTGGGATTACATTTTTAAAATAGATCATTGTATAAATAAAAAGATGATGAGATTATCAACTATTTGAATGACAGCAAACTGAAACAGAAGATGTATTTTTCTTTTTTTTTTCTTTTATGAGACAGAGTTTCACTCTTGTTGCCCAAGCTGGAGTGCAATGGTGCGATCTCGGCTCACCCAAACTCTGCCTCCCAAGTTCAAACAATTCTCCTGCCTCAGAATCCTGAGTAGCTGATCCACCACTAGGCCTGT
>NW_012105253.1:4231675-4234194 GCF_000951045.1 Mandrillus leucophaeus
GTGTTGCCCAAGCTGGTCTCAAACTCCTAGGCTCAAGTGATCGATCCACCTAGGCCTCCTGAAGTGCTAGGATTATAAGCATAAGAGGCTGCACCTGGCTGCAATTGTAATTCTTATCACTGATGACGGGAGTGTAACTTGGTAAAGCCTTTTGTTAAAACTGGCAGTATATACTAACTTGCACATAAGCAAATCTACACAGTTGCACTTCCAGATATGTACACCCAGAGAAGGGCATACTATGTTCAGCAAATGAAATGTACAAGAATGTTTATAACAGCACTGTTCAAACCTCAGCCTGGAAACTATTTAAATATTCATGATTCATAGAATATAAATGGTGGGTTCATGTAATGGTGTACTATATACAGCAATTAGAATGAAGAAATTACAAAAATATACAATAATTGTAAACCTTACAGATATAATGTTGGGCCAAGAAAGTCAGACATTAAAAAGTATATATTGTATTTTTCTAAAATATAAACATAGGTGAAGTAATTTATGGCCTTAGAAGGATAGCCTTAGCAGAGTTGGGACTGGAAGAGACAAGGCAGGAGTTTCTGTGACATTAATCTCAATATGTTGCCCAGGCTGTGGTACTGTGGCTATTCATAGGCATGATCAACACACACTGCAGCCTTGAATTCCTGGGCTCCAGTGATTCTTTTACCTCAGCCTCTGAAGTAGCTAGGATTATAGGCATGTGCTACTACACCCAGCTGGCTTCAGAACTTCTGACTGAATGTTGTGGTTCTCGATCTGAGTGGTAATAAAATGGACATGTTTTCACTTTGTGAAAACTTATTAAGCTGTAGACTTAAGATTTTATGTATTTATTTTGAGATGGAGTTTTATTCTGTTGCCCAGGCTGGAATGCAGTGGCACGATCTTGGCTCTCTGCAACCTTCGCCTCCTGGGTTCAAGCGATTCTCCTGCCTCAGCCTCCCAAGTAGCTGGGACTACAGGTGCCCACCACTATGCCGGGCTAATTTTTGTATTTTTAGTAGAGACGGGGTTTCACCATGTTGGCCAGGCTGGTCTCGAACTTCTGACCTGGTGATCAGCCCGCCTTGGCCTCCCAAAGTGCTGGGATTACAGGTGTGAGCCACTGCGCCAGGCCAGCAGACTTAAGATTTTGTATTCTTTGGTATGTATTTTATACTTCATAAACAAGTATAAGAGTAGCAAAAACATAGAAGGAATTCAATGCAGGCAATTGACTACATAAATGATGGAAGAGTTGAGAAACCAAAGGCTGGTGAGGCAATCAGTAATTATGAAGAGCATAAAGCAATTACCAACAGCATAAACAACTCCAGTGCTGCAGAAACAAGGGCAATATTACTGGAACTCTCCTTTTAACTAGGCCTCAAGCTTGGCTTTCCATGTCCTTGGCTTACTGAGCCCGGTTTTTCAAGAATCTTGTTAAAGCCGTTTAGCAAGAATCCTTTCCTCTTTGATATCTGATCAAATTCCTCATCCCTCAATTTCCATATCTAAATGTTTGGTCTGCTTTTAGCAAAAATCCTGTTAAACTGGTTTAACAGAAATCCCCTACTCTTGATGGCCAATTGAGTTCCTCTTAGTAATTTTCCATTTAGTGACCTCTTTACTCATCTAGTAAGCTAGAAATTCCCAGCTGTCTTTGCTGTATTCAGAGTTGAGTTCTGCTCTTTACTGAGATCTCTTCCCTACTGCAGTAGCTTGAATAAAATCTATCTTGACTATTTACAAATATTTATTTACTTATTTAATTTATTTAATTATTTATTTTTTGAGACAGGGTCTTGCCCTGTTGCCCAGGCTGGAACACAGTGGTGCGGTCACAACCCACTGCAGCCTCAACCTCCCAGGCTCACTTGATCCCCCCATCTCAGCTTCCCAAGTAGCTGAGACAACAGACCTGCTACCATGCCTGGCTAATTTTTTTTTTTATTTCTGTAGAGACAAAGTCTTGCTATGTTATCAGGGCTGGTCTTGAACTCTTGGGCTGAAGGGATCCTCCTGCCTCAGCCTCCCAAAGTGCTGTAATTACAGGCATGAGCCTCCATGCCTGGGCTGTATTACCATTTTTAAAAGTGACCAGTGTATAATTTTTATTTTACACTAGGCACTGGGGTCATCCTGCAGAAACTGAAGCCATAGCAGCCATTTTGGAGACACAGAGGAAGTGAATACACTACCAGAGTCACTGCAGAAGGCAGAGGGAACACAGGGGAAATACCCTAGCTTCTCCCTCCCTCCCAGTTTCTGTCCTCCAGTCTCCTGTCAGTCTCTCTCATTGGCAGAACCTGGTTTCAACCTTCATATCTCTTTTCACTTTTAGTCTATTATAATTTGTCTCAGATCTGTTACTAATTCAACCATGAAGACCAGTAGTACATGGCTACTGTATGGTGCCTGAGAAATCAAATCATTTCTCCGTAGAAAGTTTAAAGCCTAAATATTTCTGAAGCTTTGATAAACGCTAAGATAAAGAAATTTTTCACTCTGAAGGTAGAAATCAATCTCTTTTT
>NW_012105253.1:4235069-4261052 GCF_000951045.1 Mandrillus leucophaeus
TAATTTTGCATTTTTGGTAGAGACGGGGTTTCTCCATGTTGGGCAGGCTGGTCTCAAACTCCCAACCTCAGGTGATCTGCCCGTCTCAGCCTCCCAAAGTGTTGGGATTACAGGTGTGAGCCACCACGCCTGGCCAGAACATGAATATGTTGATTCCCAAAATTAGAATTTAAAATATATTATCAGTGGATCACATGTGTCATCTCAGCACTTTGGGAGGCCAAGGGGAGAGGGTTGCTTGAGTCCAGGAGTTTGAGACCAGCAGGGAGAACATAGCAAGACCTTGTCTGTGTTAAAAATTAAAAAAAAAATTAGCTAAGTTTGGTGGTACATGCGTGTAGTCCTGGCTACTTGGGAGTCTGAGGAAGGAGGTTCTTTTGAGCTCGGGAGGTCAAGACTGCAGTGAGCTGTGGTTAGGCCACTGAACTTCATCCTGGGTGACAGAGTGAGCCCCTGTCTCATAAATAAATAAACTTCAAAAAATATTTTAAATTGTATTTTCAGAATGATATCAGCAAGATAGGAGAATAAGAGTTTCTGGCCCTCACACTCCTATAGAAACAGTAATTTAACAACCATCTATAGATGAAAATACCTTCACAAGAATAACATGAGCACATATGTGATAAATTTCACTGACAATGGTAAACAAATGGACAAATACAGAATAAGGAAATACTGTAATAGTGGTGTATAAGTCACTTTCAGCCATAGTATTAAAACTTTATTAAAGTACATATTTTAATAGACAAAAATAATGATAACAAAAATTGGTTAATGGATACACAAAATAAAAAGAAATAAATCCTGACATGAATAACAGAGTTTGAGGGGGAGGAAGTCAAAGTGTAGAGTTTTTATATGCAATTGAAGTTAGGTTTTTACCAGCTCAGAATAGACTGGTATAATGATAAGAAGTTTTATGTAAGCCTTATGATACACACACATACCCCTGTAGTAGATTAAAAAAAAGATAAAAAGAATCAAAGTACATCATTACAAGAGAACTACAAAATAGAAAACAATTAACAAAATAGGTACAGTAAGTCCTCACCTACCAATAATTACTTAAGGGTAAACAGATTAAATTAACCAATGAGGGCTGGACATGGTGGCTCACTTCTGTAATCCCAGTACTTTGTGAGGCTGAGGCAAGTGGATCACCTGAGGTCAGAAGTTTGAGATCAACCTGACCAACATGGTAAAACCTTGTCTCTATTAAATACAAAAAATTCTCCGGGAATGCTGGTGTATGCCTGTAATCCCAGCTACTTGGGAGGCTGAGGCAGTAGAATCACTTGAACCCAGGAGGTGGTGGTTGCAGTGAGCTGAGATCGCACCATTGCACTCCAGCCTGGGCAATAAGAGCGAAACTCTTGTCTAAAAAAAAATAAAATAAAATAAAAAAAAATAACCAATGAAAAGAGATTGAGTGGCTGAGTAGAATAGAAAGTATGATCCAACTATACGCTGTCTGCAAGATCCTTACTTGAGATTTAAGGACACAAAAGGATAAAAGTAAGGGATGAAAAAATGTATTCCACGACAATGGTAACTGAAAGAGAGCAGAGGTGGCTATACTTAGATTACACAAAATAGACTCTAAGTAAAACACGGTCATGAGTGATAAAGCAAGTCATTATATAATTATAATAGGATTAATTCAGTAGAAAGAAATAGCAGTTGTAAATACATATGCACCCAACAGCAAGTCATTTAATATATAAAGCAAAAATTGATAGATCTAAAGGGTAAATAGAATAAATAATAGCAGGAGATACAAATATCCTACTTACAAAGATAGATCATCCAGACAGAAAATCAATACACAGGCCGGGTGTGGTGGCTCACGCCTATAATCCCAGCACTTTGGGAGGCCAAGGCGGGCAGATCACCTGAGGTCAGGAGTTTGAGACCAGCCTGACCAATATGGAGAAACTCCGTCTCTACTAAAAACACAAAATTAGCCGGGCGTGGTGGCGCATGCCTATAATCCCAGCTACTTGGGAGGCTGAGGCAGGAGAATTGCATGAACCCGGGAGGCAGAGGTTGCAGTTAGCTAAGATTGTGCCATTGCACTCCAGCCTGGGCAACAAGAATGAAACTGTCTAAAAAAAACAAACAAACAAACAGCAGACTTGCATACCATATAGACCAAATGGACTTATGAGATCCATAGACTGTTCCACCCAATTTTTGCAGAATATACATTTTTCTAAATAAAAGATCATAAGGAACTAAAATGACAAATTATATGCCAACAAATTGGATGACCTGGAAGAAGTGAATACATTCTGCCAAAACTAAGAAGAAATAGCCTAAACAGACCAATAACAAATAAGAAGATTGTCAGTAATCAAACCCTTCAACAAGCAGCACAGAAACAGATGGCCTCATACGTGAATTGTACCAAACTTTTAAAGAAAAATTAATATTAATCATTCTAAAACTCCTTCATAAAATAGAAGAGGGGACACTTTCAAACTCTCTTTATGAGGCTAGAATTATCCTGACACTAAAGTCAGACAAAGACATCACAAGAAAAGAAAACTACAGGCCAATATCCAGATGAACATGGATACAAAAATTCTCAACTAAATATTAGCAAACAAAACTCAAAAGCACAATAAAAGGATTATACATCATGATCAAAAAGGGTTTATTGCTGGGAAGCAAGGATGGTTCCACATACACAAATCAATATGATATGCCACATTAACAGAACAAAGAAGAAACAGCACATAATCATCTCAGCAAATGCAGAAAAAGCACTTGACAAAATTCAATACCTTTCATGACCAAAAAAACTCTCAAAAATTAGGCATAGAAGGAACTTAATGTAATACAGACCACAAAAGCTAAGTCCATAGCTAACATCATACCTAATGGTAAAAAAATATTTCCTCTAAGATTTGGAACAAGGCACAGATGCCCATTCTCACAACTTCTATTCAACATGATTCTAGAAGTTCTGCATGGAGCGGTTAGGCAAACATATAAATGAGTAAGACATTCAAATAAAGAAATAAGTTAAATTTTCTGTTTGCCGATGACATAATCTTTTGTATAGAAAACACTATAGACTTCACCAAAAAACTGTTAGAACTAACAAAAAATTCAACGAAGTTACATGTTACAAGTTCACTATATTGAAATCAACTGTGCTTCTATACATTACAATGAATTATGCAAAAAGAAAATTAAGAGAATCCCATTTATAGTAACATAAAAAAGAAAAATACTTTTAAAATAAACTCTTTTTTTTTAAAGACAGGGTCTCACTATATCACCCAGGCTGGAGTGTAGTGGCTCAATCACAGCTCACTGCAGCCTCAGTCTCCTGGGTTCAAGTGATCCTCCCACCTCAGCCTCCTGAGTAGCTGGGACTTTAGGCACATGCCACTATGTTGGGCTAATTTTTGTATTTTCTGTAGACACAGAGTTTTGTCATGTGGCTGGTCTCAAACTCCTGGGCTCAAGCTATCCTCCTGCCTCAGCCTCCCCAAGTGCTGGGATTACAGGCATGAGTCACTCCAGCCAACACTTTGTGATTTCAAAATATATTATACTCTTTTACCAAGTACCTGCCAATACGGGCCGCATTTGCACTAAAATCCTGAAGAAGGTGGCCTGGGTCATCATTGAGAAGTACTACATCTACCTGGGCAGTGACTTGTACATGAGCAAGTATGTGTGCAAGGAGATCACCATTACTTCCAGCAAGGAGCTCTGCAGCAAGATAGCAGGCTATGGGACACATCTGATGAAGGAGATCAGAGGCCCAGATTCACAGGTATCTCCATCAAGCTGCACGAGGAGGAGGAGAGAGAGAAGTAATTATGTTCCTGAGGTCTCAGTCCTGGATCAGGAAGTCACTGAAGTAGGTGCTCACACTAAGGAAATGCTGAAGCTTCTGGATTTTGGTAGTGTCCCCAACTCCAAGTCACCCAGACTGTAATTGGGATGAATTCTAAAACACCATATGGAGCCGTATGCATCTTTCTGTTGTGCTACTAGGTTGGTGGAAAAGTAATTGTGGTTTTTGCCATTACTTTTAATTATGTAAACGGTTAAATTGTTGCCGTTACTTTTATACTTGATCTTAGCCAAAAAGCCAAGAAGTGATGCCATTACTTTCAATGGCAAAAACTGTGACTATTTTTGCACTAACCTAATACAATATTTTCCTTAAATTTGGAGGCTGGGTGCAGTGGCTTATGCCCATAATCCCAGCTATGCAGAAGTCTGAGGCGGGAGGATCACTTGAGCCAAGGAATGTGAAGATATAGTGAGCCATGATCATTACGCTCTAGCCTAGGCAACAGAATGAGACCTTGTCTCTAAAATCAATTAATCTGGGACAACAGCCTAATACACACACACACATACACACATGTGTGTGTGCATATGTATATTTGGATTGGAAGAATAAATATTGTTTAAAAAACCCATGCTACCTGAAGTGATATAACAATTTAATTCCTATCAAAGTCTCAATGGCATTTTTCACAGAACTGGAAAAAATGCTAAAATTCATATAGAACCACAAAAGACCTTAAATAGCCAAAGCATTTTTGAGCTTGCTCTCTCTCTCTCTGCACACACACACACACACACACACACACAGCAAAGTTACAGTAATCAAAAGTATGATACTGGCATAAAAACAGACATATAGACCAATAGGACAGAATAGATAGTCCAGAAGTAAACTGACACAAATATGGTCAATTGAGGTTTGACAAAGGTGCCAAGAATACCAAATGGGGAAAGGACAGTCTCCCTATAAATGGTGCTGGGGAAACTGTATATCCACATGCAAAAGAATGAAAATAGACCCTTATTTTATACCATACACAAAAATTAGGATTAAAGACTTAAACATGGCCAGGTGCAGTGGCTCATGCCTGTAATCTCAGCAATTTGGGAGGCCAAGGCAGGCAGATTGCTTGAGCCTAAGAGTTTGAGACCAGCCTGGGCAACATGGCAAAACCCTTTCTCTACACAAAATACAAAAATTAACTGGGCAAGGTGGCATGTGTCTATAGCCCTAGCTACTTGTGAGACTGATGTGTGAGGATCGCTTGAACGTGGGAGGTTGAGGTGGCAATGAGCCATGATCCAGTCACTGCACTGCAGCCTGGGCAACAGACAAGACCTTGTCTCATTCAAAAAAAAAAAAAGAAAAAAAAGACTTAAATAAGACTTGACACCATAAAATTCCTAGAAGAAACAGGAAAAAATCTTCTTGACATCGACCTTGGCAATCATTTCTTAGTTATAACAACCAAAACACAGGTAACAGAAGAAAAATTAGACAAGTGGGATTACACCAAACTAAAAAAACTTCCCCACAAGAAAAGAAACAGTCAAGATAATGAAAAGGAAACCAACCACTTATCTGATAAAGGGTTATTTTATTTATTTATTTTGTTGAGACAGACTTTTGCTCTTGTTGCCCAGGCTGGAGTGCAATGGCATGATCTCAGCTCACTGCAACCTCTGTCTCCTGGATTCAAGTGATTCTCCTTCCTAAGCCTCCTGAGTAGCTGTGATTACAGGCTCCCATCACCATGCCTGGCTAATTTTTTGTACTTTTAGCAGAGACAGGGTTTCACAATATTGGCCAGGCTGGCCTCGAACTCCTGACCTCAGGTGATCCACCTCGGCCTCGCAAAGTGCTGGAATTACAGGCATGAGCCACTGCTCCTGGCCTGATAAAGGAGTTATTGATCACAATATATAAAGACCTCCTAGAACTTAATTGCAAGAAAATAAATACACTGATTTTATTTATTTAGTTAGTTATTGAGACAGGGTCTGGCTCTGTCCCCCAGGCTAAAGTGCAGTGCTGCCAGCCATCATAACTCACTGCAGCCTCTGCCTTCTGGTCTCAAGCTATCCTCAGCCTCTTGAGTAGCTGGGACTATAGGCACATGCCACCTCATCAGATAATTTTCATATTTTTTTAGTCAGAGACAGAGTTTTGCCATGTTGCTCAGGCTGGTCTTGAACTCCTGGCTCGAGTGATCCACCAGCCTTGACCTCCCAAAGCACTGAGATTACAGATGTGAATCACTGCATCCAGCCATAACCTGATTCTATTATTATTATTATTTGAGAGGGAGTCTCACCCTGCCACCCAGGCTGGAGTGCAGTGGTGCAATCTAAGCTCACTGCAAGCTCTGCCTCCCGGGTTCAAGTGATTCTCCTGCCTCAGCCTCCTGAGTAGCTGTGATTACAGGTGTGTGCCACCATGCCCAGCTAATTTTTTAAAAAAAATTTTAATAGAGTAATTTCACCATGTTGGCCAGGCAAGTCTTGAACTCCTGACCTCAGGTGATCTGCCTGCCTTGGTCTCCTGAAATGCTGGGATTACAGGCACGAGTCACCATGCCCGGCCCATATACTGATTTTAAATGGGCAAAGGATTTGAAGAGACATTTCTCCAAAGAAGACATATAAAATGGCCAGCAGGTATAAGAAAATGTGCTCAACATCACTATTCATCAGTGATATGCAAATCAAAATTGCAATGATATATCATCTCACACCTGTTAGAATGGCTATTATAAGGAACAAAACAAAACAAAAACAAGATAAGAAGCTGTATTAGTCCATTCTCATGCTGCTATGAAGTAGCCGCCCATACTGGGTAATTTAAAAGGTTTAATTGACTCTTTCCTTTTTATAGTTACCAATACAGGCACACCTCATTTTATTGTGCCTTGCTTTATCGAACTTTGATTGTAATTGTGTTTTTTACAGACTAAAAGTGTGTGGCAACTCTATGTCAAGCAAGTGTATCAGTCCCACCTTTCCAACAGCATGTTTTCACAGTTCAGCATGACTGGGGAGGCCTCAGGAAACTTACAATCACATTGGAAGTTTACAGGGCAGCAGGAGAGAGAAGAACTGAGCAAAGGGAGAAGCCCCTTATAAAACCATCAGATCTCATGAGAACTCACTCACTATCATGAAAACAGTATCAGGGAACTGCTCCCAGGATTCAATTGTCTCCACCTGCCCCCTCCCATGACACGCAGGGATTATGGGAACTACAATTCAAGATGAGATTTGGATGGGGACACCGCCAAACCATACCACAAGTGTAGCTAAGGAGGTGGAGAAAAGGGAGCCCTGTACAATGCTGGTAGGAAAGCAAATTGGTGCAGCCAATATAAAAAACAGGAAGTTTCTCAAAAAATTAAAAATAGAACTAAGAGATAGTTCAGCAATCCCACTTCTGGGAACGTATCCAAAATAAATTAAATCAGAATCTGGAAGAGATAGCTGCAGTCCCATGTTTGCTGCAGCGTTATTTACAGTAGCAAAAACATTTAAACAACTTAAATGTCCGTGGAGAAATGAATGAATAAAGAAAATGTGGTATATAAAGACAATGGAATGTTATTCAGCCTAAAGAAAGAAATCCTGTATCTGGGACAAGTATGAACCTGCAGGGTATTATGCTAAATTAAATAAGCCAGACACAGAAGGACAAATATTGCCAGGTGGGTTTGGTGGCTCATTCCTATAATCCCAGCACTTTGGGAGGCGGGGCAGGAGGATCACTTGAGCTCAGGAGTTTGAGACCAGCCTAAGCAATATAGTGAGACCTCGTCTCTACTAAAAATAAAAAACAATTAGCTAGGTGTGGTGGTGCACACCTGTAGTCCCAGCTACTCAGGAGGCTGAGGCAGGAGAATCGCTTGAGTCCAGGAGGTCAAGGTTGCAGTGAGCTATGATCATAGCACTGCACTCCAGTCTGGGTGATAGAGTGACACCTTGACTCAAACAAACAAAAACAAACAGCAAACAAAAGGCTGAGTGCAGTGGCTCACACCTGTAATTCCAACACTTTGGGAAGCTAAAGCAGGAGGATGGCTAGAACCCTGGAGTTTGAGATCAGCCTCAACAACAAAGTGAGACCCTGTCTCTACTAAAAAAAAAAAAAAAAAGTCAGCCAGGCATGGTGGCTTACGCCTGTAATCCACACACTTTGGGAGGCCAAGGTGGGTGGATAACCTGAGGTCAGGAGTTCAAGACCAGCCTGACCAACATGGTGAATTCCCGTCTCTACTAAAAATACAAAAATTATCTGGACGTGTTGGCGGGTGACTGTAATCCCAGGTACTCAGGAGGCTGAGGCAGGAGAATCGCTTGAGCCCGGGAGGTGGAGGTTGCAGTGAGCCAAGATCATGCCACAGTACTCCAGCCTGAGCAACAAGAGTGAAGCTCCATCTCAAAAAATAAATAAACAAAAATAATTTTTTTTAAAGTCGCATGACACTTCTTATATAACAAATTTAAAATAGTCAAACTCATAGAAGCAGATAGTGAAATGGTGGTTGCCAGGGGCTGGAGTGAGGAGCGGTGGAAACAGGAAGATATCAGTTAAAGGGGTACAAAGTTTTGATTATACAAGATTCTGCACAGCATCATGCTTATAGTTACCAATACAGGCATACCTCATTTTATTGTGCCTTGCTTCATTGAACTTTGCTTGTAATTGTGGTTTTTACAGATTGAAACTCTGTGGAAACCCTGTGTCAAGCAAGTGTATCAGTACCACCTTTCCAACAGCATGTGCTTACTTTGTTTCTCTGGGTCACATTTTGGTAATTCTCACAATATTTTGAACTTTTTCGTGATTATTGTATATGTTATGGTGATCTATGGTCTTTGATGTTACTATTTACTATAGTAATTATTTTGAGGGACCACAAAGACAGCAAACTTAATGATAAATATCGTGTGTGTTCTGCCTGCTCCAATGACTGGCTGTTGCCCCATCTTGCTCCATCTCCTTAGGCTTCCCTATTCCCTGAGATACAACAGTATTGAAAAGAGGCCAATAAGGCCAGGCACAGTGGCTCCCTCCTGTAATCCCAGCACTTTGGGAGGTCGAGGCAGGTGGATCACGAGGTCAGGAGATTGAGACCATCCTGACTAACACAGTGAAACCCCGTCTCTACTAAAAATACAAAAAATTAGCCTGGCATGGTGGTGGGCGCCTGTAGTTCCAACTACTGGGGAGGCTGAGGCAGGAGAATGGCATGAACCCGGGCGGCGGAGCTTGCAGTGAGCCGAGATTGCGCCACTGCACTCCAGCCTGGGTGACAGAGCGAGACTCCGTCTCAAAAAAAGAAAAGAAAAGAAAAGAAAAGAGGCCAATTAATAATCCTACAATGGCCTCTTTGTGTTCAAGTAAAAGGAAGAGTCGTACATCTCTCATTATAAATCAAAAGCTAGAAATGATTAAACTTAGTGAGGAAGGGATGTTGAAGCTGACACAGGCAGAAAGCGAGGCCTCTTGTGCCAAACACTTAGCCATGTTGTAAATGTAGAGGAAACGTTATTGAAAGAAATTAAAAATTCTACTTCAGTGAACACATAAATGATTAGAAAGCACAGCAGGCTTATTGCTGATGTGGTGAAAGTCTGAGTAGATAGAAGGTCAAACCTGCCACAACATTCCCTTAAGCCAAAGCCCAATCCAGAAGAAGGCCCTACCCGTCTTCAATCCCATAAAGGCTGAGAGAGATGGAGAAGCTTCTGGGGAAAAGTGAGAACCTAGCAAGGTTGGTTTATGAAGCTTAAGAAACAAAGGCAATCTCCACAAAATAAAAGTGTAAGGTGAAGCAGCAGGTTCTGATGTAGGTGCTGCAGCAAGTTTTCCAGAAGATCTAGCTAAGATATCTGATGAAGGTGGCTACACTAAACAACAGACTTTCAAGGTAGATAGCACAGCCTTCTGTTGGAAGAAGATGCCAGCTAGGACTTTCATAGCTAGAGGGGAGAAGTCAATGCCTGGCTTCAAAGCTTCAAAGGAGAGGCTTGCTCTCTTGTTAGGGACTAATATAGCTAGTGACTTTAAGTTGAAGTCAATGCTCAGTGACCATTCTGAAAATGCTAGGCCCTTAAGATTTATGCTAAATCTACTCTGCCTGTGCTCTATACATGAAACAACAAAGCCTGGACGACTGCACACCTGTTTACCTCATGGTTTACTGACTATTTTAAGTCCATGATTGAGACCTACCACTCAGAAAAAAAAGCTTCCTTTCAAAATCTGACTGCTCATTGACAGTGTACCTAGTTACCCAAGAGCTCTGATGGAGATGTACAAGATTTATATTTTTATGCCTGCAACACAACAACACAATATTCATTCTGTAACCCAAGGATCGAGGAGTTATTTTGAGGTTTTTTTTTTTTGAGATGGAGTCTCACTGTGTTGCCCAGACTGGAGTGCAGTGGCACTATCTTGACTCACTGCAACCTCCATTTCCCAAGTTCAAGCGATTCTCCTGCCTCAGCCTGCAGAGTAGCTAGGATTAGAGGCATGTGCCACCACGCCCAGGTATTTTTTGTATTTTTAATAGAAACAGGGTTTCACAATGTTGGCTAGGCTGTCTCAGACTCCTGACCTCAAGTGATCTGCCTGTCTCGAACTCCCAAAGTGCTGGTATTACAGGTGTGAGCCATATGCCTGGCCTATGTTGAGGCTTTTAAGTCTTACTATTTAAAAAATGGTTATATCTGGCTATAGGTGTCATAGATAGTGATTCCTCTGATGGATCTGGGCAAAGTCATTTGAAAACCTTCTGGAAAGAATTCACCATTCTAGATGGCATTAATAACATTTGTGATTCATGGGAGGAGATCAGAAGGAAAAAGTTGATGCCAACCCTCACAGATGACTCGGGGAGGTTCAAGACTTCAGTGGAGTATGTCAGTGTAGATGAGGTTGGAAACAGTAAGAGAAATAAATTAGAAGTGGAGACTGAAGATGTGAGAGAATTGCTGCAGTCTCATGATCAAACTTGAAAAGATAAGGAATTGGTTCTTATGGGTAAGCAAAAATGTAGTGTCTTGAGATGGAAACTACTCTTGGTGAAGATGCTGTGGACATTGTTGAAATGACATCAAAGGATTTAGAATATTACATTACCCTAGTTGATAAAGCAATGGCAAAATATGAGAGGAATGCCTCTAATTTTGAACGAAGTTCTACTGTGGATAAAATGTTATCAAACATCACTGCATATTGCAGAGAAGTGTCTTGTGAAAGGAAGTCAACTGATGTTGCAAACTTCATTGTTCTTATTTTAAGGAATTGCCATAGCCACCACAACCTTCAGCAACCACCACCCTGATCAGTCAGCAGCCCTCAACATCAAGGCAAGACCCTCCACCAACAACAAGGTTAGGACTGGCTGAAGGTTTAGATGATAGTTAGCATGCTTTAGTAATGAAACATTTTTAGCTCGGGTATGGTGGCTCATGCCTGCAACCCCGGTACTTTGGAAGGCTAAGGAGGATGGATTGTTTGAGCTCAGGAATTCAAAGCCAGCTTGGGTAACATGACAAAACCCCGTGTCTACGAAAAACACAAAAATTAGCAGGGCATGGTGATGTGCACTTGTAATCCCAGATACTAGGAGGCTGAGGGGGGAGGACTGCTCAGCTGCAGTGAGCCGAAATCAAGCTTTGAGCCCAGGAGTTCTAGACCAGCCTGGGCAACACGGTGAAACCCTATCTCTACAAAAAATTAGCTGGACATGGTGATGTGCCTGTAAGATCACGTGAGCCTGAGAGGCAGAGGTTGTAGTGAACCGAGATTGTGCCACTGCACTCCACCCTAAGCCACAGAGTGAGACCCCATCTAAAACAAAGTAAAATTAAAATATGTACATTGTTTTAGACATAATGCTATTGCACACTTATGAGACTTCAGTGTAGTGTAAACATAACTTTTATATGCACTAGGAAGCTAAAAAATTCATGAGACTTATTTTATTGTGCTATTTACTTTTTTGTAGTGATCTGGAACTAAACTAATATTTTCAAGGTATGCTTTTAAACCTGGGAGTTGTAAAGATGCAGAAGAAAACTCTTGGAGGTGATGAGTAGGTTCATGGCATAGATTGTTGTGATGGATTCATGGATTTACACATATCTCCACACTTATCAAATTGTATATGTCAAATATGTGTAGCTTTTGGTATGTCAGTCATACCTCAATAAAGTGGCTTAAAATATATTCTCATATTAAAATAACTAGGTTGAATGTAAAAAGATAATATTTAAAACTGATAAATGTACAAAAGCCTCTTCTTAGATATAAAAACATTAACTGCACAATTACGGATTTGGAGAGAGATGGTTTAGCAGCAATAGAATAGAATAGAGCCAGGTGCAGGGCTCACATCTGTAATCCTAGCACTTTGGGAGGCTGAGGTGGGTGGATTGCTTGAGCCCAGGAGTTTAAGATCAACCTGGGCAACATGGAGAAACACTGTCTCTGCTAAAAACACAAAAATTAGCCAAGTGTGGTGGGGCGCACCTGTAATCCCAGCTACTTGGGAGGCCAAGGCATGAGAATTGCTTGATCTCAGGAGGCAGAGGTTGCAGTGAACTGAGATTGTGCCACTGCACTCCAGCCTGGGTGACAGAGCGAGACTCCGAGACTCCGTCTCCAAAAACAAACAAAAAAAATATAATAGAAAAGGCTTTGAGTTCAGAGTACCCCAGGAGTATGATGTGACCATTAACAATCTATAAAGTTGTTGGAAGTAAGTGTCGCCAAGTGAAAATAGCACTCAGGCAAAAGTTTTCTCAGCAAGGCAATTTACTTCTATAGAAGGGTGTGTCTCAGGGATGGAGCAATGGCGAGAGCACACAGGACAAGGAAGGGGAAGGGGGTCTTATTCCTAACGCAGATACTCCCTCCTGCTGTGTCTTTCCCCTATTGGCTAGGGTTGGACTGCACAGTCTAAGCTAATTCCAACTGGCTATTTTGGCTATTTTAAAGAGAGCCAGGGTACGAGCCAAAGTGGTGGAGTGAGTAGTTTTAGCAGGAGGGACAGTTACAGAGTAGGTGACTAAGGATGACTAAGGACAGAGCAGGTGATGGAGGATAGGAGGGGGTTGTTTACTGAAACTAGGGGCAAGGAGACATAAAGAATGAGGAAGTCTAACTTTAAAACGGAGAACAAAGAACAGGGAAGCTGAACATACTGACACATTGGTTCTTTGGAGAGGGACTCAGAACTCATTGTACTTAACAATTTTCTCCCTCTTGAATTTTAAAGGAAGTTAACAGGCTAAACTTTGAATAGGAATTTACTGTATCTTACAAAGTGTTCTTAGTCTTTGTGAGTCCTCCTAATTAGGGAAAAGGAGTCAGGCTAGCAGGACCAAGGGAAAGTAAAAAGAGAAAGCAGGGAAGTTATAAGTCTGCCTTTCTTCATGGTCCAGGACACATACCCATCCTGTGCTGACAACTCACAACCTTCCTGTGCCTAGCTCTCACCAGATACCTGCAAGTTAGCTCACTGCAGCCTTGGCATTATCAGTACTGCAGGTAGCACTCTTCAGCATAAGCACTATTCTATAAAGTCCCCAGCAAGCCTTTATTTCCTTGCAGTTAGCGCCTCTCTGGCTGGTCTGCCCATCAACCTTGCATTGTATTTTCATAGTTTTTCTAATAAATCTGCCTTTCTTTATTTACAGCTGTCTTGGTAAATTCTTTTATCCCCATGCCACTGACCTGGATATTCACCGCTCACCTGAGACAGTCTGCAGCAATTAAGGTACAAGATCTCTGCTGGGTGGAAAGTTTTGCTCTGCTCTGTATTGGGTAGGTACAACAGAAATACCGTACTTAATTCTCTGTGCTCCATTTGCAGAGATATCTAAGCAAGCATGGAGAATAACTATGATAGCAAAGGGACTTTCAATTCTTCAGAGTGCTAATGGACTATTAAGTAGAGCATTTCCTCATTTGCATCGCAAAGAATCTAAATGACAGATACAATTTACTCCTGTTTACTGAGGTTATATCTACACCGTCAGGGTGGTTGAGTCCATTTTGTTTACTTTTACAATCACAGATTTAAATGCATTAGTTGTTCACATAAAGACTTCTTTGAAGGACCCGGGCACGGTGGCTCACGCCTGTAATCCCAGCACTTTGGGAGGCTGAGGCGGGCAGATTGCCTGAGCTCAGGAGTTTGAGACCAGCCTGACCAATATGAAGAAACTCCGTCTCTACCAAAAAGTACAAAATTAGCCGAGTGTGGTGGTGCATGCCTGTAATCCTAGCTGCTTGGGAGGCTGAGGCAGGAGAACTGCTTGAACCTGGGAGGCAGAGTTTGCGGTGAGCCGAGATTGTGCCATTGCACTCCAGCCTGGGCAACGAGATCAAACCTCTGTCTCAAAAAAAAAAAAAAAAAAAAAAGAAAGACTTCTTTGAAGGACCAGATTTGTAATAATTCTAGTTCTTTCAGTTAGCAGTTTAAAAAAAATAGAAATCATTCTATGTGCTTACCTTCTACTTAGGTAGGAATTTTTTTTTGAGATATATTCTGATATACAAAGTCTTGTTAGAAAAATACACAATATAGGCCAGGTGTGGTGGCTCACGCCTGTAATCCTGCACTTTGGGAATCCAAGGCGGGCGGATCACAAGGTCAGAAGATTGAGACCATCCTGGCTAACATGGCGAAACCCTGTCTCTACTGAAAATACAAAAAATTAGCCAGGCGTGGTGGCAGGCGCCTGTAGTCCCAACTACTTGGGAGGCTGAGGCAGCAGAATGGCGTAAACCCAGGAGGTGGAGCTTGCAGTGAGCTGAGATGGCGCCACTACACTCCAGCCTGGGCGAGAATGCGAGACTCCGTCTCAAGAAAAAAAAAAGAAAAATACACAATACATTAGCAAAACTACATAAGTATACTGGTGTAAAAAAACTGGAATTAGACATAGTCAGACTTTGGAAATGTGTAAAGAAGTTTTTACCTCAAAGGAAACTATGCAGTTTGTCCACCTGGTCTTTTGTATATATGTAATTGCACCAATACATGTGAACAAAATTTCTTTCTATAATATTGATTGTTATCAAGGATAGTATGAGGTCAAAATGAACAGGGATAACTTTAATTCAGGCAAAAGATGAATTTGACTAGCTGTAATCTTCAAAAGATCAAGAAAAGATAAAACAGTTCCAGTTTTAAATTTAACTAAACTATTAACATATGAATAAAATTTTCATGTTGTTTAAACAAGAAGCATCCTTTCAGATAATTTGTTCCAAGCGTGTGTCAAAGCTATATTTTAAACTTGCACAAATGAAGAAACCTAAGCAGACAAATTAATTGTTTTTTCTCTTGATAGAGGAAATAAGAGAAAGGGAATAGGTGATTAGATAATTAAGAAAAGAATGTCAGCTGGGCACAGTGTAAACCCAACAGTTTGGGAGGCTGACATGAGAGGACTGCTTGAGACCAGGAGTCCGAGACCAGCCTGGACAACATAGTGAGACCCCATCTCTGCAAAAAAATGTTTAGAGAATAGCTATCCCTAGCTGCTTGGGAGGCTGAGGTGGGAGGGTGCTTTTAGCCCAGGATTTTGAGGCTGCAGTGAAGTGTGATCATGCCACTGCACTCTAGCCTGGGTGACACAGCAAGAACCTGTCTTTTCTAAAAAGTGGGGGGAAAAAAAGAAATAGAAAAGAATGTCTGATTATATTTTATTAGACCCTTGACCAAGAATAAGTTGAAAGGCAGATAGCTAATTTTAAGAATAGTTCCTTTCAGTTCATTAACATTTACCTGAAAACAGCTTTAGTAATTTATTAATTATAGCAATTTCCATTGAAATTCTTCCTTTTAATCAGTTTTCTACTTTAAGGAAGATTTCCACACAAAATCCTATGTTTATTCTATTTAGTACTAGCTATTTCATGAACTTTTATATTGTGTATGTTCTAGTCCATTTAGCTGGTTTTATTCACATAGCAAAACATGTGATGAATAGTAAACAAAACTATGGCCATAAGACATAAAATTCAGAACGTTGACTTCGTTTGCAGTGTTTGTAAAGAAACTTCTCCATTATCGAATGAATGAATGAACAAATGTCTCCTCATTGTATTCAGTTTTCCAAAGCAAGACTTTGTTTAGGATATTTTCCCTCATGATGATGGAGAACAGAAAAATATTTGCATTCCTGGGTTCTGAAAAGAGTACACAATATGAAATATACAATGTTTTTCCTTTTATGAATCTTGAGAGAGCAGCTGGGACAAAATAGCTATCAAGGAAAAATACAAATTTAGCCCGGTGAGGTTGCTCACGCCTGTAATCCCAGCACTTTGGGAGGCCGAGGCGGGTGGCTCACCGGAGGTCAGGAGTTTGAGACCAGCCTGTCCAACATAGTGAAACCCTGTGTCTCCTAAAAACACAAAAATTAGCTGGGCATGGTGGCGTGTGCCTGTGATCCCAGTTACTTGGAAGGCTGAGGTAGGAGAATCTCTTGAACCTGGGAGGCGGAGGTTGCAGAGAGCTGAGATTGTGCCACTGTACTCCAGCCTGGGTGGCAGAGTGAGACACCATCTCGAAAAAAAAAAAAAAAATCAACTAAATATTCGGAGCTTTATGTTAGTAGCCCCAGCCCCTTAGCCATACCTTTTAAAAGAGAGTTCTTTTTTTTTTTTTTTTTTTCCATTTTGTATAGTTAAAGCCTAGTAAATGAAAATAACAGGGATAGAGCAAAGAGAAACAAAAAAGACTCTATTGTATGCTTACCAGAAAATAAAACATTAAGCTGGGCATAGGGGCTCTTGCCTGTAATCCCAGCACTTTGGGAGGGCAAGATGGGAGGATTGCTTGAGCCCAAGAGTTTGAGATCAGCCTGGGCAACATAGTGAGACTCCACCTCTATAAAAAAAACTTTAAAAATTAGCTAGGTATATTGGTAAGGGCCTGTAGTCCCAGCTACTTGGAGGGCTGAGGTGGGAGGATCACTTTAGCCTGGGAGGTCCAGGCTGTAGTGAGCTGTGATCACGCCACTACACACCCGCCTAGGAAACACAGCAAAACGCTGTCTCAAAAAAAGAAAGCAAATAAAACATTGAAAGTAATATTGAAATCACCTTTGCAAAATTTTGACAGTAAGAGAATCTGACGTAGTTGAATCCATCTTGCTTTCTAACCTCCAAGCTATCTTTGGTCATTCCTGGGCATAGACCAAGCTGACTTCGGGAGAAATTTAGTGTATGGTTTAACCTTAAAGCAAGGATGATGCCCTTCCCCAAATGAAACCACCTTTGCAAAACTAATGAAAGTCCACAAGGTGAGGATTATGAGAGAGGGTTGAATTTGAAACTGCAAAATTATAACTGAAACGGTAAGAGAGATCTGACCTAACCAACTCCATGTAACCTCCAAGCTGTCCTTGTTCATTCCTGGCCGTAGGCTGAACTAATTTTGGAATTTAGTTTGTAGTTTATAGTTTAAAACAAAGACAATAACAGCCCTTTCCCAAAACAAACCCCATTCTTGGCTGGGGACTAGACTGCCTTTGTAGGACTAACAAGTTAGCCACAAGATTAGAAATTATGGTTTAGGAATCATGCAGCTGGAGGCTACGAGATTCTGACCCCCCTCAAATTGCTCCTGGGATAATATCACTATTGTAAAACCTGAGACCAGTGCTTGAGATATTCTGGAGCACCTGCACTTGATGGATCAGCTGGCCCCACCCAGACTGATAAACTGGCTCATCTGTCTGATCTTGTGGCTCCCACCCAGGAACTGACAGTGCCGGGGGACAGCTTCGACTCCCTATGATTTCATCTCTGACCCAGTCAATCAGGAGTCCTGACTCACTGGCCCCCCAAACCCACCAAATTATCCTTAAAAGCTCTGATCCCTGAATGCCTGAGGAGACTGATTTGACTAATAATAATAAAACTCCTGTCTCCCACACAGCTGGCTCTGCGTGCATTATTCTTTCTCTATTGCAATTCCCCTGTCTTGCTAAATCAGCTCTGTCTAGGCAGCAGGCAAGGTGAACCTACTGGACGGTTACAAATTCTGTTAAAATGTGGGTATAGTTTCCATAATACCTTATTGCTCAGGAGTCATGTGGCCAGAGGCCACAAGATTTGTGACTTCCCCAATTATTCCTATAGATAACATCACTATTACAGAACCTAAGAGCAGTTTTTTTGAGACCTTTCAGACTGACCCCATCTGAACTTCTGACTCATGGCTCAACAGATCCTGTGGCCCCACTGAGGCAGACTCAGTGCATAAGAACCTTTTCCACACCCCTATGATTTCCTCTCCAGCCAATCAACATTCCCCATTCCCTAGTCCTCTGAAATTAATTAACAATTTCATTATTTTTTGTTGAGATGGGAGTCTCACCATTTTGCCCAGGCTGGTCTTGAACTCCTGGACTCAAGCAATTGCAGTCTTCCCAGCTTGGCCTCTCAAAGCTTTGGGATTATAGGCATGAGCCATCCTGCTTGGCCTCAAAATTCGATTTTATCATTTTGCTTCTTCCAACTTCTTGTTCTGCTTATCTTAAATTAGTAATATACTTTTACCAAGTCATCTGCTTCTCAACCATAATAGTCCTGGAAATCCTCATGATGGTAATGTCATTAATTAATGATGATAATGACATTAATGTAAGTTAAATTGATAATTATACCTATCCCTTCAGTTTTTAGCAGTTAGGTCTTCCCATAAAACTCTGATGCTACTTTTTTTTTTTTAAATGGAGTCTCACTCTGTCAACAGGCTGGAGTGCAGTAGTGTGATCTACGCTCACTGCAACCTTCACCTCCCAGATTCAAGAGATTCTCCTGACTCAGTCTCTTGAGTAGCTGGGACTATAGGTGCATGCCACCATGCCCACCTAATTTTTGTATTTTTAGTAGAGATGGGGTTTCACCATGTTGACCAGGATGGTCTCGATCTCTTGATCTTGAAGCTACCTTTTGATGTTTCTTCAAGAAAACCCAATATCTGGTCTGTGGCTTATACAATGCCATCAGGCAACTCTCAGGTGAGAAACAGACACTACTTGTTGATAACAAGACTTGAGTTAATAGTTTAGAGTAAATTACAATATCAGAATGGAGAACAGTGGAATCAATGTTGAAGTAAAGTATATATGTACATGGGCTTGCCTAAATATTTCATAAGTACTTAGGTCTATGATGGTCATGGACAATGAAGATATTCACAAATATCCAGGACATTACCATAAATTCTGTGAAGTATGTATCATGATCTATAATAAATGATAAAGGCATTTAAAATCTAAAAATGAATCTTTTCAGAAGTAATTTAGTTCATAGTTCTTGAACATTAATGTCAGTAAGCCTCTACCATCCCGAGAAGACATACTTACTAAAACATATTCATGTTAACAACAAATTGCCTTAGTTCATTTGGTCTGCTCTAAACAAACACCATAAACTGCATAGCTTAACAACAACAGAAATTTATTTTTCCCAGTTCTGGAGACTAGGAAGTTCAAGGTCAAGGCACTGGCAGATGTAGTGTCTGGCAAGGGTTTGCTTTCTGATTCATAAAGCACCTTTTTGCTGTGTCCTTACAGGGTGGAAGGGATAAGCTAGTTATCTGAAGTCTCTCTTTTTAAATTTTTTAGTTAGTTAGTTTTAAAATTTATTGCTAATTTTTAGCTGAGTTCTTGCTCTGTTACCCAGGCTAGAGTACAGTGGCACAATCACAGCTCACTGCAGGCTTGACCTCCTGGGCTCGAATGATCCTCCCATGTTAGTCTCCCGAGTAGCTGGGACCACAGTTATGTGCCACCATGCTTGGCTAATTTTATTTTTTGTAGAGAGGGGGTTTCCCTGTGTTCCTCAGGCTGTCTTGCATTCCTGGTCTCAAGCAATCCTCCTGCTTTGGCCCCCCAAAATGCTGGGATTACAGGCATGAGCCACCAAGTCAGACCAGTCTCTCAAAAAAAAAAAAAAGAAAAAAATTTACTTTTATTATTTAGAGATGGGATCTTGCTTTTGCCCAGTCTGGTCTCTCACTTCTCAGCTCAAGTGATGCCCCCAGCTGAGGCTCCTGAGTAGCTATGACTGCAGGCATGCGCCATACAGCACCACTTCTGGGGTCTTTTTTATAGCCTCACTAGTCCCAACTATGAGGGCTCTGCCCTTTATAACCTAATAAATCTCCTGAAGGCACCACCCCCTAATACCATCACCTTGGGGGTTAGGATTTCAACATAGGAATTTTGGGGGGAACTCAAAGATTCAAAGCATAGCACAAATTATCTACAAAATTAACTCCTTGAGCACCCCTTTTTGGTCTGACAGCTTTCTCCACACTCTGGTACCAAAAAACAGGATGGCTCTGTTAATACAGTTGAGCTATTTAGAAAATATGGACCATCCTTGAATCATGTAGGTGGACATTCACATGTGAATGTTTTATTCACCAGATATTATTTGTGTGTGTGTGTGTGTGTGTGTGTGTGTGTGTGTGTCAAGGTCTTGCTATGTCAACCAAGTTGGAATGTGATCATGGCTTACTGCAGCCTTGACCTCTCAGGCTCAAGTGATCTTCCCACTCAGCCTCCCAAGTAGTTGGAAGTACAGGTGCATGCCACCACACCTGTATAATTGCTGTATTTTCTGTAGAGACAGGGTCTCACTGTGTTGCCCAGGCTGGTCTTGAACTCCTGGGTTCAAGCAATCTTCCAGCTGCAGCCTCCCAATGTGTTGAGATTACAAGCAGGAGTCACTGCATCTGGCCCTGCCCGATATTCTCAACATTGACATTGTTTGGATTTTTTTTTTTTTTTTTTTGAGACGGAGTCTCGGTCTGTTGTTGCCCTGGCTGGAGTGCAGTGGTGTGATCTCAGCTCATGGCAACCTCCGCCTCCTAGGTTCAAGTGATTCTCCTCCTGCCTCAGCCTCCCAAGTAGCTGGGATTACCGGCATGAGTCACTGTGCCTGGCTTTGTTTGGATCTTTGATTTGAGAAAGTTGGTCATCTTATTTGCTGTCTTATTAAAATTCATCACCACATGGATATCATTAACTGTACTGAAATCATTATCAGAGTCTCTATACTTCAGTAAGCTACCCAAGTCTCTGAGCTTCTATTTCCAGAGAATATCTATAATAGCCAGATATAGAGAAAATAAAATACGCCATGACAAAAGATACTGAATGCTAGGGTAATGGGGTAAGGTAAAGTTTTATATCTTTTTTTTTCCTGAGACAAGGTCATATTCTGTTGTCCAGGCTAGAGTGCAGTGGCATGATCCTAGCTCACTGCAGCCTTGAACTCCTGGGCTCAAGCAGTCCTCCCATCTCAGCTACATATATGTGTTCATATGCATAGTTTTTTTTAAAGATGGGGTTTCACTACGTTGCCTAGGCTGGTCTCAAACTCTTGGCCTCAAGCTATCCTCCCCACCTATAACCTCCCCACCGCCCCCGGGCCCCAGCCTCCCAGAGTGCTGGAATTATGGACGTGAGTCACTGTGTCCAGCCAAGTTTGTCTGTCTGTGAAATGAAATGCCTTATATTTGAAAAATAAACATGCTCAAAATGCCTAGTCTGCCTGTGTATTGTAAGCAGATACTTTAACATTTCCCTCAGGAAGATGTGTGTGGGAGAAAACAATGTCAGCAAAAACTGCAAATAGTTTGGTGTAGTTGAGAATATTCTCTGGACACTTTTTAGATGAGGAAGAGTTGATCCTGGAGAAGGTAAATGCTGGAGCATAATGGGAATGATGAGGTCATATCAAAAATTCTTGAGCACTGGGAACCATGCTCTCTATTTTCCTATTTTCCTTTCTTATAGCCTCAGAACTTAGTTCAATGCTTGGTACATACTTATATTGGTTTGTTTTTACACTGCTGATAAAGACACACCCAAGACTGGGTAATTTATACAGGAAAAATGTTTAATGGACTTAAAAGTTCCACATGGCTGGGGAAGCCTCACAATCACAGTGGAAGGTAAGGAGGAGCAAGTCATGTCTTACATGGATGGCAGCAGGCAAAGAGAGAAAGCTTGTGCAGGGGAACTCCTCTGTATAAAACCGTCAGATCTCATGAGACTTATTCACTATGGCAAGAACAGCATGGGAAAGATTTGCCCCCATGATTTAATTACCTCTCACCAGTCCCTCCCATAACACATGAGAATTCAAGATGAGATTTGGGTGGGGACACAGTCAAACCATATCAATACCTCATAAATACTTGTCAAAATACAATTTTTTAAAAGTTAAAAACACGACTGTCATACAAATATAGAATGAACACATGGCAAAGATATGTTAACTTAATGAGAGAACCAGTGAGATGGCAAACTTGGATAAAAGAACACATTGTGGAATTGGGCACTTACAGGCATTTTGAAAGAACCGTTAGAATAAGATTGCTAGGTTAGATACAAAATTGGTTAATACATACAAGGCAATAAAATGATAACCTAGTCATAATAAATAAATTGTAGAACCAAAGACAAAGAGAAAAATCTTTAGAGAAGCAAGAGAAAATGTACATGCTACTTTTGAAGGAGCAACCGCAAGACTGACAGCAGTTTTTGACACACAAGGAAACCCAGCAAGGGCTAGAATGGAGAATATCTTCAAAGTATTACAGAATGTAAGTTCCAAATAGAATTCCACAGGTAGCAAAAATCGACTTAAGCATATAACCAAAATAAAGGCATTTTGAGATAAAGAGAATGAAAGTAATAAATATATGGATAAATGTAAAGGAAGATTGATTTCACCTGGGTGCAGTGTCACCCACCTGTAATATCAACAATTTGGGAGGCCAAGGTGGGTGAATCACTTGAGCTCAGCAGTTCGAGACCAGCTTCAGTAACATAGTGAGACTGCCGTCTCTATTTTTAAAACAATAAAAATTAAAAAAACTTTTTTTTTTGGAGACGGAGTCTTGCTCTGTCACCCAGGCTGGAGTGCAATGGTATGATCTTGGCTTTAAAAAACATTGATTTTTAAAAATATTAATAATAACATCTTGTGGTATGTTCAAATATAAAATAAAAATATTTGTTAAAATATGTGTGGCAACTGGCGTAAATGAAACAAATGGGATTTAAGATCTTTATATTGAACAGGAAGAAGATAAAAGTATTGATTAAAACTAGGCTTTGATAATTGAAGAATACTTACTGGCATTCAAGGGAAAACATGAAAATAATAATGGTGTGTAGAGGGAAAACGGACTTACAAAAATTGGTCAAACCTAAAACCAAAAGAAGTCAAGAAAATAGAGAAAATAAATGTAAAACTAATGGAAAAATGGAACTCGTAAAATAAGAATGTAGGTCTAACCCCAAATATATTAGTATTATAATTAAAATAAAATGGACTTTTTCTGTTTTTAGGAAGTTTTTAAGCCATCATACTTTGGAATCTAAAAAAATAGTACATATCTGTGTTTTGGGGGAAGGGAATTAATATTTATTTAATCATTTTATTAGGCTAAACTAATATTGATCCCAAAACTTGATAATGACAATACAGGAAAGGAAAATAATAACAAATCTTATTTTTTTAAACGTTTA
This sequence comes from Mandrillus leucophaeus, assembly GCF_000951045.1. NCBI lineage: Eukaryota > Metazoa > Chordata > Mammalia > Primates > Cercopithecidae > Mandrillus > Mandrillus leucophaeus. Next base: position 4,258,470 of record NW_012105253.1, read on the forward strand.
ATTTTGAAATAATTAACATAAGAAATTTCAAAGGCACATACAGGGAAGTTCTGTGCAGCCTTCACCCAGGATCTTCCAGTTATAACATCTGTCATAACTATAGTACAATATCAAAACCAGAAAGTTGACACTGGTACTCTGATGGAAAAAAATGTTTGAGATAAGAAAAAAAAAAGTGGGCCAGGTATGGTGGCTCATGCCTGTAATCCAAGCACTTTGGGAGGCCAAGGTGGGTGGATCACCTGAGGTCAGGAGTGCGAGACCAGCCTGACCAACATGGAGAAACCCCATCTCTACTAAAAATACAAAAAATTAGCCGGGCATGGTAGTGCATGCCTGTAACTCCAGCTACTCGGGAGGCTGAGGAAGGAGAATTGCCTGAACCCAGGAGCCAAAGGTAGCAGTGAGCTGAGATCGTGCCATTGCACTCCAGCCTGGGCAACAAGAGCAAAACTCCGTCTCAAAAAAAAATTTTTTTAAGTGTTTTTCCTACTTGTACACTCAATACTTAACACTGAACACTTCTTATACCAGATCTGTGGGGGATTTTCCCCTCACACCAAGCAATTCTCCAGTGGACACCAGCTGAACGTCCCATAATGTAACTCGATTCTGACACTAATTCCCTGGAGTTAGAGTCACAGTCCACCGGTTAAGGAAAACTGCTTCCACTTCAGACACCAATTCCAAACCCTAGGTCGTGACCTGTTCTTCTGACCAACCAACTAAAATTGGGGGTTCATATGATCTCCTCCTTGGGTTCAGTTAGTTTGTGATAGTGGTTCACAGAACTCAGAGAAATACTTACATTAACCGGTTTATTATATGAATAAATAATATAGTAAAGGACAAGATGAACAGCCAGATAGGAGAGATGCACAAGGCAAGGTGAGTGGGAAGGAGCGCAGAGGTTTCATACTCTCTCCAGAGGCACCACCCACCAGGAAGGGGCACAGAGCTTCCATACTTTCTCCGGAGGCACCACCCTCCGGGTACTGCCACATGTTCAACAATCTGGAACCACTTTAGACTCTATCCTTTTGGGATTTTATGGAGGATTCATAACCTAGGCACAGTTTATTAAATCAGGACCCTACTGATTGGAATAGTTGCACTCACCCATGCACCAGCAGAAACACTAGTTTTCCTCTTAGACCACAAAGAGGACCAAGGAATGTTGGATTTAGTGGCCCTTACCAATGCATTCTTGAAAACCTGCACCATTGCCTGTCCTCATAGACCACAAAGAGGACCAACAAAAATCGGATTTAGTGACCCTTACCAACGCATTCTTGAAAACCTGTTAAGAGTCCTAAGCACTCTCCTGTTAGTATTGGGACTTTACCCCTGTCCTATAAAGATGTTATGCCCCAAAAATGGGTGGAGGGCCATACCCTAAGGGAGGGAAGGGATATCCAGAGTTGGAAGAGTGACGCCTTTTGTCCACACTTATAACAATAGGAAGGATACATATCCTAGGCTTCAGGAATAGCTTTTGTTAGGCCTGCGTGTCTAAGGAGGGATCCTAAAATTCCAGATAGTCCCCTCTACAATGGGGGCTTTGGGCAAAATTTATGTCTTTCCGATTGGTGAGCTTGGGTAACTAAAGAAGGTAACAGAGTCCTGGAGTTTATACTAAAAATCATTCTTACAGGAGAAGCTAGAAAGACATCAGAGACAGGGAGTGATTTTTAGAAGTGGGACTAGCCTTGGAGAAGAGAGGCGTGAGGAAGTTTATCTGACAGGCATTAGGACCCAGGAGGCAAGGGTCAGCATATATAGAATAGATGGGCGAGTCTCGCTTGGGCAACATGACTTTGAAAGTTCCGCTCATGGCCACAGGGTCAACCAACTTCTTGTCGGGACCCCGGAGCTCAATGGCTTTCCTCTTTGTCGACCCTCGGCTCAGCCCAGAAGTACAGGAAAAGCGGAAGCTGGTTTCAGGCAAACCAATGCTCCCAACTCTGAAGATTCGGCGGTTGTTAGCCCTTTCCCAGAAAGCCTGACACCTGTGTCTTTAGTCTAGTGGCCGCGCTAGTCACTTTTAACTGGCTGACAGGTGCCCAGTATTTAGCCCCCAAATTCTAAGGAAAAATAGGACAGAATAGCAAGCAAAAGGGGTCCACTGGTACTCACTGCTTGGCGATAGGCGATAGATAGGCTCAAGGCTTAGTGATAGTCTCACCGCTAGGTGATAGGCAATAGTCCCTTTGTGGTCGCCAAAATGTGTTCGGAATTGGTGGGTTCTTGGTCTCGCTGACTTCAAGAATGAAGCCGCGGACCCTCGCAGTGTTACAGTTCTTAAAGATGGCGTCTCTGGAGTTTGTTCCTTCAGATGTTCAGATGTGTCTGCAGTTTCTTCCTTCTGGTAGGTTCGTGGTCTCACTGACTTCAGAAGTGCAGCTGCAGACCTTCGCAGTCAGTGTTACAGCTCATAAAGGTGGCGCGTCTGGATTTGTTCGTTTCTCTCAGTGTGTTCATGGCCTTGCTGGCTTCAGGAGTGAAGCTGCAGACCCTCGTGGCGAATGTTACAGCTCACAAAGGCGGTATGGACCCAAAGAGTGAGCAGCAGCAAGATTTATT
>NW_012105253.1:4262797-4264964 GCF_000951045.1 Mandrillus leucophaeus
GAAAACCTGTTAAGAGTCCTAAGCACTCTCCTGTTAGTATTGGGACTTTACCCCTGTCCTATAAAGATGTTATGCCCCAAAAATGGGTGGAGGGCCATACCCTAAGGGAGGGAAGGGATATCCAGAGTTGGAAGAGTGACGCCTTTTGTCCACACTTATAACAATAGGAAGGATACATATCCTAGGCTTCAGGAATAGCTTTTGTTAGGCCTGCGTGTCTAAGGAGGGATCCTAAAATTCCAGATAGTCCCCTCTACAATGGGGGCTTTGGGCAAAATTTATGTCTTTCCGATTGGTGAGCTTGGGTACCTAAAGAAGGTAACAGAGTCCTGGAGTTTATACTAAAAATCATTCTTACAGGAGAAACTAGAAAGACATCAGAGACAGGGAGTGATTTTTAGAAGTGGGACTAGCCTTGGAGAAGAGAGGCGTGAGGAAGTTTATCTGACAGGCATTAGGACCCAGGAGGCAAGGGTCAGCATATATAGAATAGATGGGCGAGTCTCGCTTGGGCAACATGACTTTGAAAGTTCCGCTCATGGCCACAGGGTCAACCAACTTCTTGTCGGGACCCCGGAGCTCAATGGCTTTCCTCTTTGTCGACCCTCGGCTCAGCCCAGAAGTACAGGAAAAGCGGAAGCTGGTTTCAGGCAAACCAATGCTCCCAACTCTGAAGATTCGGCGGTTGTTAGCCCTTTCCCAGAAAGCCTGACACCTGTGTCTTTAGTCTAGTGGCCGCGCTAGTCACTTTTAACTGGCTGACAGGTGCCCAGTATTTAGCCCCCAAATTCTAAGGAAAAATAGGACAGAATAGCAAGCAAAAGGGGTCCACTGGTACTCACTGCTTGGCGATAGGCGATAGATAGGCTCAAGGCTTAGTGATAGTCTCACCGCTAGGTGATAGGCAATAGTCCCTTTGTGGTCGCCAAAATGTGTTCGGAATTGGTGGGTTCTTGGTCTCGCTGACTTCAAGAATGAAGCCGCGGACCCTCGCAGTGTTACAGTTCTTAAAGATGGCGTCTCTGGAGTTTGTTCCTTCAGATGTTCAGATGTGTCTGCAGTTTCTTCCTTCTGGTAGGTTCGTGGTCTCACTGACTTCAGAAGTGCAGCTGCAGACCTTCGCAGTCAGTGTTACAGCTCATAAAGGTGGCGCGTCTGGATTTGTTCGTTTCTCTCAGTGTGTTCATGGCCTTGCTGGCTTCAGGAGTGAAGCTGCAGACCCTCGTGGCGAATGTTACAGCTCACAAAGGCGGTATGGACCCAAAGAGTGAGCAGCAGCAAGATTTATTATAAGGAGCGAAAGAACAAAGCTCCTACAGTGTGCAACAGGACCCAATCAAGTGGCCACTGCTGGCTCAGGTAGCCTGCTTTTATTCCCTTATCTGACCCCACCCACATCCTGCTGATTGGTCCATTTTACAGAGAGCTGATTGGTCCATTTTACAGAGGACTGATTGGTCTGTATTGACAGAGTGCCAATTGGTGCATTTACAGTCCCTGAGCTAGACACAGAGTACCCATTGGTGTGTTTACAATCCTTTAGCTAGACACAGAGTGTTACACAGAAAAGTTCTCCAAGTACCCACCAGATGAGCTAGATACAGAGTGCTGATTGGTGCATCCACAAACCCTGAGCTAGACAGAGTGCTGATTGGTGCATATACAATCCTCCAGCTAGACATAATAATAAGTTCTCCAAGTCCCCACCAGATTAGCTAGACACAGAGTGTTGATTGGTGCATATACAATCCTCTAGCTAGACATAAAAGTTCTCCAAGTCCCCACGGGACTCAGGAGCCCAGCTGGCTTAGCCTAGCAGATGCCACACTGGGGCCACGGGCAGAGCTGCCTCTCAGTCCCATGCTGCGTGCTGGCACTTCTCATCCCTTGGGCAGTCAATGGGACTGGGCTTCGTGGAGCAGGGCGCAGTGCCCGTCGGGGAGGCTCGGGCCCTGGAAGCCCACAGGGAGGGGTGGGGATGGGGCATGGTGAACTGCAGATCCTGAGCCCTGCCCGGCTGGGAGGCGACAGGCCTGGCGAGAATTCAAGTGTGGCATGGGCGGGCCAGCAGTGCTGGGGGACCTGGTGCACCCTCTGCAGCTGGTGGCCCAGGTGCTAAGCCCCTCACTGCCTGGGGCTGGCAGCACCAGCTGGATGCTCTGAGTGC
>NW_012105253.1:4267564-4285999 GCF_000951045.1 Mandrillus leucophaeus
GTGGTGGCATGTCCCTGTGGTACCAGCCACTCAGGAGGCTGAGGTGGGAGGATTGCTTGAGCCCAGAAATTTGAGGCTGCAGTGAGCCATGATCATGCTACTGCACTCCAGCCTGGATGACAGAGCAAGACCCTGTCTCAAAGAAAAACCACAAAATAAAAATAAAAAAGGAATGTTATATATCAATGGAATCATAAAGTATGCTACCTTTTGGATTTGGCTTTCTTCCTTCTGGATAACTTTAAGATTCACCTAAGTTGTGTGTATCAATAGTTTGTTGCTTTTCATTGCTGAATAATATTCCATGGTATGGAAGTATCACAGTTGTTTAACCATTCACCAATTGTAGGACATTCTAGTTGTTTCTAGTTTTTGACTATTATAAATAAATCTGATGTGAATAGTTGCGTAGAGAATTTGGTGTGAACATAAGCTTTTATTTCTCTGGGATAAATGCCCAGATTACAATTATTGGGTCATATGGTAATTGTATGTTTAGTTTTAAAAGGAAAATCCAAAATTTTTTCAAGAGTAGTGGTATCATTCTGTCTCGCCAGCAATGTATGAATGAATCCAATGCATTCTTGTCAGCATTTGTTATTATCATTATACTTTTATTTTAGCCATTCTGATAGGTGAGTAGTGATTCTCATTGTGATTTTAGTTTATAATTCTCTAATAACTGATGATGTTGAACATCTTTTCATGTATTGATTGCTATCTGTATAGTCTCTTAAATGAAACATTTATTCGTGTCTTTGCCCATTTTAGATTTTTTCTTTTGCTTTTTACTGTTAAATTTTGAGAGTTCTTTATGTATTAATGATGTTAGTCCTTTGTTGATTACATGATCTGCAAAAATTTTCTTCCAGTCTGTAATTAGTCTTCATCATCTTAACAGAATCTTTTCAAAGTAAAAGTTTTTATTTTTGATAAGGTCCATGAAAGGCTTGGATTTGTGTCCCTGCCCACATCTCATGTCCAATTATAATCCCCGGTTTTGTAGGAGGGGCCTAGTAGGAAGTGTTGGATCATGGGGGCAGAGTTCTCCCTTGTTGTTCTCGTGATAGTGAGTGAGTTCTCATGAGAGCTGGTTGTCTAAAAGTGTGTAGCACTTCCCGCTTTTCAACAAATCATGTTGGAGCAACTGGGTATCCTAGTCAAAGAAAAAACAAAAAAGAAGTTTGACCTAAACCTCACACATTATACAAAAGTTTACTCAATATGAATCATGATATAAATTTTAAATATAAGACAATAAACCTGGCTGGGAGTGGTGGCTCACGCCTGTAATCCTAGCACTTTGGGAGGCTGAGGCGGGTGGATCACAAGGTCAGGAGATTGAGATCATCCTGGCCAACATGGTGAAACTCCATCTCTACTAAAAATACAAAAATTAGCTGGGTGTGTTGGCATGCACCTATAGTCCCAGCTACTCAGGAGGCTGTGGAAGGAGAATCGCTTGAACCCGGGAGGCAGAGGTTGCAGTGAGCCGAGATGGCGCCACTGCACTCCAGCCTGGCAACAGAGCAAGACTCCGTCTCAAACAGTCTTTTTTTTTCCTTTCTTTTTTTTTTTTTTTTTTTGAGATGGAGTCTCACTCTGTTGCCCAGGTTGGAGTGCAGTGGCACAATCTGGGCTCACTGCAATCTCGGCCTCCCAGGTTCAAGCAATTCTCCTGCCTCAGCCACCCGAGTAGCTGGGGTTACAGTTACCTACTACCATGCCCAGCTAATTTTTTTGTATTTTTAGTAGAGTTGGGGTTTCACTATATTGGCCAGGCTGGTCTCGAACTCCTGACCACAAGTGATCCACCCACCTTGGCCTCTCAAAGTGTTGGGATTACAGGCCTGAGTCACCACACCCGGCCTGTTTATTTTCAACATAGAGGAATGCAATTGGGTTAGGTGCAGTGGCTCACACTTGTAATCCCAGCACTTTGGGAGGCTAAGGCCGGAAGATTGCTTGAGGCCAGAAGTTTGAGATTGGTCTGGTCAACATAATGAGGCCCCATCTCAACAACAAAAAGTTTTTTTTTAAATAAAGAAATGCAATTGATTTTTGTGTGTCAATTTTGTATCCTGCAAGCTTACTGAACTCATTTATTAGCTCTAGGAGGCTTTTCTTGTTTGTAGGCTCCTTGGTATTTTCTACATAGGCAGTAATATTGTCTGCAAATAGAGACAGCTTTTTCTTCCTTCCCAATCTGTATGCCTCTTATTTCTTTTTCTTCCCTATTGTTATGAAGAAACACCTCCAATACTGTTGAATAAGAGTGATGAGAGTGGACCTCTTTGTCTTCTTCCCAATCTTAGGGGAAAAAAACACCCGGTCTTTCACAATTAATTATGCGAACTGTAGGTATTCTGTAAAGGCTCTTTATAAGGTTAAGAAAATTTTCCTCTAGTTCTACTGTTAGGAGTTTTTATCATGAATGGGTGTTGAATTTTGTGAAATGGTCCACATCAATTGATGTGATGTAATTTGTCTTCCTTAGCCTGTTGATATAATAGATTACATTAATTTTCAAGTATTGAATAAGCCATGCATAGCCAGGACAAACCCTCCTTGCTTGTAGTGTATTATTCTTTCTATACACTGTTGTACTTCCTTTGCTAATGTTGAGAATTTTTTCACCTATGCTAATGAGTGATGTAGGTCTTTAGTTTTCTTTTTTTTTTGTACTGTCTTTGTCTGGTGTTATCAGGATAATACAGGCCTCATAAAACACTTGAGAAATGTTTCTATCTCTTCTGTTTTTTGGAACAGTTTGTGAAAATTGATATTGCTTCTTTTTTGAGTGTTTGGTAAAGTTCTCCAGTGAAACTGGGCATTGAGATTTCTTTTCTGAGAGCTTTTAAATTGTAAATTCAATTTCTGTAAGAGCTGTAGGTCTACTAAGGTTATCTTTTTTATTTTTTCATAGATTATTGGGGTACAGGTGGTATTTGGTTACATGAGTAAGTTCTTTAGTAGTGATTTTTGAGATCCTGGTGCACCCATCACCCAAGCAGTATGCACTGCACCGTATTTGTAGTCTTTTATCCCTCGTCCCCCTCCCATCCTTCTCCCCAAGTCCCCAAAGTCCATTAGATTATTCTTATGCCTTTGCATTCTCATGGTTTACCTCCCATATATCAGTGAGAACACACGATGTTTGGTTTTCCATTCCTGAGTTATTTCAGTTAGAATAATAGTCTCCAATCTCATCCAGATCACTTTGAATGTCATTAATTCATTTCTTTTTATGGCTGAGTAGTAGTCCATCACAGAGATATATATATATGTGTGTGTGTGTGTGTATATATATATGTGTGTGTGTGTGTGTGTATATATATGTTCAGGTATATTTTTCGTGTAATGACTTATTTTCCTCTAGGTAAATACCCAGTAGTGGGATTGCTAGATCAAATGGCAGTTCTATTTTTAGTACTTTAAGGAATCTCCTCACTGTTTTCCATAGTGGCTGTACTAGTTTACATTCCCACCAGCAGTGCAGAAGTATTCCTGATTGCTGCATCCATGCCAACATCTACCATTTATTGATTTTTTGATTATGGTAATTCAGGAGCAAGGTGGTATGGCATTGCGGTTTTGGTTTGCAGTTCCCTGATCATTAGTGATGTTCAGCATTTTTTCACATGTTTGTTTGCCATTTGTATATCTTCCTTTGAGAATTGTCTATTCATGTCCTTAGCCCACTTTTTGATAGGATTGTTTGTCTTTTTCTTGCTGATTTGTTTGAGTTCATTTTGAATCTGGATATGAATTCTTGGTCAGATGTATAGATTGTGAAGATTTTCTCCCACTCTGCGGGTTGTCTTTTTACTCTGCTGACTCCTTTTGCTGTGCAAAAGCTCTTTAATTAGGTCCCAGTTATTTGTTTTTATTTATTTATTTATTATTTATTGAGACGGAGTCTCGCTCTGTCACCCAGGCTGGAGTGCCATGGCGCAATCTCGGCTCACTGCAACCTCCACTTCCCAGGTTCAAGCAATTCTCCTGTCTCAGTCTCCCGCATAGCTGGGATTACAGGTGTGTGACACCACGCCTGGCTAATTTTTGAATTCTTAGTAGAGACAGCGTTTCACTATGTTGGTCAGGCTGGTGTCGAACTCCTGACCTCATGATCTTCCTCCCAAAGTACTGGGATTACAGTCATGAGCCACAGTGCCTGGCTATCTTTGTTTTTATTGCATTTGCTTTTGGGTTCTTGGTCATGAAATCCTTGCCTAAAGCAATGTCTAGAAGGGTTTTTCCAATCTTATCTTCTAGAATTTTTATAGTTTCAGGTCTTAGATTTAAGTCCTTAATCCGTCTTGAGTTGATTTTTGTGTAAGGTGAGAGATGAGGATCCAGTTTCATTCTCCTACATGTGGCTAGCCAATTATCCCAGCACCATTTGTTGAAAAGGGTATAGGACTACTAAGGTTATCTATTTCACATAGCTAAATGATGTGATTTGGATCTATGTCCCTGCCCAAATTTCATGTCAAATTGTAACCACCAGTGTTGAAGATGGGACCTGGTGGGAGTTTCTCAAGAATGGCTTAGCATTATACCCTAGGTGCTGTTCTTGTGGTGTTGAATGAGTTCTCATGAGATCTGGTTGTTTAAAAATGTGTAGCACCTCCCCACTCTCTTCCTCCTGCTCCAGCCATGGGAAGTGCCTCACTCCCCCTTTGCCTTCTGTCATCATCAGAAGCTTCCTGAGGCCTCCCCAGAAGCGGAAACAACTGTGCTTCCTGTACAGCCTGCAGAGCTGTGAGCCAATTAAACCTCTTTTCTTTATAGATTACCCAACCTCATGTATTTCTTTATAGCAGTGCAAGGATGAACTAATAGACTAAGTTTTGGCAGTTCATGTTTTTCAAAGTTTGGTCTGGTGTCTTCTAGGTTTTCAGATTTATAAGCATAACTTTCTTTTTCTTTTTTTATTGAGACAGGGTTTTATTCTTTCACATAGGCTGGAGTGCAGTGACACAATCTTGGCTCACTGCAACCTCCGCTTCCTGGGCTCATGCAATCCTCCTACCTAAACCTCCCAAGTAGCTGAGACTACAAGTGCATGCCACCATGCCTGGCTAATTTTTGTGTTTTTGTAGAGGTGAGATCTCGCCATGTCGATCAGGCTGGTCTCAAACTCCTGGGCTCAAGTGATCAGCCCACCTCGGCCTCCCAAAGTGCTAGGATTACAGGCATGAGCCGATGAGCCTGGTCAAGCATAACTTTCTTCATAGTATCCCTTATTATTCTTTTAATGGCTGCAGAATCTGTTGTGACAGCATGTTTCATTCCTAATTGCTTCATTTTATATTTGTCAGTCTTAAGAGAAGTTTGTCAACTTTTTTTTTTGAAACAGGGTCTCACTCTGTTGCCCAGGCTGGAGCGCAGTGGTGAGATCATAATTTATTACAACCTCAAATTCCTGGGCTCAAGCAATTCTCCCACCTCAGCCTCCCAAGTAGCTGGGACTACAGGCATGCACCCCTATGCCTGGCTATTTTTTCACAATTTTTTGTAGACCTGGAGTCTCCCTAGGTTTCCTAGACTGGTGTCAAACCCCTGGGCTCAAGATATCCTACCACTTCATCCTCCCAAAGTATTGAAATTATAGGCGCGAACCACTTCACCTGGCCAATCTTACTCATTTTTCAAACAACTGGGTTTGTGCACCTGTAGTCCCACCTACTCAGGAGGATGAGACGGGAGGATTGCTTGAGGTCAGTTCCTGGCTGCAGTGAGCTATGGTTGTGCCATTGCACTTCAGATTAGGCGACAGGGCAAAACCTTAACCCTAAAAAAAAATTAAAATTAAAATAAAAGAATTGGATTTTTTCATTAAATTTCTCTGTTTTCCTGTTTTTAATTTCATTCATTCATTTCTGCTTGTATCTGTTTTTCTTTCCTACTGCTTGCTTTGGGCTTATTTTGCTATTATTTTTCTCTAGGTAGGAACTTAGATTACTGATCTGAAAATCTCTTTTCTGATATGAGCATGTCAGCGCCATAAATTTCCTTCTCAGAACTGCCTTAGCTGCATCGCACAATGTTTTTGTCTTTTTAAAAATATTTATTTATTTTAAAATTTTAATTATTTAATTTTAAAATAAAAATTATTAAATTTTCAGCCATTATTTTTTCAAAAAAAATTTTTTTGAGATAGTTTCACTCTATCTCTCAGGCTGAAGTGCTGTGGTGCGATCTCAGTTTACTGCAAACTCTGCCTCCCGGGTTCAAGAGACTCTCCTGCCTCAGTCTCCCGAGTAGCTGGGATTACAGGTGCAGCCCAGCACGTCTGGCTAATTTTTGTATTTTTAGTAGAGACGGGGTTTCACCATGTTGGCCAGGCTGGTCTTAGCTCCTGACCTCAGGTGATCCGCCCGCCTTAGCCTCCCAAAGTGCTGGGATTACAGTGGCTCACATCTGTAATCCCAGCACCTTAGTCTCCCAAAGTGCTGGGATTACAGTGGCTCACACCCGTAATCCCAGCATTTTGGGAGGCCAAGGTGGGAAGATCACTTGAGCCCAGGAGTTTGAGACCAGCATGGGCAGCGTAGAGAGAGTGCAACTCTATAAATATACATATATATATATTAAAAATTAGGCAGGCAGACTGGGCGTGGTGGCTCATGCCTGTAATCCCAGCACTTTGGGAGATCAAGGCGGGCAGATCATGGCTGAACAATTTCTTAGCCCTCAGCTTGTGCTAGGCCTACTGGTTATACTTCCATTGATATCTTGGTGCTCTTTTTCTCCAAGCCTCAGAGACACACACACACTCCAAGGAAACAGCCTTCATTATTTAACATCTCCATCTAAAGAACAAAATGGAGACACTTGCCTTACATTTGCATAATTACAGCAAATACATCAGCAAATCTGTCTCTACCATTGAAGTATCTGAAGTTGAAGTAGATGAAGATCCAATAGCTTCGCATCTCTTCTCCACTCCCACCTCAATGTGCTACCATCTTCCCGCTAGGACTACAGGGACAGATCTGGCAGCTTGCCCTGTTGCTCCCAGAGTCTCATCTTCACACAAAGCCAGAGATGTCCTTTTAAAACATACCCAGATCACCTCACTGTCCTGCGCAAACTTCCCAGTGGCTTTCCTTCTCACTTAGTAAAATCTAAACTTTAAAATACCATTATCTAGCCAGAAAAAAAAGGCATTCTTTCTTACCAAGCACCCCCACTATACAAGCTTCTGCTGAAATCTTTTAAGAGGCAAACTGTTTAAAGAAAATATTTTTTTAACATGTGGTTTTCTATTTTTTTACTAAAAAAAATTTTTTTTTTTTTTTAAGAGCCAGCCATCTGACTCTATTGCCCAGGCTGGACTTGGACTGCAGTGGTGCAATCAGCATGTGGTTTATGGCTGGGTGTGGTGGCTTACGCCTGTAATCCCAGTACTTTGGGAGGCTGAGGTGGGCGGATCACCTGGGGTCAGGAGTTCGAGACCAGCCTAGCCAACATGTTGAAACCTGGTCTCTATAAAAATATAAAAAATTAGCCGGGCATGATGGTGGGTGCCTGTAATCCCACCTACTCAGGAGGCTGAGGCGGGAGAATCGCTTGAACCCAGGAGGCAGAGGTTGCAGTGAGCTGAGATTGCACCATTGCACTTCAGCCTGGGCAACAAGAGTAAAACTCCATCTCAAAAAAAAAAAAAAAAAGAAACGGGAAAGAAAAGAAAAAAAGAAATGCAAAAACCTGAAAAGACACCTCAAAAGGCCAGTCTTAGGTTCTAAAATAGTGATGTTATCTGCAAGAGTAATTGGGGAAGGTGCAAATTTTATGGCCTCCAGAATAATGACTGGTAAGTATTTAGAATTTGAGCCCCTATCATTAACTTGGTAGTCTTTCATTAGTCTTTCATTAGAACGGTTTAGTTTTTGGTAAGGGCTAATGTTATTTAAATTTCTCAGAAAGTTAGCTTGACCCACGCCCAGGAATGAACAAAGACAGCCAGCCTATGAGGCTAGAAGCAAGATGGAGTCAGCCATGTCCGATGTCGCTCATGTTGTAATTTTGGAAGGGCAATTTCAAAGGGTCCTCAAGCTCTGAAAAATATAACTCAAGTTGATTTTGAGCCTGTTGTTATATAATATCAAGTTACAGACTAACATGTAGAAAATGGGTAAGGTAAAGCATTCTCCTTTTCTGTTTGCATCCAAGTTCTGCCTCCCTCCTATAGGGAAAGTTGTGATCCCATTGGGCCCACACCAATAATTCAGGATAATCTTCCTAACTCAAGATCTTTAACTCAATGGCATCTGCGACATCCTTTTGCACCATAAGGTTACACTCAGAGTTTCTGGGGATTAGTATGTAGATATTGTAGGGATGAAAAGGTGTAATACATTTTCTTCACTCATTTCAAGGTTCTGTAGTGTTCTCCCTCTTGGCCAGTTCCCCTTTGCCCAGTTCTTTTCCCCTCCCCCTTCATCTACTCCCTTCTACCTTCTTATCAACTTTACACTCTTTGCTCACTCTTTGTTCTCAAAATAAAAGCTCCCTTCCCTACTTTTCTTTCATAGTAGCCCTCAGGAAGAGCCTAATTCTTTAACATAAAAAAATAGATGGACTTTTCTCCAGGGTAGGGAGAATTCAACCAATTTCTGTAATCCACCCAAAGAGAAAGTGAGGCTTCCTTTCCATCCTGGAAAACAGTCTTTTCCTCTTCTCCTTCCTTCCTCCACGTGGACTCGAAGATTCTGAAACAAAAAAAGCAATGTTTTTCATACTTAAACAAACCAACAGAACAACCTGAAGTGTAATTGCAACCGCCCAATGGGTTCACCTTGCCTGCTTCCTAGACAGAGCCGATTTGTCAAGACAGGTGAATTGTGATAGAGAAAGAGTAATTCACACAGAGCTGGCTGTGTGGGCGACTGAAGTTTTATTATTATTCAAATCAATCTCCCTGAGAATTTGGGAAGAGAAGTGTTTTGTTCTGTTTTGTTTTATTTTTGAATTTTGCTCTTGTTGCCCAGCCTGGAGTGAAATGGCGCAATCTTGACTCACCACAACCTCTGCCTCCCTGGTTCAAGAGATTCTCCTGCCTCAGCCTCCTGAGTAGCTGTGATTATAGGCATGCGCCACCATGCCCGGCTAATTTTGTATTTTTAGTAGCGACGGGGTTTCTCCACGTTGGTCAGGCTGGTCTCAAACTCCTGACCTCAGGAGATCCGCCCACTTCAGCCTCCCCAAGTGCTGGGATTACAGGCATAAGCCACTGTGCCCAGCAGAGGACAGGAGTTTTTAATGATAATTTGGTGGGTGGGTGGGTGGGTGGGGGGCAGCGAATCTGAGGTTCTGATTAGTCAGGTTTGAGTAGAAATCATAGAAGTTGGAGCTGTCCTCTTGCACTGAGTCAGTTCCTGGGAGGGGGCCACAAGACCAGATGAGTGGGTTTATCTGTGTGGGTGGTGCCCGCTGATCCACCAAGTGCAGGGGCTGCAAAATATCTGAAGCGCTGACCGTAGGTTCTACAGTAGTGATGTTATCCCTAGGAGCAATTTGGGGAGGTTTAGAATCTCGCAGCCTCCAGCTGCATGACTCCTAAATCATAATTTCTTATCTTGTGGCTAATTTGTTAGTTCTGCAAAGGCAGTCTAGTCCCCAGACAAGAAGGGGGTTTGTTTTAGGAAACGGCTGTTATCATTTTTGTTTCAAAGCTAAACCATAAACTAAATCATTCCCAAAGTTAGTTTGGCCTACCGCCAAGAATGGACAAGGACAGCTTGGAGGTTAGGGGCAGGATGGAGTCAGTTAGGTCAGATTTCTTTCACTGTAATCGTTGTCTCAGTTATAATTTTTTCAAAGGCAGTTTCATAATCTTGCAAACTCAAGCAGGAGGAAGCATAATGAAAGAGTTTTTTGGTGACTTTTGAGTCATGTTAAACATGGTCATTTTGAGGAAAGAGAGAGGAAGGAACTGGTTAGGCAAATAGTTAGGACAAGTCCCCTAGTAGAAGTCCTTTTATCAAAAGAGCAACCTGGAAGAAATCAAGCTGTAAGTGCAGATAAGGAAGCAAGATCCAACACCTTTATCTCTTGTGCAGCCAGCTAGCTCCAGTTATACGTGGTGGGGTTCAGTGAGCACATTCCTTTCCTTTTTGGGCATACTCAGATAAGGGAACTTGCACAAGGGGGCTTTCCTAAGACAGGCCTGCAGCTGTATAGATAAAAATGTTACATAGAACCAGACGTGTCCGTGGTGGAAAATTCCATCTCCTGACATGTGCGCAGTAAGGGACATGAAAGAATATGGAGTAACTCAGGCTTAGGACCCACATGCACACTAGAGGGATGGGGTGGAACTAACAAGAATTCATGCCTTATTCAACTAGACACCCAGCCGTAACTAGTTTTTTGTACCCTATGCAGATGAAACACCCTGCCCCATTAACTTGTTTATTTTTATTTATTTATTTATTTTTGAGATGGAGTCTTGCTCTGTCACCCAGGCTGCAGTGCAGTGGCGCAATCTCGGCTCACTGCAAGCTCTGCCTCCTGGGTTCACACCATTCTCCTGCCTCAGCCTGCCGGGTAGCTGGGACTACAGGTGCCCAGCACCACACCTGGCTGATTTTTGTTGTTGTTTTTTGGTATTTTTTAGTAAGATGGGGTTTCACCATGTTAGCCAGGATGGTCTTGATCTCCTGACCTCGTGATCCACCCGCCTTGGTCTCCCAAAGTGCTGGGATTACAGGCGTGAGCCACCGTGCCGGGCTGACTTTATTTTTTTTAAATTATTTTATTTGAGAGATGGAGTCTTCCTCTGTCGCCCAGCCTGGAGTGCAATAGTGCAATCTCAGCTCACTGCAACCTCCATCTCCCAGGTTCAAGTGATTTTCCTGCGTTAGCTTCCCAGGTGCTGGGACTACAGGCATGTGCCACCATGCCCAGCTAATTTTTGTGTTTTTTAGTAGAGATGGGGTTTCACTATATTTTGGCCAGGCTGGTCTCAAACTTCTGGCCTCAGGTGATCCATCTGCCTCCACCTCCCAAAGTGCGGGGATTACAGGTGTGAGCCACAGTGCCTGGCCCCAATTAGCTTGTTTATAATAGCATTTATATTCAACTGTGAAACAACAACCCTCTTGGGTCCCCCCTCTGCTGCAGAGAGCTTTCCTCTTTCACTTATTAAACTTTTGCTCCAACCTCACCCTTGGTGTCCATGCTTTTTAATTTTCTTGGTCGTGAGACAAAGAATTCTGGGTAGTACATCAAGCAACAAGACTGTTCCAGTAACCCCAGACTGATTCAATTTAGATTAAGGAAATTCTGCCAATGTGTTTCTGACATTTGAATAGCATAAAATACTGCTAATTCTTCATTTTGTCTCCAGAGTTCCAGTCCCACATAGCCAACATCTTATTGAACATTTATGCTTTATAAGGATAAGATGCTGAAATTTTCTTTGAGGGGGGAGGTAGTTGCCACCTGATCTTCCTTTCCTTAGTGTGTCTCCTTGAAAACAGACCTAATGTGAGGCCCCATCTTTGGCTTTCATGCTGCTAAGTCATGAGCCATCTGGTCCTTGCAACCATAAACATCTACCTCTGAAATTAATTAAGAAATCCTGGGGCCAGGCATGGTGACTCACACCTGTAATCTCAGTACTTTGGGAGGCTGAGGTGGATGGATCACGATGTCAGAAGATCGAGACCATCCTGGCTAACATGGTGAAACCCTGTCTTTACTAAAAATACAAAAAAATTATCTGGGCGTGGTGGCGGGTGCCTGTAGTCCCAGTTACTTGGGAGGCTGAGGCAGGAGAATGGCATGAACCCAGGAGGTGGAGCTTGCGGTGAGCCCAGATTGCACCATTGCACTCCAGCCTGGGCAACAGAGCGAGACTCTGCCTCAAAAAAAAAAAAAAAAAAGAAATCTTCAGAAGATAGAGAGGAGATAGATAATTGGAGATAATTATAAGGCATGTCCATGTATCTATCAAGGAGCTAAGACACAGGGTCTGTATTAATCAGGGTTGTCTAGAGGGACAGAACTAATAGAATATATATATGTGTGTGTGTGTGTGTGTGTGTGTGTGTGTGTATATATATATATATGAAGGGGAGTTTATTAAGTAGTATTAACTCACATGATCACAAGGTCCCACAATAGGCCATCTGCGAGCTGAAGAGCAAGGAAGCCAGTCTGAGTCCCAAAGCTGAAGAACTTGGAGTCCAGTGTTCGAGGACAGGAAGCATTCAGCATGGGAGAAAGGTGTAGGTTCAGAGGCTAAATCAGTCTAGTCTTTTCACGTTTTTCTGCCTGCTTTATACTCTGCCTGCACTGGCAGCTGATTAGATGGCGCCCACCCAGATTAAGGGTGGGTCTGCCTTTCCCAGCCCACTGACTCAAATGTTAATCTCCTTCAGCCACACCCTCACAGACGCACCCAGGATCAATACTTTGCATTCTTCAATCCAATTGACTTGACACAATATTAACCATCACAAGTCCACCCCTTGTCAACTTGAACCCATACACATCTCCTGAGATCGTACATAATCTTCAAATAAAGACAATAATAAAGTCATAATTACACCTAACATAATACAGCTATCCTTCATACAACCAGAAATGCACCAATCCCCAACCCAAATGCTATTATATAAAGTTAACAATACTTAAATACTGATATGAAGTCAATAAATCTTATGTCACATGATAAAGGAAAAAGGAAATAAAATGAAGATATTTTCATAGTACAAGTGTATACATGCACAACCATGTTTTTAACAAAGGAAGGAGGAAATACTCATGACAATTACAGTCCTCATTTCTGCAACTGGTCACATGGTCGTAGCTGGTATTGATGACTATCATTTTTACTACCCATTCTGTATTCCCTTTGCCTTCAGCAAGCATCTCAGCAGGTTGTGTTTTTTTTCCTGGTGGAGTGACCAAACCTTCATTCCTGAAGGGTCTGGGCCATTTGTAGTTCTGCGTGGATTGGGCTGTTGTATAGTTTCCCATTGACCTTAATCACAGGGCATGGTAATACTAAGAGATGCCCTAGTGGATCTCCCGTATTCTATGCATACCCTTCCTTACCTCCATTGTGGAGTAGTAGACTGATTTCATCTTGATAGTTCAGGTCAGTCACTCCAGCCAACACTGTAACTCCCTCCTTAGCCTGTTGACTTAAAGATAGGAGGAGCCCAAAGTATCCAGGTGGCAATCTTTGTTGTGTCTCTTGGTGGCAGCATTTCTCCCCCTGGCACTGTGACCTCTAGGCTAGTAGATGTAATGTCGCGGGAATAAGAAGCGTAAATTTTGCTAGTGGATCACTAGGGGTGATGGTGAGTGGTGCCACTTCCACTTCCACCCCTTGATTCCTAGACCTGTGAATCCTGGCTATGGGAGAAACAGTACCATATATTGGATGCTGATTCAGAGCATACAGGGCCTTCTGGGGAACTTTGCTCCAGACTTGAAAAGTATTGTCACCTAGTTGGCATTGTAATTGTGACTTCAAAAGGCTATTCCACCATTCTATAAATCTAGCTGCTTCAGGATGATGGGGAATATGGTAAGACCAGGGAATTCCATGAGCATGAACCCACTGCTGCACTTCTTTAGCTGTAAAGTGAGTGCCTTGATCAGAGGCAATGCTGTGTGGAATACCATGACGATGGATAAGGATGTGAGTCCACGGATGGTAGTCTTGGCAGAAGCATTGCATGCAGGATAGGCAAATCCATATGCAGAGTAAGTGTCTGTTCCAGTGAGGACAAAACTCTGCCCTTTCCATGACGGAAGAGCTCCAATATAATCAACCTGCCTCCAGGTAGCTGGCTGATCCCCCCTAGGAATGGTGCCATACTGAGGGCTCAGTATTGGTCTCTGCTGCTGGCAAATTGGGCACTCACCAGTGGCCATAGCCAGGTCAGCCTTGGTGAGTGGAAGTCCATGTTGCTGAGCCTATGCATAACCTCCATCCCTACCACCATGGCCACTTTGTGGGCCCATTGGGTGATGACAGAGGTGGCTGGGGAAAGAGGCTGGGTGGTGTCCACAGAACGAGTTGTCTTATCCACTTGATTATTAAAATCCTCCTCTGCTGAAGTCACCCTTTGGTGAGCACTCACATGGAATACAAATAACTTCACAGTTTTTGAGCACTCAGAGAGTCCTTTCCACATATTTCTTCCCCAAATTTCTTTGTCACCAATTTTCCAATCATCCTTCTTCCAAGTCCCTGACCATCCAGCCAAACCATTGGCTGCAGCCTATGAATTAGTGCATAATCGCACATCTGGTCATTCCTCCTTCCATGTAATGTGCACAGCCAGGTGCACTGCTCGAAGTTATGCCCACTGGGAAGATTTTCCTTCACTGTTGTCCTTCAGGGATGTCCTAGAGAGGGGCTGTAGAGCTACAGCTGTCTGCTTTCTGGTGGTACCTGCATATCATGCAGAGCCACCTGTGAATCAGGACCTAGTCTTCTTTTCCTCTTTCAATTGATCATAGGGAACTCTCCGTGAGGCCATCGGTACAGGCTGGGGGAGAGAAGGCAGGGTGGCAGGAGTGAAGACCATGGGCATTTGAGCCACTTCCTTATGTAACTTACTTGTGCCTTCAGGACCTGCTCGAACCCAATCATGTATATACTACTTCCATTTGATGATGGAACGCTGCTGTGCACCACTCACTTTATGGCTAGATGGGTCAGAAAGCAGCCAGTTAATGACAGGCAGTTCAGGTCACATGGTGACTTGATGACCCATCGTCAAACATTCAGTTACCACCAAAGCCCAGTAAGAGGCCAAGAGCTGCCTCTCAAAAGGAGAGCAGTTATCTGCAGAAGACAGGAGGTCCTTGCTCCAAAATCCTAGAGGCCTCCGCTGTGATTCACCAATGGGGGCCTTCCAAAGGCTCCAAATAGCATCTGTATCTGCCACTGACACCTCAAGCACCATTGGATTTGCTGGGTCATATGGCCCAAATGGCAGAGCAGCTTGCACAGCAGCCTGAAACTGTTGCAGAGCCTTCTTCTGTTCTGGACCCCACTCAAAACTGGCAGCTTTTTGGATTACTGAATATACTCAATAAATGAGCTGGAGTAACACACCCAAATGAGGAATATGTTGCCGCCAAAATCCAAATAGGCCCACTAAGCATTGTATCTCTTTCTTGGTTGTAGGAGGGGCCAAATGCAGCAATTTATCATTCACCTTAGAAGGCATATCTCCACAGGCCCCGCACCACTAAACCCCTGGAAATTTTACTGAGGTAGAAGGTCTCTGAATTTTAGTCAGATTTATTTCCCATCCTCTGGCATGCAAGTGTCTTACCAATAAGTCCAGTGTGTTTGCTCAATGGATCCAGTCAGCATAATGTCATCAATGTAATGGACCGTTGTGATATCCTGCAGAAGCAAAAAGCAATCAAGGTCTGTCCGAATAAGATTATAACACAAAGCCAGAGAGTTGATATGCCCTGAGGTAGGACAGTAAAGGTATATTGCTGGCTTTTATAGGTCAGCTGAAGACAAATGGCTTCTGGTGGGCCTTATGGATGGGAATGGAGAAAAAGGCATTTGCCAAGTCAGTGGCTACATACCAGGTACCAGGAGGTGTGTTGATTGGCTGAAGCAATGCACCACGTCTGGTACAGCAGCTGCAGTTGAAGTCACCACTTGGTTGAGCTTACAATAATCCACTGTTGTTCTCCAAGATCCATCTGTCTTCTGCACAGGCCGAATGGGAGAGCTGAACAGGGATGTGCTGGGAATCACCGCCCTGTGTCTTTCAAGTCCTTGATGGTGGCACTAATTTCCACAATCCCTCCAGGTATGTGATATTGTTTTTGATTTACTATTTTTCTAGGTAGAGGCAGCTCTAATGGCTTCCATTTGGCCTTTCCCACCATAATAGCCCTCATTCTACCAGTCAGTGAGCCAATGTGGGGATTCTGCCAGTTGCTAAGTTTGTCTATGCCAATTATGCATTCTGGCACTGAGGAAGTGATCACAGGATGAGCCTGGGGACCCACTGGACCCACTGTAAGTTGAACCTGAGCTAAAACTCCATTAATTACCTGACCCCGCTAAGCCCCTACTTTAACTAGAGGACCACAATGACGTTTGGGTACCCTGGAATCAGCGTCAGCTCAGAGCCAGTGTCCAGTAATCCTCAAAATGATAATTTCCCTTTCCCCAGTGCACAGTTACCCTGGTAACAGCCAGAGGTCTCCTTGGAGAAGGATGGGAGAAGGATTAACAGCATAAATTGGGCTGAGTGTGGTGGGTCTCGCCTATAATCCCAGCACTTTGGGAGGCCAAGGTGGGTGGCTCACCTGAGGTCAGGTGAGTTTGAGACCAGCCTGGCCAACATGGTGAAACCCCATCTCTACTAAAAAAACAAAAATTAGCCAGGCATGGTGGAACATGCCTGTAATCCCAGCTACTTGGGAGGCTGAGGCAGGAGAATCACTTGAACCTGGGAGGCAGAGGTTACAGTGAGCAGAGATCATGCTACTGTACTCCAGCCTGGGTGACAGAGTGAAGCTCCATCTCAAAAAAAAAAAAATGAACAGCATAAATTGTCAGTAGTGTGGTGGGGTCCTTCCTCAAGGGGACCCAGCCTCCCCTTCATTCAAGGGATTCTGGGCCTGTAAACTGGCTCAAGTCTGGAAATTGATTGAGGGACCATGATTCTGTTTTTATAATTCAAATTAGTCTTTGTCCGTTCGACCTGGAAGTTTTCTGCTTACATAAATCAAGTAGGAATGCAGTTGGCTTCCTATCAATTTCACTTCTAGGAACACTGATTAATTAGCCAATGCCAGAGCTCTATGTGAGTCAGACTATTTTGATTGCTGCTTTGTCTCTGCTGTCCATTACGGTAGCTACGCTCACCTTGCCTGTGATGGTTGAATGCTGCCACTTGGCCTCTGCCACCTCGGGATTCGATTATTCCCCATTACATTTAAATTTTGTAGTTAAGTAAATGTAGTTCCCACTGTTAGATCTGACATACAGAGAAGAGCATTTACAGAGCTCTTTAAAGATGCAGGTGCTGCCTTCACAAATCTATTTTGTGCGGCATTGATCAAGGGTATATCTTCTGGACCTTCCCAGCTGGCATGAGTAGGTCTAAAGTGACTAATCCACTCCATCATCCCAATCTCCCTAAGCCTTTGGATCCCTTCCTCTACATCAGACCAGGGGAGACCAGGCATTTCCAGCTCACTCACAGTGGACCATCTTTTAATTCATATTTCAACTAACGAAGCAAATAAACTATTAGAACCTTTTTTAACTCCCCGAGCTGCAACATTAAATGCAAAATCCCTACTTAGTAGGCCCAAATCAATACATTCAGTCTGATCCAACTCTATGTTCCTTCCATCATAATCCCACACCCTTAGTATGCATTCCCATGCCTGTTCTCCAGATTTCTGCTTATATAAATTAGAAAACTCAGGCAGTTCTTTTGAGTGTAGTACACCTCCTTATGGGTCACACTCCGAACCTCACCTCTAGGGGCCCATTGGGACTTTAGTCTAGTTATAGGTCTAGGAGCAAACTGGGGTGTTGGGGGTGGCCCCTGAGGGGAATCAACATTATCTTGCCTGGAAACTGCCTCAGGGGAGGCCATCACTGTTGCTTCAGGCAGCACAGGGTTTATCTCCTCAGACAAAGGTGGAAAGTCTGGTGGCAGCATGGGTTGGGGAGGGGATGTTGCCACTACTGGGGATGGGGAAGCTGTTGCTTCTGGCAAAAAAAGGTTCATCAGAGTTTACAAGCTTAGTGTCTCAGGCTCCTCCCACATGTCCCCATTCCGAGTTGCAGGGTCCCATTCTTTTCCAATCAACGCTCTCACTTTAACAGCAGACACCTGGCGAGGCTACGCATGTACCTCTCATTGCAGTCAGCCACTCACGTGATAAGAGCTTGTGCCTGTTTTTTCACAATTTCGGCCCTTTCTCTACAGGAGATAAGACTCTCACTCAGGACAATCTTAGCAGATTTGAGGCCCCGTATCAGCTTCTGAAGCCAGGAATTAGAATCCCTGACTTCATCATTTTCTTTCATCACTTGGTCCAGTGAACTTAGGGGGAACCAACCAACTTCATGATGTTCCTTGGTTCTCCACATATAGTCAAAGGTATTATGTATAGATTCACTAAACTCCTTGCCTCTCATGAGCAGTGGTAAATCAGGAGTCTCAAATGCATTTATTTTGCATAACTCTCTAAACAGTTCATGCCAACGATTATCGGTGTTCTCTATAATATTAAAAGTAGAGTCTTTAGCATTTTTGGGTCTAATATTAAACAGCCAACTCCAGAAGCCCCAAAATCAATGAAAAAATTCCATCCTTAATATTCTGTTTCTCTGGAGCCATTTCTGGTACTAAAATCTGTATTAGTCAGGATTCTCTAAAGGGATAGGACTAATAGGATATA
>NW_012105253.1:4286444-4290792 GCF_000951045.1 Mandrillus leucophaeus
CAGGCTCAAGCAATTCCCCAACCTCAGCCTCCTGAGTAGCTGGGACCCTGGGTGTGTGCCACCATGCCTGGCTAATTTTCAACTATTTTTTGTAGAGATGAGGGTCTCACTATGTTGCCCAGGCTGGTCTTGAGCTCCTAGGCTCAAGCAATTCTCCGACTTTGGCCTCCCAAAGTGCTGGTATTATAGGTGTGAGTCATTGCACCCAGCCCTCCTCTTCTTTTCTCTTCTTCCTATTTTGTCTTAATGAAAATAGCTTTACTGATTAGTCTGATTGTAAAAAATTTATACACTTGTTGGGAAAAATCAAAGAGAATAGAAAAGTTATTCTTTCTTTTTCTTTCTTAGTAAAAGTTGAGTGAAATTCATTCAGTAACATTTGGTACATTTAACTAATATTTTGGATTATTGAAGTAAAATATGCTCAGTCTATTTCTTGAATTTGAAACCATCCTCATGAAATTAATAAAACAAAATTGCTAGGTTTTAACAAAATTATAAGCTTGAGTAGAAGCATAGCCAAGCATAAACCAGCTAGCTTTTTAGCCCACTTCCTTACAGTTGCTGAATGCTTAAAAGTCACATAGCCCCCGTCACAAGGTCCTAACTTCCCTTGTTTCTATAGATAACATTTTTAACGTTAAGAAAACTCAAGTTTTAAAATTTGAGATGTTTTCCATATCCTGCCTTCTGAGGATACCTGCCAGACTGAAAACTCTTCCAAGGAACTGACTCAGCACAGAATGTAGCTTCTACATTGTTATGACTTCATCCCCCACGCCCTAACCAATCAATGATCACAGCTCCTTATTCTTCTTCCCACTAAAACTCTCTTAAAAACCCATCCAAAACTTCAGGCAGGCAGATCTGAGTTTCGTCCAGCCTCCTGGTTTGGCTGCCCTACGATTCTTAAACTCTTTCTCTGCTGTAAGCCCCGCTGTTTTGGTATATTGGTCTGTTACCACACAATGGGCTATGGAACCTATAACAAATGGAATCCCTTTAATATCTTTCCATTGCTCTTCTGATGAAGTTCACTTGCTCTACCTTTAGCTGTTTCTATTCTTCATGCTCTACCTTCAGCCTCTTGTTACTTCCCTTTCCTTCTTCTGCAGACCCAGTACTTCCCCTGGAGGCATTCTCCTCTACCTGGCTAACCCTTCTCCTGAAGTCTCTCAGTCCCTCCATACCAGCCTCTGTCACACTGTTTAGTAGTGCCTCTCTCGCTCACTGTGGACTGTAGGCTGTTTGAGGACAGTCAGGGAAATTTTCCCTTGGCCCTGCTGACCTAAAAAAAAGAAGTGGAGGCAAGATTAATGTAAGAGTTTATTTGGGCCAAACCTGAGGATTGCAACCTGGAACCATCGATTCAAATTGCTCTGATTACACACTCTGATTAACAGCAGTTACAAGTCAATTTTTAAAGGGAAAGAAGAGGCAGTTCCTGAGTTGTTTACCAAGAATTTATATAAAAATAACAAGCGATTGAACAGCTATACATTGTTCTTTGTATCACAGATTCCAGGAACATGAAGATAATGAGTGAGACAGCAAGTCAGGAACAAAAATGACTTTAAACAATTGCCCCCAGGCATGAGTGGGAGGGAAAGGGGGCATGACTGAAGGCCTATACTCATGTCTCTCTGGGCCTGCATACCTTACATAGCTCAGACCACTCTAAGCTTTTTTTCTTTTCTCAACCCTCTGAAGGGTCACTGAAAAATCAACTGACAAAAGGCAGATTAATAGAAGAAAAGGCATACAAATTTATTAACGTGCATGGGGGAGAACCACAGAATGATTATCCCAACCCCCTAGTGGAGTTCAGAAGCCTATATACCCTTTTTCCAGGGGGAAGGAGGAGATGGGGAATATAGGCAATTTTTTTCAGGGACAGTACATTATTTTAAGGGAGAATGAATGAACTAGAAAGACATAAATTAACTTGTAAATGATTCTCGTGAGGCCGAGAGGCAGGTTTATCTTGTGAAACAAAATACAAGATCCCAAAGAAAGGAAAAATGGCTGATGGTTTTTTATGCCATCTTGAGGTTACAGAAAGATTAGGGGCTTAAGTCATGGCAAAACGGGTTATGGTGGCAGAATGGGTTATGGTGGCAACACAGGTTATGAGAGGTACAGAAGAGACCCGGCTAGCAAAGGTCATCTTGTTACACAGATGGAACTGTGCAGGTAGCCACCCTCAGAGAGAATAGATGGTAAGTGTTTCTTTCAGACCTGAAGGCATCAGACTTTCCGTTAATCTTTCCTAGATCTAGACAAGGGAGGGCCACAGAGAAAGCCTGACTGCGTCAATGTTGATTCTCTACAGATGCAAATCTCCCTCACAAAAGGCAGCTTTTCAGCTCTTCTTCCATTTCCAGCCCCTCTGAACAGCCATCTTGAAACATGTCAAGAAAATATATTTTGGGATGAAATATTTTGGTTTTATTTGCCTGGGCATCCAGGTACCTAGTCTAGTTCCTGGTAATTTAGAGGCACTCAATGACCATTTTTGAATATATGCATGAGAGAGCTTTGATTCCAGATAATCCACTCACGAGGTGCTTATTAAATATCTACTGGCTACCAGATTCAACTGGGCTCCCCTCAAGTTGATCACAGTCTCCCGCTCCTTCTTCAGATGGAAATATCCCTGAGTTAGAGACAGTCCTCCAGGCTGTGTCAGCTTGGTACCAACATGCTTTAAAGAGATCACCCTTTATCCTTCTGGGATTCCAAGCATTCTTATGATCTGATGTTTTGTCTATTAGCCATTTAGAAAAGACAAATCAGCGCCCTTTTCCCCCATTTAAAGAAGTGTGATAAAACATATATAACATAAGTTTTGCCTTTTAACCATTTTGTGTACAATTCAGTCGTGCTAAAATACATTCACAAGGTTGTGCAATCATCACCACTATCCATTTCCAGAATGTTTTCATCACTCCAGACAGAGACTCTGTGCTCATTAAGCAATACTCTCCAGTGCTCCTACCCCCAGTCTCTCATGTACTTTCTGCCTCTACGTATTTGCCTATCCAGATATTTAATTCAAGTGGAATCATACAATATTTGTCCTTTGGTGTCTGGCTTATTTCACTCAGCATAATGCTTTCAAGGTTGCAATGAGCCTTCTTATTTTCATTTTTACTTTTTAAAAAAAAAATACGGGGAATAAATGTTTGGTCTACTACCCATTTAGAGATAAATCAGTGCAACAATGTATTTTATTTTCATTTTTTACTTTTTTTTATATATAAAAGGGAGTAGATGCTTAAAATCCCTATTTATTTTTTTTCCCCTTTCTTTAGAGAAACTAATTGCTTTTGGCTCACACATTTACGGTGTGTTCTTTCTACAGGAGCTTTATTAGAGCTCTCAACTGCACTCCACAATTTCTCCTACTCCTGTGGGTGTTTGCTTACCCTAACCATAGTAACAAGAATTCTGACCCTGGATCTGGGCAAACAGATGACATTACTCATGAGATATCCTGCTTCTACCCTCCAGCAGTATCTCCAAGCTAGGACTAGGAGAAAATTTGGAGCTGCCTGCTGTTCATTGACCTCTAGGTTCATTTCACTTCTCAATCACAATTTTTCTATCAACAGTCAAGACTGAGATTGTGATCATTCTTTCAAGGTCTTTAGTTCTTTCAAAGTGTTTCATTGTCAGTTTTCATTACACTAGCTTGGCCACACCTGGTAGTCATGGTAAGGTTCCTCAGCGACTCCTTCTAATTCTCATCACGTTTCCCTTCATATCTGCTCTCTTTCTGTCTTTTAGCAATATCAACAAAATAATAAACCAAAGTTTTATGGTGCTTTATATTTTCAATGCGATTTGCTCTATACCCATTAAATTTTATCCTCAAAACAATCTTTCCAAGGAAGTAGGGTGGGTTTTATTTTTCTCCCTTTGCAAATGAGGAGACCTTAGATATCAAGAATTTCAGTGATTTCACAAATTCATGCAGCTGATAAGTGGCAGAGCCTGAACTGCAACCAAGATTTGTTACCAGTTGCTAGGCCCAGTCTTGGCTAGGCCCAGTCTTGGCTAGGCAATGCAAGAACTCAATAAATATTTGTTGAATTAATTAGTGATGTGTTTTGTGCTTGCTCTTGTCTGATTGATGATTCCATGGGCAGCATTTTTTTTTAGTAAGCAGAGCTTTTCTAGGTGTCTTGGTAATGCTGACTGTTGTTTGGACAAACTTTTCTATGGATAGTTGACCTTATCCAAGTCGCTGAATATCTTAAATTTATAAAAATTATCAGGAAATTGTAATAAACATGTAAGACAGTTAAGAGGACTGGCCGGGCATGGTGAATCACGCCTGTAATCC
>NW_012105253.1:4291642-4293670 GCF_000951045.1 Mandrillus leucophaeus
CCATTCTCCTGCCTCAGCCTGCCGAGTAGCTGGGACTACAGGCGCCCGCCACCACGCCCTGCTAGTTTTTTTTGCTTTTTTTGTTTGTTTGTTTGTTTGTTTGTTTGTTTTGTATTTTTTAGTAGAGACGGGGTTTCACCGTGTTAGCCAGACGGGCGGATCACGAGAGCGCACTCTTTACAGAGCCGCAGTCCTAGAATGGAAGCCATTTCTGCGGTTGCCTGCAGATCGCTTCTACCACCTGGAGAGTTGCTCTCAATCCTATTGACTTTCTGTGACCTTCCTTTATCATGCAAACCAAGGCAGTCAAACTGAGCTGGGTCCTCCCCAGTCCCCAGCAGATGGTCATTACTCACAGCCAGTGAATGGTAGGATTATGGCAAGGCTTTGGCTCCGCCTACAACTCAGTAAACTTGGTTCAACGTACCAAGATTAGACAGACATTTGCAGTGGCTGATATCCTTCCGTTCACTCTGGAGTGATTTCCTAATTTCAATGCTTTAAATGTTTCCAAATCACAGGTAAGAACTGGTCTAAAATGTTACTTAGGAATTGATTCAAATTCTTAAATAATTTATAGGTAACAGAAAAAAGCAGTAATGCAAACATAGAAAAAAATAAAACAAACTTTTTTTTTCACTTTGTTTTTTGTTGCTGTTGTTTTATTTTTCTTTAATCCTCTCCTATCCAGGAGACAAACAAAGTTTTCTAATTTCAAAGTATCTTCAAGTTAGAAAAACTGGAAAACAGAATGTACAAGAAAATAATTTACATTTGAGAATCACATCACCCAGACATGAGAAAAGTAACTGCTGGTTGAATTGTGTTTCTTTCCAATTGCATCTGTATACTTTTATTTTATGTGAGAAGGTATTAAATGTACATTTTTGATTTTTATCTTATTTCACTGAATATTAGTGATCATTAGCATTTTTTATGTCACTAATGACTCTGTCAAGGTGTTTTTGAGTGATGCCTTATATTTTATCATGTAGTATGTCATTAAAAAAGAAAAATCACGTTATAGGCTGAGTACGGTGGCTGATGCTTGTAATCCCAGCACTTTGGGAGGCCGAGGTGGGCTGATCTCTTGAAGTCAGGAATTTGAGACCAGCCTGGCCAACATGGTGAAACCTCTCTACTAAAAAAATAAAACAATTAGCTGGGCATGGTGGTACATGCTTGTAAACCCAGCTACTCGGGAGCCTGAGGCAGGAAAATTGCTTGAACCCGGGAGGCGGAGGTTGCAGTGACCCCAGATCACGCCATTGCACTCCAGCCTGGGCGACAGTGTGAGACTCCATGTCAAAATAAATAAACAAATAAATAAATTTAAAAATAACCTTATAAAGGAAACTTCTGGATCCCTTTAAGGGATTTGTAGCTTGATGATGTTGCATCTTTATTATGTCTAATTTCAAGAATTATGACTATAGCTGGGCATTAGTGACACACACCTGTAGTTCCAGCCTACTCGGGAGGCTAAGGAAGCCTGGGAGGAGGAGGTTGCAGTGAGCCAAGATTGCACCACTGCACTCCAGACTGGGCAATAGAGTGAGACCCTGTCTCAAAAAAAAAAAAAAAATGACTTTAGTTATCATTTTTCTTTTTAAATTAAAAGCGTTTTTGTAGAGATGGGCTCTCACTACATTGAACTTCTGACCCCAAGTGATCCTCACACGGTAGCTTCCCAAAATGCTGAGATTATAGGCAGGAGCCACCGTGCCTGGCCAGTTTTTATTCTTCTATTGTCTTTTTTTCCCTCAAATAAAGAAGAGTACGGAGATATAAAATATAACACAAATATCTTTTCATCGAAAATAGAACAAATATCTTTGTATTCATCAATCAGAATTAACCAGTGCCACTGTTTTGTCGCTTTTCTCCAAAAGTTTTAATAATAAAAATGGGATATTACATATAAAGTTGAATCCTACTTTATTCTCTCCCACATCACTCCGTTATAAATCTGGTGTGGATTCAACCCATCTTTTTATACATGTATACACTTTAAATTACATAGATGCT
>NW_012105253.1:4298185-4298755 GCF_000951045.1 Mandrillus leucophaeus
AAAAAAAAAAAAAGGAAGAAAAAAGAAAAGAAAGTTAAGAGGATTCAGTTGACTATTCATTCCTAAAACATATGTATATTTACGAACATTTGCCAGCACATTACAATGGGAAGGAGGAAAGGAGTGGGAGTTGACTTTGGGTCTAAAGAAGGAAATATTTTTATAATTAAACAGAAGAAAAGACAGCTATTCATTGGCCTATGATGATAATAAACTATTAACTGAAGAATCTGATAAACTCTTTGCACCTTGAGATCCAAAAACGAAAAGCACATTCTATATATTTCTTTCACCCCTCTTCTCCGTGTAATAATGAAGAAAAACAAACACAAAACACAAAAAGCCTAAGCCCACCTAAAGAGAGGCAGTTTTTGAATTTAACTTTCATTTGGTTTTGTAACATCCTTTTGGAGAAGTGCAATGTCCAAAGAAAGAGAGAACTTTTTTTTTTTTTTTTTGAGACGGAGTCCGGCTCTGCCGCCCAGGCTGGAGTGCAGTGGCCGGATCTCGGCTCACTGCAAGCTCCGCCTCCCGGGTTTACGCCATTCTCCTGCCTCAGCCTGCCGAGTA
>NW_012105253.1:4299950-4311926 GCF_000951045.1 Mandrillus leucophaeus
AGGCTGAGTACGGTGGCTGATGCTTGTAATCCCAGCACTTTGGGAGGCCGAGGTGGGCTGATCTCTTGAAGTCAGGAATTTGAGACCAGCCTGGCCAACATGGTGAAACCTCCTCTCTACTAAAAAAATAAAACAATTAGCTGGGCATGGTGGTACATGCTTGTAAACCCAGCTACTCGGGAGCCTGAGGCAGGAAAATTGCTTGAACCCGGGAGGCGGAGGTTGCAGTGACCCCAGATCACGCCATTGCACTCCAGCCTGGGCGACAGTGTGAGACTCCATGTCAAAATAAATAAACAAATAAATAAATTTAAAAATAACCTTATAAAGGAAACTTCTGGATCCCTTTAAGGGATTTGTAGCTTGATGATGTTGCATCTTTATTATGTCTAATTTCAAGAATTATGACTATAGCTGGGCATTAGTGACACACACCTGTAGTTCCAGCCTACTCGGGAGGCTAAGGAAGCCTGGGAGGAGGAGGTTGCAGTGAGCCAAGATTGCACCACTGCACTCCAGACTGGGCAATAGAGTGAGACCCTGTCTCAAAAAAAAAAAAAAAATGACTTTAGTTATCATTTTTCTTTTTAAATTAAAAGCGTTTTTGTAGAGATGGGCTCTCACTACATTGAACTTCTGACCCCAAGTGATCCTCACACGGTAGCTTCCCAAAATGCTGAGATTATAGGCAG
This sequence comes from Mandrillus leucophaeus, assembly GCF_000951045.1. Classification (NCBI taxonomy): domain Eukaryota; kingdom Metazoa; phylum Chordata; class Mammalia; order Primates; family Cercopithecidae; genus Mandrillus; species Mandrillus leucophaeus. The sequence continues at coordinate 4,300,643 of NW_012105253.1, forward strand.
GAGCCACTGTGCCTGGCCAGTTTTTATTCTTCTATTGTCTTTTTTTCCCTCAAATAAAGAAGAGTACGGAGATATAAAATATAACACAAATATCTTTTCATTGAAAATAGAACAAATATCTTTGTATTCATCAATCAGAATTAACCAGTGCCACTGTTTTGTCGCTTTTCTCCAAAAGTTTTAATAATAAAAATGGGATATTACATATAAAGTTGAATCCTACTTTATTCTCTCCCACATCACTCCGTTATAAATCTGGTGTGGATTCAACCCATCTTTTTATACATGTATACACTTTAAATTACATAGATGCTATCATTCTATGGATATGATTCTACGATTTTTATACATTGCACAGCACTGCCTTTTTCCAGACCGATCGATACATATTGATTGATCCTTTCATTAAAACTATCACCCACATAGCATTCTACTTTGTAAATATGCCAACATTTATTTATCAGTCTCTCAACTGGTAATGAGTTGTTTGAAAATATTTTCTTTTCTTGTAACAAACCATTCAGCATATTTGTTATATGTTTCCTTGTATTCTTGTATACAAATGCTACAAAAGTGAAATTTTTGGGTCACAGGATATGCTAATTTGAACAGTTATAAGATAAACTTAGGCAGATTAGAACTTTTTAAAAATAAATTTATTTTGTAAAGACCAAGTCTCACCATGTTGCCCAGGCTGATCTCAAATTCCTAGGCTCAAGCAGTCCTCCTGCCTTGACCTCCCAAAGTGCTGGGGTTGTAAGTGTGAGTCTCTGTGCCTGCCCTTTTAAAAATTATTTTATATATACATATATTTTTTATATAAAAATATACATATGTACATGTATTATCTTTATATACATGTGTATATAAAAATATATATGTATATTATATACATTTTAATAAGGATGGAGTATCACTTTGTTTTCCAGACTGGTCTTGAATGCCTGAGCTCAAGCGATCCTCCTGCTTTGGCCTTCCGAAGTGCTGGGATTGCATGTGTGGTGTGAGCTGCCATGACTGGCCTCTGTTTACATTCCGAATACTAGTCATTTTTGGTTTGTCTTTAAACAATAATTATGGCATGGATTTTGTTTGAAAATGTTCATCTTGATGTACCAAAATTTACATATTTTATCTGTATAATTTCTGCTTTTAAAAAATTAGTTTTGTTGTTAAATTCTTCATTACTCCAAAGGTATAAAAATATTATCCTGTATTTTTCTTTGAAGTTTTAAATAATTATTTTTGCAATGAATTCTGTAATCCTCCTGGTATTTTTCTCCTCCCCATCATGTGAAATAGAAATAGATTTCTTATTGTTATTGTTCTCATATGGTAATCCAGTTGACTCAGCACCATTTATTGACCTGTCCTTTATTTTTCTAGTGGTTTCTGTTGACATCTCTCTAGCATATTAAAGTCTCATATGTGGTTGGGTGTGTTTATTGGTTCCTATATTGTACTGTCTTCATTTATATGGTTCCATAACTTTGGATATTATTTTTTATTATTTAATAATGAAATTTTATTTTTATGTACATTTTTCAAACCATTGATGAGTTTAAAGATGTCTTTTATTCCTACTTGGCTGAGAGCATTTGTCATAAGTGAATATTGAGTTTTACTAAGTGCTTTTATCTCAATCTATTGAGAAGATTACATTGATTTTCTCTTTCTAAAATCTGTTAATGAAACTGCCTTTGCAAAGATGATGACAGTGAGAGAAGTCTAGCATGGCTGACTCCATCTTCCTTCTGGCCACACAGGCTGGCTGTCATTGCTCCTTGCTTGATATGGACCAAGCTAACCATGGGAGGAATTTAATTTATGTTTTAACTTTTTTTTTTTTTTTTTTTGAGACAGGGTCTTGCCCTGTCACCCAGGCTGGAGTGCAGTGGTGCAATCTCAGCTCACTGAACCCTCTGCCTCCTGGGTTCAAGCAATTCTATTGTCTCACTCTACCCGAGTACTAGGGACTACAGGCACGCACCACCATGACTGGCTAATTTTTTGTATTTTTAGTAGAGACAAGGTTTCGCCATGTTGCCCAGGCTGGTCTTGAACTCCTGACCTCAAGTAATCTGCCCGCCTCAGCCTCCCAAAGTGCTGGGATTACAGGCATGAGCCACCATGCCCTGCCTGTGGTTTAACTTGAAAGCAAGGATGATAATAGTCCCTCCCTAAAACTAAGTCCCTCCTTGCTCAAGAATGGAAACCTGACTTTGTGAGCCTAATGAAAGGCCACAAGATTAGGATTATGGGAGAGGTCTGAACTCTGCTACAATTTAAGAGTAGCTTCTATAACCCCTTACTGCTCAGGAGTCATGGGGCCAGAGGTCACAAGATTTGTGACTTTCTCTATTGCTTCTGTAGATAACATCACTATTGTGAAACTTAAGATTGGTCTTTTGAGATTTTTTTTTAGACTTGCATTCTGGCAACTGACATACCACACCCAGACTCCTGATTCCTGACTCAGCTCGTTCTGTGGCCCCACCCAGAAGCTGATTTAGCACGGGAGGATGGTTTTCACACTCTTATGATTTCATCTCCAACCAATCAGCAGCAACCATTCCCTAGACCCCCTGCCTACCAATTGCCCATAAAACCCCTAGCCTCCAAGATTTCAGAGATTTAAGTAATATCTCCATTTCCTGCATGGCCAGTCTTATGTCAATTAAACTATTTCTTTAATTTAATGCCACAGTCTCAGTGAATTGATTTTGATTGCTCAGCAAGCAGGGAGAACCTACTAGGCAACTATATTAACATGGTAATTATGTTGAAAGTTTTATGTTGACTATCCTTGCATCCATGAGAGAAGCTTTACTTGACTATGATATATTCTGTATGCATTCACACACACATTTGTACTATACATACAGTCCATTCTCATTATTCACAGTAGTTATGCTGCTTTGAATACTGAATCAGCAAATACTTAACTATTGCTCCCAGAGGAAATACAGAGTTAGGTTCCTGAAAGCCTCTGGTCACAACATTTTAGTCAACCAATTAATACATAACCTTGTTTTATTTGTGTTTTCTGTCTAAAGACAGCTTATTTTGACCGGGCATGGTGGCTCAAGCCTGTAATCCCAGCACTTTGGGAGGCCAAGGTGGGCAGACCATTTGAGGTCAGGAGTTTGAGACCAGCCTTGTCAACATGGTAAAACCCTGTTTCTACTGAAAATACAAAAATTAGCTGGACATGTTGGTGCACACCTGTAGTCCCAGCTACTCGGGAGGCAGAGGCACGAGAATTGCTTGAACCTGGGAGGCGGAGGCTGCAGTGAGCTGAGATCGTACCACTGCACTCCAGCCTGGGCGACAGAGTGAGACTCCATCTCAAAAAATAAATACATAAATAAAGCCACCTTATTTTATATTGTTGATTCATTAGCATGCAGCTCATGGCCAGTACCACTATATAATGCATATGCCTGTTCAAAGTTGACCTAATGCACATGTTTTCTCTACAGGTCACGTCACAGCCTTTTTGTGCTTAGAAGCAGTACACAGCACTTCAGTCCTACACTTGGGGACCATTTCAAACAGTAAATTACCAACAATAAGCACAAATTTTTGAAAAATACGGCACTAAATAGGCTGCAAAAACGGTACCTTTTACTGAACAGGAGCTGAAACAAGAAAGGAGAGTGTCACCATTGTTGACTTCAGCTAGGAATGTGTGAGTTGGGTAACTCAAAGTTTTCGCAACCCTGTGCATGTCTGTAAATAACTGTGAAAGTGCTGTGAGTATTGATTTTGGGGTTACAAAAACATTTAGCAAGTAGGCAAACTCACAGATACAGAATCTGTTGATAATGAGGATCAATTGTGCTACAGAATTTGATTTGTTATTTATAAAATTTAGCATTTTGGATGTATGTTCATAAGTAAGGTTATATTGTTTTTGTTCTATTTGACATCAAAGTAAATTGAATTTGGTGACTTTTCCTCCTTTTATTCTCTGAAATATTTTATATGAAACAGGGATTATGCATTTCCTGAAGGCTTGATAAAACCTATATTTTAACACCTTGAAAAAGTGTCCTTTGGAGCAAGAAAGGGAATTTATTGACTATCTTTTAAATGTCTTTAGTGTTTATTAGTTCAGTCAGCTTTTTAAAAAATCAAATTTGGTAAGGTGTGCTTTTTAAAAAGATATGTGGTAGCTAAGCTATGAGGATGCAAAGGCATACAAATGATACAATGAACTTTGGGGACTTGGTGGGAAGAGTGAGGGGGAGCGAGGAATAAAATACTACAAATATGGTGCAGTGTATACTGCTCAGGTGATGGGTGCACCAAAACCTCACAAATCACCACTAAAAAATTTATTCATGTAACCAAATACTATCTGTACCCCAATAACTGATGGAAAAAAATTATCCATTTTATCTAAGGTTAAAATGTACTTGATAAATTTTTCTTTTAAAGAACTGTGTTCCCATATTGTGTTTATTACTGCAACCTCCTCCCAGGTTCAAGTGAGTCTCCTGCCTCAGCCTCCCAAATAGCTGGGATTACATGCACCCACCACCATGCCCGGCTAATTTTTTGTTTGTTTGTTTGTTTTTGAGAGGGAGTCTTACTCTGTCACCAGGCCGGAGTGCAGTGGTGTGATCTTGGCTCACTGCAACCTCTACCTCCCAGGTTCAATCGATTTTCCTGCCTCAGTCTCCTGAGTAGCTGGGATTACAGGTGCCTGCCACCACGACCAGCTAATTTTTGTATTTTTAATAGACACGGGGTTTCTCCATGTTGGTCAGGCTAGTCTTGAACTCCTAACCTCAGGTGATCTGCCTGCCTCAGCCTCCCAAAGTGCTGGGATTACAGGCGTTAGCCACCCCGCCCGGCCAAAAGTTATTACTTTTAATGGCAAAAACCACAGTAGCTTTTGCACCAACCTGATATAACCCAAGGAATATCATAAAATCTATGAGTAATAAAGTAAAAATCTATGAGTTCCTGCTGATATAAACAAACAAATAAATAAATAAATGGGGGAAAAGGGAAAGGTCTTCCTCAGCTAAAAATATCAATGAATACATGTAGAACACGTGACTCAATTAAAAAATCAACATTTGGCAACCACCACAGAATAATTGTTTTAGGGAACAATCATTAATGGATACCATATCCGGTGAGTGAAAATTCGATGACAAATGATATTTACAGTCTCAAAGTATCTCTTTATAAAATACTTACTAATTTCAAGGGAAAGATAGTAGCTTTATAATGGAGAAACGTGGCAAACACCCACTTAACCAAGTGATTCAGCTAAGTTCATTAGAAATAGCATAAATCACTCACACCTGTAATCCCAGCACTTTGGGAGGCTGAGGCAGGTGGATCACGAGGTCAGGAGATCGAGACCATCCTGTCGAGACCATCCTTGCTAACATGGTGAAACCCCATCTCTACTGAAAATACAAAAAATTAGCCGGACGTGGTGGTGGGTGCCTGTAGTCCCAGCTACTCGGGAGGCTGAGGCAGGAGAATGGCATGAACCCAGGAGGCGGAGCTTGCAGTGAGCGGAAATCAAGCCACTGCACTCCAACCTGGGAGACAGAGCGAGACTTCGTCTCAAAAAAAAAAAAAAAGAAATAGTATAAATCAATATTTATTCTTTTAGATCATGACACATCTCCAATTTACACTCAGATGGTTGTAACCATCACGCAATATTTTCCAGTGAGCCATGCCCATAAAGCGATAGATTCCTGGTTTGTTTACCATAAGCAATCATAAATAACCAGGTTTCTCCTATTAAAAGCATTCCATAGATAAAGACTCCCTGTTAGCAAATACCATTAGCTAGGAGGCATGTCATTAGCACTTTCACAAGGAGATTAGGCCTAGTCTGCCTATTTTTGCAGTAATCCACTCTTCTTCCATTAATAGAAGAGACTGCAGACTTACTCCTTAACCCTTTCCTTCTCATAGACATCACAAATATATTTGCATATTCTCTCTTCATAACTGTTCCCCTGGTGTCTTTCATTGAATAGAAATCCTTGATCTGGCTATAATTCCATTCACCAATAGTTTGCTTTATGGGTTGTACTTTTGAATTGTGTTTATGAAATTATTTCTCATCTCAGGTCAATTATATTCTTCTTTACATTCTTCTATCAACTTTATTGCATAATGTTTCCTTTTTATGAGACAGATTCTCACTCTATTGCCCAGGTTGGAGTGCAGTGGCATGATCTGGGCTCACTGCAACTTCCGCCTCATGGGTTCAAGCTACTCTCATGCCTCAGCCTCCTAAGTAGCTGGGATTACAGGTGCCCACCACCATGCCTGGCTAATTTTTGTATTTTCAGGAGAAACAGGGTTTCGCCATGTTGGCCAGGCTGGATTTGAACTCCTCACCTCAAGTGATCCTCCCACCTTGGCTTCCCGATCACACCTGGGATTGCAGGTGTGAGCCACTGCTCCTGCAAAACTTTATGGGGTAATGTTTTCCAAATCGTCATTTTGGAGACAGCAGCGTTGTGTACATGGTTCTGGTCCAGCTCTGTGCACAGGGCATGGGCTGCATTCTTCTTTCTGAGTAGGTTTCAGCATGTTAGCCTCCAGCTTTTCATGTTCACATTCAGTTCCAGGAACTCTGAGCCATTTTGGTTTCAACCTTCAGTTGCTGCTTAGACTTGAAGTTTAGTCTGTTTTTGCCATCTTAGCTTTTTAAATTTTTGCTTGGCCATATGTTTCCCCTCCAAAAAATTTATATATCTATTTATTTGAGACAGGGTCTCACTGTCATCCAGGCTGGAGTGTAGTGTCGTGATCTTGGCTCACTGCAGCCTCAACCTGCCAGGCCCAAGCAATCCTCTGACCTCAGCCTCCTGGATAACTGAGACCACAGGCACATGCCACCATGCCTGGCTAATTTTTGTATTTTTTGTAGAGACAGGGTTTCTCCATGTTGTTGCCCTGGCTGTTCTCCAACTCCTGGGCTCAAGTGATCCACCTGCCTTGACCTCCCAAAGTGCTGGGATTTACAGGCATGAGTCACCTTGTCCAGCCTCCAATTTTTTTTTTTTTTTTTTTTTTTTGAGACAGAATTTCACTCTTGTTGCCCAGGCTAGAGTGCAATGGCGCAATTTTGGCTCACCACAACCTCTGCCTACTGGGTTCAAGCGATTCTCCTGCCTCAGCCTCCCAAGTAGCTGGAATTACAGGCATGTGCCACCACACCCAGCTAATACCGTATTTTTGGTAGAGATGGGGTTTCTCCATGTTGGTCAGGCTGGTCTCAAACTCCCGACCTCAGGTGATCTGCCTGCCTCAGCCTCCCAAAGTGCTGGGATTACAGGCGTGAGCTACTGAACCCAGCCCAAAATTTTTTAGCTTGTAATCCCAGTTCCTCAGGAGGCTGAGATGGGAGAATTGCTTGAGCCAAGGAGTTTGAGACCAGCTTGGGCAACATAGTGAGATCCTGTCTCCCAAAATAAAAGGGATTATTTTTTAAAATTACATATATTTTTTAAGAGAAGGGGTCTCTCTCCGTCCCCCAGGCTAGAATAGAGTGGCATGATCCTAGCTCACTGCTGCCTCAAACTCCTGAGCTTCAATCCTCCCACCTCAGCCTTCCTCCCAAGTAGCTAAGACTACAGGTGTGTGCCACTACACCCAACTAATTTAAAAATATATATTTTTTGTGCTGGGTACAGTGGCTCATACCTGATATCCCGACACTTTGGGAGGCTAAGACAGAAGGATCACTTGAGCCCAGGAGTTCAAGACCAGCCTGGGCAACATGGTGAGACTCCATCTCTACTGGAAAATAAAAAGTACCTGGGTGTGGTGGCATGCACCTGTAGTCCTAGCTCCTTGGGAAGCTGAGGTGAGAGGATCACTTGAGCCCAGGAATTCGAGGCTGCAGCTATGATTGTTCCACTGCACTCCAGCCTGGGTGACAGAGTAAGACCCTGTTAAAAACAGGATATTTTTTTTTTTTTTAGACATAGAATCGTACTATGTTACCCAATCTGGTCTCAAACAAACATCACCAGATATTGCAGTCAAAACATAGGTGGGCAACACACAGTTTGTTCAGTTTCCCTAAGGGAAAAAAGACCTTCCCAGCCCCTTCAGCTGCAATATATTTTTTCAGTACACTCCCAGATTCTCCTACACAAGCACACCAACAGATAGGTGTGATTACACTGTGTCCAGCTCAGAATTTATTTTTAGTAAAGTTTATGCAGCATTTCTACGTGTTAGGAGCTTGCAAGGCCAAAGGGATTGTGACCAACTCAGCATTCCACTGGAGGCTAGATGATCAAAGCAAACTGTTTATCATGAATGCAGGATGTGGGCAAACTCACACTGTGCCTGCCACCAAAAGGTTTGCTGAGGGCCATCAATCCCTGGCGCTGGGCTCCTTGAAGTTATCTACTGGGAAATCTAGCTCCTATTGTTCAAAGGATGCAGTCTCGCAAGCCTGCTGTGAACCAAACAGCCATCTGACAATTACCCAACAACCACCCCCTCCTTCTCACTATCTCTTTTGCCTAATAAATACGGAGGGCTGTGCAAAGCTCAGGGCCCTTGTCCACTAGAGGCAAGGTGGCCCCGATCCCTTCTTCCAAATATACTCTTTTGTCTTTGTCTTTTATTCCCCTGTTCGCCCCGCTTTGTTCAGTCCACCAAGGATCATGACAGGTTACATACATGTGCAGTCTTTTTTTTTTTTTTTTTTTTTTGAGAAGGAGTCTCACTCTGTCACCCTAGCTGGAGTCCAGTGGTGTGATCTCAGCTCACCACAACCTCCACCTCCCAGGTTCAAGTGATTCTCGTGCCTCAGCCTCCCAAGTAGCTGGGATTACAGATGTGAGCCACTGCGCCCAGCCCATGTGCAGTCTTGATGACAGGCAGGAGAAACTTTTCACAGAAATGTTACCTTTCGTGTTGATTAAGTAATTGTAATTTATTTCCCTTGTAACATTATAAAGAAAAACCAGGTACATCGGAAAGTAACAAGTTTTGGGGAGGGGGAGGAATTAGCAGAAATATCTACAGAATAATTTTTTTAAGTTTATGATGTGAAGTTTCCTCAATGTATCCTTCTAAATTGTCAGTAAAATATTCTCTTTTCATTGTTGTCTGAACTTGGACAAAGACTGCTTATAGAATCCACTCAGGTTACAATTTGAGGTTCCAATTCCACTTTTTCCCTTGGCAGCTTTGTGACCTTGGACTAACTATACAACTTATCAGGGTCTTAGTTTACTCATCTTGTCAATCAGGATAACAACATGCACCTTGCGACTGTGGTGTTAAATGAGGAAAGTCATGCACATGCCTTTCTTTTCTCTTCCTCCTGTGGAAAAGCAAAGAGTAAGATGGAAAGATGATAGTGAAGGGCTGAATCATTACTAACTAGCTCTGCAATATGGTGTAAGTTCCTCAGGCTCAATCTACCTCAGTGTTACCATATATGAAATAGTCTCTGAGGTTTCTTCCAAATTAACAATCCCGTGTTTCAAGGGTTTGGGACTGTGTTTAAGATAAATACCTGATAAGGCTCCTGTGCAGTTCAGTTTTTCTTTGCAAATATTTATTTATTCGGGTTGAGCATTCCTATTCTCAAAGTCCAAAATCCAAAATGCTCCCAAATCTGGAACTTTTTTTTCTTCTTTCTTTCTTTCTTTCTTTCTTTCTTTCTTTCTTTCTTTCTTTCTTTCTTTCTGTCTGTCTTTCTGTCTTTCTGTCTTTCTTTCTCTCTCTTTCTCTCTCTCTCTCTCTCTTTCTCGTCTTTCTTTCTGTCTCTCTTTCTCTCTCTCTCTCTCTCTCTCTTTCTCGCTCTCTCTCTCTCTCTCTCTTTCTTTTTGAGACAGGATCTTCCTCTGTTGCCTAGGCTGGAGTGCAGTGGCACCACCATTGCTCGCTGCAATCTTGAACTCCTGAACTCAAGTGGCCCTTCTGCTTGAGCCTCCCAGTAGCTGGGACCACAGGTATGCAGCAGTACACCAGGCAAATTTTTATTTTTTCTTTTTTTGAGGCGGAGTCTTGCTCTGTTGCCCAGGCTGGAGTGATCTTGTCTCACTGCAACCTCCGCCTCCCGGGTTCAAGTGATTCTCCTTCTTCAGCCTCCTGAGTAGCTGGGATTACAGGCTTGTGCCACCACACCTGGCTAATTTTTGTATTTTTAGTAGAGATGGGGTTTCACCATATTGGCCAGGCTGGTCTGGAACTCCTGACCTCAAGTGATCTACCTGCCTTGGCCTCCCAAAGTACTGGAATTACAGGTATGAGCCACCGTACTCGGCCTCACTAGGCTAATTTAAAAAAAAAATTTTTTTTTTTTTGTAAAGACAGGGTCTCATCATTTTATCCAGGCTGGTTTCAAACTCCTGGACTCAAGCAATTCTCCTGCTTTGGCTTCCCAAAGTGCTGGGATTATAGACATGAGCCACCACATCCAGCCTCTGAAACGTTTTGAGCACTGACATGACACCACAAGTGGAAAATCCCATACCCGGTTTCATATGGTGGGTTGCAGTCCATACATAGGTACACAACATACAGTTTATTCAGTATACCTAATGGAAAAAAAGACCCTCTCAGTCCTCTTCAGCTTCAATATATCTTTTCCATGCACGCCCAGATTCCGCCACGGAGGCACACCGATAAACTGTGATAAAATGGCACACATACAGGCTGAATGCACCAATGGCAGGTTCCCCATGATGCCCCCCCGGGACCAATACCTATGTGCATTACTCATTATGTTTTTCTGTGCTTATTCTCATTATGTGCTTATTCTCAGCTCTGTTGTGTAACGATATTCTTGAAAATGTCAAAAAGGCCTGCAGATACTGCTATGGATAACAGTGATAAGAAAAAGAGTAAGCATGTGTGTTTGTCTATAGCACAGAAAGTCAAGCCGTTGGAGAAACTGGACAGTGGTGTCAGTTACAGAAGCGTGTGGTGTTGGAAGGAACACCATATAAGACGTGAAGAGCTGGGTTCAGTGGCTCACCCCTGTAATCCCAGCACTTTGGGAAGCTGAAGAAGGCGGATCACTTGAAGTCAAGAGTTTGAGACCAGCCTAGCAAACATAGTGAAACCCCAACTCTACTAAAAATTATGAAAATTAGCCAGATGTGGTGGCGCATGCCTGTGATCCCAGCTACTGGAGAGGCTGAGGCATGAGATTCGCTTGAACCTTGGGAGGCAGAGGTTGCAGTGAGCTGAGATCATGTCACTGCACTCCGGCCTGGGTGACAGAGTGAGATCTTGTTTCAACCAAAGAAAAAGAGGAAAA
>NW_012105253.1:4313721-4316438 GCF_000951045.1 Mandrillus leucophaeus
GCAGTGGCATGATCTCAGCTCACTGCAACCTCCACCTCCCAGGCTGAAGTGATTCTCCTGCCTCAGCCTCCCGAGTAGCTGGGATTTCAGGTGCCCACCACCACGCCCGACTAATTTTTATATTTTAGTAGAGATGGGGTTTCACCATGTTGGCCAGCCAGTCTGGAACTCCTGACCACAAGTGATCCGCCTGCCTCGGCCTCCCAAAGTTCTGAGATTACAGTGACCCACTGCCCTTGGACAGCCCTGAAAGGTTTTCAAAAGGAGTTTAGCAGGAAGGATGCTGTTGAGGCAGTGCTTGGAACACAGTAACTAAAGACACAACTGTGCATGCCTGGTGCAACCTCCACCCTGAGACTGTTCAGTGATGATAACGAAGAAAGTGATGACTTTGAAGAATTCCATATATCAAGTGAGAGAAAAAAAAAAGATCCCTGACTTCCTTACATATGCAAACAGTATACCTTCAGAGTCTGTCAGTATCCTGAAAGAAGTGGATATCGAAGAAGTTTTTAACATCTATAATGAGACTCTAATTGTCATTCACTGACTGATAGTGAAATAGCTGAAATAGTTCTGAATCAAGGAGGCTGTGATAATGTTGATGCTGAAGTATTAACACTGCAGAAAAAGGGCCGATAGACAACATGCTGAAAATGTGGGATGGGTTTATTGCTGGAATAGAGCAGCGTGTATTCATATAAAATCAAAGAGAGACTTCTGAGACAAAAACTGTGGTTACTGAGGCAGAGGACACAGGAGGAAGCCTTTTTAAAAGCCACCCAGGCCGTGTGCGGTGGCTCACACCTGTAATCCCAGCACTTGGGGAGGCCTAGGTGGGTAGGATCACAGGGTCAGGAGATCAAGACCATCCTGGCCAACATGGTGAAACCCCGTCTCTACTAAAAATACAAAAATTAGCCAGATGTGGTGGCGCATGCCTGTGATCCCAGCTACTGGAGAGGCTGAGGCATGAGATTCGCTTGAACCTTGGGAGGCAGAGGTTGCAGTGAGCTGAGATCATGTCACTGCACTCCGGCCTGGGTGACAGAGTGAGATCTTGTTTCAACCAAAGAAAAAGAGGAAAAAATAATTTAAAAATTTTTAAAAAGACCTGAAGAACCATAAGGATAAAATGTTGAAGTTGTATGCTGAAAGGGATGAACAGAATTTAAGATACCGAGAGAAACACTGCTTGAAGCTAGAAGTGAAGATCTCCATTATGTTTTAAAACAATGGATCTGTCAGTGTCACGGTGAACACATGCCACTTAATGGTAAGCTGATCATGAAACAAGCAAAGATCTATCACGATGAACTGGAAATTGAAGGGAACTGAGATTATTCAACAGGCTGGATACAGAAATTTAAGAAAACGCACAGCATTAAATTTTTAAAGTTTTGTGGCAATAAAGTATCTGCTGATCATGAATCAGCAGAGAAATCACTGATGAGTTTGCCAAGGTTGTCAATGATGAAAATCTGACACCAGAACACATCCATAATGCTGATGAACCATCACTATTTTGGCATTCTTGCCCCAGAAAGACATTGACTATAACTGATGAAACAGCCTTACAGGAATTAAAAAGGCCAAGGACAGAACAATGCTGAGATGTGCTAATGCAGCCGGCACAATTACATGTAAGTTTGCTGTGAAGGCAAAAGCTTATGTCCTCACTGTTTTAAAGGACTGATTTTCTTACCAGTCCATTGTTATGCCAACAAAAAGGCATGGATCACCAAGGAGATCTTTTCTGGTTGATTTCACAAACATTTTGTACCAGTGGCTTGTGCTCACTGCAGGGAAGATGGGCTGGATGGCAACTGCAAGATGTGTTATTCCTTGACCAATGTTCTGCTCATCCTTCAGCTGATTTTTTTTTGAGACAGAGTTTCGTTCTGTCACTAGGCTAGAGTGTAATGGCGTGATCTCAGCTCACCACAACCTCCAACTCCCAGGTTCAAGTGATTCTCATGCCTCAGCCTCTCGAGTAACTGGGATTACAGGCATGCGCCACCATGCCCAGCTAATTTTGTATTTTTAGTAGAGAGAAGGTTTCTCCATGTTGGTCACGCTGGTCTCGAACTCCTGACCTCAGGTGATTTGCCCGCCTGAGTCTTCCAAAGTGCTGGGATTACAGGCGTGAGTCATGGCACTGGGCTGAGCTGAAACTCTTATAAAAAACAATGTCTATTCCATATATTTTCTTCAAAAATGTGACTTCATTAATTCAGTCATGTGACCATTACATCCTAGGATTAATGAATAGTAGATATAAAAACTCTTTCTTTAACAGCATGCTAGCAGTAGTGAACAGAAGCATAAGTGTGAAAGGTTTTCTTTCTTTTTTTTTTCTAAGATGAGGTCTCACTCTGTTACTCAGGCTGGCGTTGCAGTGGCGCGATCTTGGCTCACTGCAACCTCTGCCTCCCAGGCTCAAGTGATCCTCTCACCTCAGCCTCCCAAGTAGCTGGGACCACAGGTGTTGTCACCACACCTGGCTAATTTTTTTGTATTTTTGGTAGAGATGGAGTTTTGCTATGTTGCCCGGACTGGTCTAGAACTCCTGGACTCAGGCAATTTGCCTGCTTTGGCCTCCCAAAATGCTGGGTTTACAAGTGTGAGCCACCATACCCAGCCCTGAAAGGTTTTCTTTTTCTTTCTTTCTTTTTTTTTTCTTTCTTTCTTTTTTTTTTTTTTTGAGACAGAATCTC
>NW_012105253.1:4317497-4329447 GCF_000951045.1 Mandrillus leucophaeus
TGAGGCAGGAGAATCGCTTGAACCTGGGAGGTGGAAGTTGTGATGAGCCAAGATTGCACCACTGCACTCCAGCCTGGGTGACAGAGCAAAACTCTGTCTCAAAAAATAAAATAAAATGAAATAATAAAATAAAATAAAATAAAATTTTAAAAAGCTACCAAGCAGAATGCCTCCTCATCTCTAGATGACCCACTTCCTGGTCTCTCAACTAGTCGCTTTGGATGTTTTTTCTCACCTAAAAATTACAATACAGTGCAAAGTAATCCCTTAACCAAAAGCACAACATTGTAGGTAGAGACGATGCCTGCTGTTGGCTGTTGTTGCAGTTTAGCAGCTGATACAGGTTTTCTGGGGATGCTACTGTGCTGCTTAGTTACCCTGAACACATGATTTTTGCACTGTATTAATCATATGTGTTTTTTTTTTTTTTTTTTTTACTGTTAAGTACTTATGTGTGAATAAGTGGAAGAAAATGACAGCTTACTGGTATATAAATCAGTGTCAGGAATGATGATGCCAAACAACCACAGATTGTCCACATGCACATGGGTGGCTGAAATAGTGACACCTTTGCTTTCTGATAGTTCAATGTGCACCATCTTTGTTTTATGCACAAAATTATTTAAAATATTGTATAAAATTTCCTTCAGGCTATGTGCGTAAGATATAGGCAACATAATTACATTTGTGTTTAGACTTGCATCCCAGCTCTAAGATATCTCATGTATAAGCAAATATTCCAAAATCTGAAAAAGTCTGAAATTTGAAACTCTTCTGGTCCTAAGCATTTCAGATAAGGGATATTTAACCTGTATTCATTAATTTACTAAGCGAAGAAGATAATTTGCTTTAGGAGTTAAACATCTCACATGGTAGTAGAGTGTGTTGCTTAAGTTCTCTGCTTTATTCCTATACATGGGTGTGTTGTAATCGACTGCAAGAGAAGTGTCAAATAATTTATTTCTAAAATTATGAATTGAAGTGTTAAGTCCAATGGAAGAAAAAAAGGAGAGCAGGGAGGAGGTACGGAAATACTGAAGATACTGGCCGGGTGCAGTGGCTCACACCTGTAATCCCAGCACTTGGGAGGCCAAGATGGGCAGATTGCTTGAGCCCAGGAATTTGAGATCAGCCTGGGAAACATAGCAAGACCCCATCTCTACAAAAGATTTAAAAAATTAGCCAGGTATGGTGGTGCGTGCCTGTGGTCCCAGCTACTCGGGAGGCTGAGGCAGGAGTATTGCTTGAGCCCAAGAGGTTGAGGCTGCAGTGAGCTATACTGGTACCTCTGCTCTCCAGCCTGGGTGTCAGAGTGAGACCCTGTCTCATAAAAAAAGAAAAAGAAAAGAAGAAGAAATACTGGAGATATGTTGGGGAAGGCACTGACTAAAATCTGCATTTACTTTGTTTGAAAGTGTATTTAAACACTTATTTCTAATGAACAACATTGAGACTAATTTAAATTTTCTGGTGTGACTTTGCTTAATTCGATGATCTTGTGAAAGTTCTAGTTGCCAGTAGAAACCAATTTTTCCTTCTAGTTCAAAATGACAAAGAATCAAGAGAAACAGAACTAATAAGGGCTCCTTGTGCTTATATTTTTGCTGTTTTACGAGTCATCCATCTTCAATGAGATTTTTTTTCTTACAGGTAATCTAAATTGTTCTATGATCATTGGAAAATAACAGGATATTCTTAGCTAACTGTGAGCAGGAGGCTCAAAGCTAGTTTCTGTTGGAAACAGTTGCAGAGCGTTCAAGAAATACCCACATGTATACACACAAAGGGGCCTCTCCCTCAACAACGAAGGAGCAGCTAAACTGCATAGCTGCAGAAGGCCATCGATCACATTTATTACATTGCAGACAGCAGCAATTCTAAGTGAGGCTGGGCTCCCCGAATGAATTCCAATAATTCAAGTTATGATTCCTAAACCGTGTGTCAGACCAATTCAATATTACTTTTAGGGAAAAAAAAAGTTGAAATTATTAGTTCCATAATATGAGTAAAATAACCTGGTTTTATTACTTTAATCATTAATGAAGACATTACAATCCACTTGGTGAATTTTTTTCAAATAAAAGAATAAGAGAAATTGTGCAAATCCTACTTATTGCATTAGAGTTGTATAAATGGTCATGGTTTTTTTTGTTTTGTGTTTTGTTTTCTTACATCAGAAATAGATTTTTGGTGTCTATTTTGGATTTTGGCGACTACTTTTTTGGTTTTTGTTTTTTTCCAAAATGGAAATCTTTTTTGTTGTTTTTGCTGATTATAAATGTAATTTGTGGTCATGAAAAAGAAAAGAATACAGAAGAATATAAGGTATTTCTATAAGAATAAAGTGAAATTGCCCCCAGATAATGCCTTTTAGGGATATGTGGTTAAAACAAAACAAAACAAAAAGCAACTGATGTTATTTTCCAGAGCTTTTTCCATCCATCCATCCATCCATCCATCCATCCATCCATCCATCCATCCATCCATCCATGCCATCTTTCCATATTGAAGAGCAGAGAGTTTGGGAAAGGCAGAAAGGAATGAATTCTTCTCAGAGAGAGGACTCACACACGGTCCATCATCGCAGCACTGTTCAGGCTGGCCTGGGAGCCGAGGATGGAAATCCTGTTGTGGGGCATCTGCAGAGCTGTGTGCTGGGAGTTTGGATCTCCACACTCCCGTGTCAGCCAGGTTTCTAACTCATGTGAGACAATGGGCAAGTCATGCAACCTCATATATGAAATATGTGTCCTTTTCATGCTAGTACACATTTAATTTTTGTTTGTTTTGAGACAGGGTCTCGCTCTGTCACCCAGGCTGGAGTGCAGTGGTGCAGTCTCAGCTCACTGCAATCTCCGCCTCCCGGGCTCAAAAAATCCTCCCACCTCAGCCTCCTGAGTAGCTGAAACTACAGGTGCATGCCATCATGCCTGGCTAAGAAAGGGATTATTAATTTCTTTTCTTTCCTTTCCTTTTCTTTTTTATGAGACAGAGTCTTGCTCTGTCTCCCAGGATGGAGTACGGTGGCGTGATCTTGGCTCACGCAACCTCTGCCTCCCGGGTTCAAGCGATTCTCCCTGCCTCAGCCTCCCAAGTAGCTGGGATTATAGGCATGTGCCACCAGGCCTGGCTAATTTTTTTTGTATTTTTAGTAGAATTGGGGTTTCACCACGTTGCTCAGGCTGGTCTCGAACTCCTGACCTCAAGTGATCCACTCGCCTCAGCCTCCCAGGATGCTGGGATTACAGGCGTGAGCCACCGCACCCAGCCAGGATCATTAATTTTTGATAAGTTATTTTTATTTACAAGAGCATCCAATTGGTGCAGTACTACAGACCTATGCCCTGAAATACTCTAATCAACATTTGACATGGTGTCTTTTTTCTTTTTTTCAGTCCCATAATGACTACTTAGTTCGCTTCCTTTAGGCTAAGCTTAAAATACTTAATGTTATTGAGGAATAGAGGCAAAACAGATGTCTGTGTTAACGCTGAGAAAATGCTTCAAAAATTGATCATGTCTTGTCATTGATAAAATGATAGTAACACTGGCATCAGTAACACAGACAAGGGTTTGGGAGTGGTTGTCTATGCACGCTGAATTTCAAAGATGTGGTTCTCAGGAATACAGGGGGTTTTGTATGGAGCTGAATGAACCTTCCATAGTCTGAAAGCCCATCTTTGGGAAACAAATATCCGGTTGCCATGGAGACACTCAAGGTGGATGAAGGATGGATTAATCAAAATACAGTAAATCCTTTTTACGAGCTCCCTAAGAAATCTAGTGTGAAGAGAACCCTCTGCTCTGTCTTCTCTTTTTCTCCCCTCCATCACACAGGAAATCCACCATGGATGTACAATGACACACATTTATTGTACTGAGTTCTCTGTATGTGACAGTAAACGACGCTCTCTCTTGCCTGAAAGATACAGTCAGTCATATCAGCACAAGGGTCCCCAAACATTATTTTTACTATTGTTTTTGAAATGTAAGGAAAAAAATCATATATTCTTTGCAACAAAAAGAAAAAAGAATAGTTAGAAACAACCTCTAAATAAAAATTGTGATTATTTATTAACTGAGCTACATTCTCTGGGGAATAAAGGATATGAAATCATTTGCACTGAAATAGTAGCTGCATTCAGCCTGAGTCTCAATGCACAACTAATCTGATCATTTTAACTGTTCAATTTAGTCAAAAAAGCAAGTCATCTCAGTCACAGTATCAGTTAAATAAATAAATGAATGCATCTAAATAAATTATTCAGTTGAATAAATTAAGTGAATAAATTAAATGGCTATTCCCCTCCTTCCTAACAAACTGACGGGTCAAATTAATCAAAATAGTTAATCCAGTTGTGGGAGACATTTCCAGAAGCCTCCAGTAAATCATTCTTGGGCAGCCAATTCAATTGTAACTCCTGGTCTTGAATAGCCATGGACTCAGGCTGCCTGGATGAGCTAGCATACAGAATCAAGCGGATGTGAGTACGTTTTGGACGCTCTCCAGGGACATATAAAGGTTCATAGTGAGGATGTTGGTTACTGCAGGCAAGGGGCCTACAGGAAGTCCAGGAGGACCAAACAGAGGCCACAGGCAGGAGGTATTCAGGGCCTACATTCCATGTGTTCTTACAGACTGAAGGAAACACAGAGGATGGGAATTCCACAGGAATTCAGCATAGAGTGGAACAGTGGTTCTCAACTGAGGCTTATTTTGTTATGATTGGGGAAAGGTGTGTGTGTGGTTGCTACTGGCATCAAGTAAATGGATTCTAAGCAGCACAAGATGCTGCTAAACATCCTGAAATGCACAGGACAGCCTCCTGCAAAAAAGAAAAATGTCAATAGTGCTGAGAATGAGAAATCCTGGAGGAGAAGAATAATAGTTAATTATTTCTTTCCTTTTTTTTTGAGACAGAGTCTCACTCTGTCGCCCAGGCTGGAGTGCAGTAGCACCACGTCAGTTCGCTGAAACCTCTGTCTCCTGGGTCCAGGCAATTCTCCTGCCTCAGCCTCCCAAGTAGCTGGGAATACAGGTGCCCACCACCACGCCCGGCTAATTTTTGTATTTTTTAGTAGAGACAGGGTTTCACCATGTTGGCCAGGCTGGTCTCAATCACCCAACCTCGTGATCCACCCACCTCAGCCTCCCCAAAGTGCTGGGATTACAGGCGTGAGCCACCGAGCCTGGCCCTAATTAATTATTTCGAAGTAGCATTTTAGATTAAGCTAACAGTTCATAGATTTACTAACATAGATTTACTAACAGAACAGAGGGTTATAACCTCTGATCTCAGCTATAAGAAACCAACTCCAGATTTGGAATTTGAAGCCCTGGGTCTTGACCCAAGCCTTGCTTTTTATTACTACTGGCAAGATGGCAGCCTCTTTGAGTTCAGCTACTTAATTTGTTACATGGTGATACTGCCTACCTTATAGTAAATGCTATAACAGATATTAAAACATGGAACAGTATCAGTGGTCCCAAAATAATGATTGGAAATAAACAAGCCTAAACAAGCCTGTTTATCTTATCCGTATTTTTTTTTCCTTGAGGCAAAATGGCTTACTTCTGACCAGTGGTGACATTAAGAACAAAAAAAAGAATTGATTTGGAATTGATCACTCATTTTGGATCTTCTTTGTAAAATGGCCATTTATTGCTTTGGGTTTTGGGGTACCAGTGAGAGGTGAAGCCAGCTGGACTTCCTGGGTCCATTGGGGACTTGGAGAACTTTTGTCTAGCTACAAGTTTGTAAACACACCAATCAGCACTCTGTAAAAACGCACCAATCAGCGCTCTGTGTCTAGCTGAAGGTTTGTAAATGCACCAATCAGCACTCTGTGTCTAGCTAAAGGTTTGTAAACGCACCAATCAGCACTCTGTATAAACGGACCAATCAGCACTCTGTAAAATGGACCAATCAGCATTCTGTAAAATAGACCAATCAACAGGACGTGGGCGGGGCCAACTAGGAGACTAAAAGCTGGCCATCTGCACCAGCAGCAGCAACCAGCTCGTGTACCGTTTCACGCTGTGGAAGGTTTGTTCTTTCGGTCTTTGCAATAAATCTTGCTGCTGCTCAGTCTTTGGGTCAGCACTATGTTTATGAGCTGTAACACTGATAAACGAAGGTCTGCAGCTTCACTCCTGAAGCAGCCAGACCACAAACCCACCAGGAGAAACAAACAACTCAGGATGCACCACCTTTAAGAGCTGTAACACTCACTGCGAAGGTCTGCAGCTTCACTTCTGAAGTCAGCAAGGCCAGGAACCCACTGTAAGGAACCAATTCCAGACATACCAGGTGTGAGGATACAAGCTTGAAGAAGGTATATTCCTTTGCACTAGGAAAAAAAAAATAGAGTAGGTAGAGAAGGAATTGGGGAGGGCCAAGGGAAAAGCAACGTAGGTGAGACAACAAGCATGGTAAGCTAAGGATATAAGTTTTGCTGTGAGAGATACAGCGTAACTCTCCCTTCAATCTCACTGTAAGGTCTTTAGTAAAATCTTCTTCACTCCACTATGCCTTATGAGTTTGAATTGGTTTTATTTCATTTTGTTTTTTATACAATCAAGTACTGACTCCTGCTTTGCTGTGAATATGCAGGTCTACCACTAGCCCATGTTAAGGAACATTATAGAAAACTTGGACATAAGGGAAAGGTGATGAATGTCATGCTAAGAACATTTCTAGCAAGCCCACCCAAGGATCATCTGACTCAGGAAATTTAAGCTCATTTGCATAATTCATTAGAACCCAGAGACTTTGCAATTCTGTAAAGCTGATCTGGTGCAACGACTTTCTTTTTTGTTTAGCAGGAAAAGTAAAGCAGAAGGTTATGATTTTTTAAAATAATTTTTAAAATTGAGGCAGAGTCTGGCTCTGTTACCCAAGTGGAAGTGCAGTGGCATGATCGTGGCTCGTTGCAGCCTTGACCTTCTGGGCTCAAGCCATCTTCCTGCCTCATTTTTTGATTTTTTTTCTAGAGACAAGGTCTCACTATGTTGTCCAGGCTAGTTTCAAACTCTTGGCCTCAAATAAGAAGGTTATGATCTTCTTATTCCATAGGATTATTATTTTTAAAAATTTTAGGGTCTCTGCCACCCAGGCTGGAATGCAGTGGTGCTATCATATCTCACTGCAGCCTCAAACTCCTGGGCCAAGCAATCTTCCCACCTCAGGTGTGTACCACTAGGTCCAGCAAATTCTTTAAATTTTTGTAGAGATGAGGTCACTGTGCTGCCCAAACTGCTCTTGAACTCCTGGCCTCAAGTGATCCTGAAGCCGTCTAGGGTCTCTGGAGCAGTCTTGTTGTCTGGGGTGTTATCTGAGCTCTTTGTCTCACGACCAAGAGAATTAAGGAGTGTGGACAGCAAAGGTAAGGTTGGAGCAAAAGTTTAGTAAGTGAAAGAAGAAAGCTTTTCACTGTGGAGAGGGACTCTGAGAGTGTTGCTGTTTCATAGTTGAATACAAAGGCTTTTGTAAACAAGTCAGTGGGGTGGGGTGCTTCATTTGCATATGGTGCAAAAAACCAGTTCCTTATTTGCATAAGTCACAAATTTCTGACAGCTCCACCCTGTCCCTCTAGTGAGGATGTGAATTCTTAGCCTGAGTTACTCCATATTGTGTCATTTCCCTTACTGCACATGTGTCAGGAGATGGAATTGTCCACTGTGAACATGCCTGATTCAGTGTAACTTTTAATCTGTACAGCTGCAGGCCTGTCTTAGGCGAGCCCCCTAATGCCAGTTCCCTTATCTGATTATGCCTGAAAAGGAAAGGAATGTGCTCACTGATGCACACTGTGTTTACCTGGAGCTCATTGGTTGCTCAAGAGATAAAGGTGTTGAACCTTGCTCCTTATCTGCACTTGCAGCTGGATTTCTTCCAGGCTGTTCCTTTGTTGGAAGGGCTTCTACTGGGTGCCTATCTGAACTATCTGCCTAACAAGTTCCTTCCTCTCTCCTCTCTCAATCCTCCCACCTCAGCCTCAAAAAGTGCTGGGATTATAGGAATGGCCCCTGGCCCCCTGTAGGGTTTTAATCATCGCATAACTTTATCTAACTTAACAACTTTATTTCAGCATTACTGCTCCCTCTCCATTTTTCATAAAAATCTAGTTTCTTAAATTCTCTTTTGAACTAGGCTTTTTTCATCTTTCTGAGTTCCTTATTAATGAGTTTAATAAATATTTGACATGAACTCACTATTTGTATTAGAATTATGTTTTTAACATTTTGAGAACTATGCCTTGGCACCTGTAGCCAGCTTTTGTGAGATTTAGGAAAAAGGTGTCCCTTCCTTGAGTATAATTAATTTTCTTTTCTTCAGGCATAATTTTTAGAAGGTATTATAATTTTTCTTTATTTATTTATTCTCCTTTAGATAGAGACAAGGTCTCCCTATGTTGCTCAGGCTGGTCTCAAATCCTGGGCTCAAGAGATTCTCCTGCCTTCACCTCCCAAAATGCTAGGATTTCAAGCATGAGCCGTCATGCCAGACTATATTTATTTCTTAATAAAAATTATAGCAAGAATGAAGTCATGCTATACAAATTCTACAAATTGAATGATTAAATTAACAGGATGTACAAATATATAATCACACTAAGAACTCACTAGAATAAGAAATCATGAAGACTTAATAATTTATTAGAAGATAGTTACATACATCTTACTTTCAGAGACAAAACATTTTTATGACAGTTTTGAGGCAGGAGAATAAGGTCTGGGAGCAGGAAACGTAAGGCCATCCTAGAACTAAATCAAACAGAAAAACCCCAACTTTCTTAGGCTAAGTAAATAACTTTGTAGCTCTACTTCAGTTGTGAGAGGAAACATCCTCTTAATTTGCATAAGGTGTACATCAAGTAAATAACTTTGTAAACTCACTTCATCCTCTTTATTTGCATAGTGTGTAGCCAAGTAAATAACTTTGTAACTTCACTTCAGCCTTTTTATTTACAAAGAGCATACACCAAGTAATCAATGGGAAACCTCTAGAGGGTATTTAAACCCCAGAGAATTCTGTAACTGGGCTAGCCACTTGCTGGGGCCACTCCCACCCTGAGGAGTGTGCTTTTGTTTCAATAAATCTGTGCTTTTATTGCTTCATTCTTTCCTTGATTTGTTTGTGCATTTTGTCCAATTCTTTGTTTAGAATACTAAGAACCTGGACACCTCAACTAGTAACATATTTTGGCAAGCCAGTCAGGAGGTACACCCAAAGTTTGGGGTTTATTTTTCTCCTTTTCGTTTCTGTTCCATACTGGGGAATCTGTCTCTCTATCTTTTTTTTCCTTTCCAACTGTGGACTCTTGGTGGGCAGTGCCTAAACATGAAGGTAACTGCAGGATTCTGGCCAGGGCCACTCTCCAGTGTTGCCTGAAGACAAGGAGTGAATGGGGGTAGTTGCCCTGCCTGGAAAGGGGAAGGATTCTTTTCTGTCTTTTCTGATTGTGATCCCTGATCCCTACATGTGGCACAGCTCCTCTAGGGCAGACTCACATGCCTTTCAGGCAACTCGAACCTTCTTTTCTTATGAAAAATTATTCCTTTCCCCTACTCTTCTGGCTAAGGACAAAAGAAACCTACCCAGCCTGCAGTTCCCATCATTACAGTTTGTATCAGTCCATTTTCAGGCTGCTGAGAAAGACATACCCAAGACTGGGTAATTTATACAGGAAAAAGGATTTAATGGACTAACAGTTCCACGTGACTGGGGAGGCCTCACAATAATGGTAGAAGGCAAGGAGGAGCAAGGCATGTCTTACATTGATGGTAGCAGGCAAAGAGAGAGAGCTTGTGCAGGGGAACTCCTCTTTTTAAAGCCATCAGATATCATGAGACTTATTTTGTTTCACAAGAACAACATCGGAAAGGCTTGCCCCCATGATTCAATTACCACCCTCTGGGTCCCTCACACACTTGGGAATTCAAGATGAAATTTGGGTGGGTACACAGCCAAACCACATCATTTCGCCTCTGGTCCCTCCCAAATCTCACATCCTCACATTTGAAAACCAATCATGCCTTCCTAACAGTCCCCCAAAAGTCTTAACTTATTTCAGCATTAACTCAAAAGTCCACAGTCCAAAGTCTTACCTGAAACAAGGCAAGTCTCTTCCACCTATGAGCCTATAAAATCAAAAGCAGGTTAGTTACTTCCTAGATACAGTGGGTGTACAGGCATTGGGTAAATACAGCCATTCCAAATAGGAGAAATTGGCCAAAACAAAGGGCTTACAGGTCCCATGCAAGTCTAAAATCCAGTGGGGCTGTCAAATCTTAAAGCTCCAAAACAATCTCCTTTGCCTTCATGTCTCACATCAAAGTCATGCCGATGTAAGAGGTGGGTCCCCATGGTCTTGGACAGCTCCACCCCTGTGGCTTAGCAGGGTACAGCCTCCCTCCTGACTGCCTTCATGGGCTGGAGTCGGGTGTCTGCAGCTTTTCCTGGCACATGGTGGAAACTGTCAGTGAATCTGCCATTTCTGGCATCTGGAGGATGGTGGCCCTCTTCTCACAGCTCCATGAGGCAGTGTCCCAGTAGGGACTCTGTGTGGGGGCTCCAATACCACATTTTCCTTCTGCACTGCCTAGCAGAGGTTTCCCATAAAAATCCCACCCCTTTAGCAAACTTCTGCCTGGACATCCAGGTGTTTCCATACATCTTCTGAAATCTAGGCAGAGGCTCCCAAACCTTAATTCTTGGCTTCTGTGCACTTGTAGGCTCAACACAACATGGAAACTGCCAAGGCTTAAGGCTTGCACCCTCTGAGGTCATGGCCTGAGCTCTATGTTGGCACCTTTCAGCCATTGCTGCAGCAGCTGGGATGCAGGGCACCAAGTCCCCAGGTTGCACACAGTACGGGAACCCTGGGCCTGGCCCATGAAACCATTTTTTCCTCCTAGGCCTCCAGGCCTGTGATGGGCAGTGCTGCCGTGAAGACCTCTGACATGCCCTGGAGACATTTTCCTCATTGTCTTGAGGATTAACATTCAGCTTCTTGTTACTTATGTAAATTTCTGCAGCTGGCTTGAATTTCTCCTCAGAAAATGGGATTTTCTTTTTTATTGCATTGTCAGGCTGCAAATTTTCCAAACTTTTAAGCTCTGCTTTCTTTATAAAACTGAATGCTTTCAACAGCACCCAAATCACCTCTTGGATGCTTTGCTGCCTAGAAATTTCTTCTACCAGATACCCTAAATCATCTCCCTCAAGTTCAAAGTTCCACAAATCTCTAGGACAGGGGCAAAATGCCACTGGTCTCTTTGCTAAAACATAACAAGAGCCTCCTTTGCTCCAGTTCCCAGCAAGTTCCTCATCTCCATCTGAGACTACCTCAGCCTAAACCTTATTGTTCATATCACTATCGGCATTTTTGTCAAAGCCATTCAACAAGTCTCTAGGAAGTTCCAAACTTTTGCACATTTTCTTGTCAGCATGCATTTTATCTGGATTTTATATTTGTCTCTGCTAGATATTTTGAGGTGTCAGTGTTTAGCATAGAAGGTTATAAAAGTATAAACCCAGTGAAAACAAAATCATATTGGTTTATGTGCCTTTTTTGACAAAAGAGAGTAATTTAATGTTATTAGCTAAATCGTCCGAGCTATTGACAAAAATAAACCTCTTACTTAGGTTTAAGTGAGGACCTGATGTTCACTGGCTATTAAGAACATGATTAAAAAGGAAATAACTGACTTTAAATGACAGCATCTAACATCTCAATTTACAGAAGTAATTTAATTTAAATAAACTGTTAAAAATGAAATAAGTAAGGAATCTAGTTAACACATGATTCTGTATACAAAATGTGCCAGAAAGGGTTGTATTGTTAGTGAGAAAAAGAATAATGTTGTCTAATTCAATAGTTATCTAAAAATTAGTTCAAATTACAGATTTGAAAAGGTTATTTATGAAACAATGTAGTAAGGCAC
>NW_012105253.1:4330427-4334172 GCF_000951045.1 Mandrillus leucophaeus
CTGGTGGACTTAAGGATATTGAATTGTGTATCAGGAATAAAATATTTATTATGTGGGTTTTGGGGGGCCCTGGGTAACAATGTAGCCTCCAGGGTAGATTAGGTAGAAAAAATTTAGGGTTGGTTTCCTGTTCCTTTGTTTTTGCTTCTAATTTTTATTCATTTGCTGTTTATTCTCCTCTGGGCTTTGCTTGTGTATGCATATATCTAAAACCATGATTTTTTTTTAATTTAAATTTTTATTATTATTTTTTTGTTTCTAGTGGAAAGCTTTTATTTGGTTCTGTGAATAGTTATTTTGTTTTCTATGCCTTTCTAGCAAGTCATCATTTGTTCTATTAATCTAGAATTCCTAGACTGCATTTGTCAGGCCCACAGGAATTGATGGGGTGCACCAGCTTTTTAAACTTAAACTAACTTTTTGGATATTAGGCTCCCTGATACTTTAAGTGTATTGAGTATACTTTCGTAAATAGAATTTGAGTCATTTTTCTCTCTGCCTGATTTCTCCAAAATTTGTAAACTATTTGTGAATGTTCTTAATTCATGGCAATGTATTTTTTTGCATGCAGTTGAGTAGGATCGCTAGGGCTGCGTAGGGAAGGAGAACCCAGAAACCTGATGTGCCAGCAAAAGGGTAAGAATTTCTTATAGTTGAACTTCTGACCTTTCTCTCTCTGTGCAAACCATTTGAATGAATCGTTAAAATTACTGTTTATCTCCTTTGTAAAGTTTTGGTTAATGTGAAAAGAAATTCTGAGGCTAGTCATAAGCTGTAGCAAATCTGGGGTATTTTGTGCTATGAATTTTTCTTTCTCTGTTGTCCTGTCATGAAGAGGAGTACCTTAGGGTAGAACATGGGCATAGGACCCCATAAGCTCACTGCTCATGACAACCCAGTAGGCTGGTCAGTAACAAACTTTGCTGCAGGTCCCTGAAACAAACAAAACAACTAGATGAGGTCTCCATCTTGTTTTATGTCCCTGGAGCTTGGCCCTTTAACCACATGGCAGTATTTTCTCTTAGTCTCTACCATCTGGAACAGGAATTTTGGGGTTCATGTCATAGTTAGCTCTAAAAATTGTCTTAAGTAGTTGGAAGCCTTTGCAAGCTCAAAATAAGCTACTCTAGACTCCTTCTGGAAGGAACAATGTAGACTGTCCAATGCTGTGGCTCAGCAGCTGGGGTTTTGCCAAAATTTTACAGTAGTGGCCTGGATTCAGTCCCGGCTTGGGAAATGATTCCTTTCTGGTTTTGTATCTGTGTGACCTTTACCATTTGTTGATTCTCTTCCCCTCTGTGAACCATCTTGAATTTTTCTTCTCTGAGCATTTGGGAGGTTACCTTTGATAACATTCAAAAGCCAGAAATATTGGCCACTTGACGTGGCTAAAATTGGATAATACGAGATTTTAAAGGATTTTTTTTTTTTTTTAAAGAATGCTATGGTTAAGTCAGTTTAATTAAAAGTGAATTCTAACTATAGGTGTATTTAGAAGGCCTTTATGTTATGTTTTTTTCTCTTCTTGGATCTTGTTTTTCTGGAAGAAAGTTTTTTTCTTCTCAGTCGACTGAATTATTTTTATGGGAATCCTAAAATTCTAGTATATTCTGAGTATATTCTATCAATATTAATTATTATGTTAAGTTATAGTAGACCACAGAAATAACCAAATTTCCTTGTCAATAGTGTTTTTAACTACCATTATTTAAAGTCATTTGAACTCCATGGTCTAAGTCCAATTACCTATTATAATCCATAGTTATCAGTATTAAGCCCCTAAGTTGGAGAAAAAACTGGTATTCAAGAGGTCATAGGTCCAGTGCTAAACATGGACTCATGGAGAACCAGGACGGCCACGTTGTCCTTCCTGAGTCCTTAAAGCTTTTGTTATTAAAGGTTATGCATTCTATGACTCATCATGGAAAAGATAAAATGATCCAAATTAAATTTATACTGGTGTGCTGACTTATAAATTGCTAAAGTAGTTTATAACCAATATTTGGTTTGTCAAATCCATATTCCTGGGAAGACAATCAAAGCCTCAGGTACATTTGGCTACCTGATGGGTCATTTAAACATTTCAATTGTCATTTTCAATGCATGTTTTCTGGCTGTGTAAAAGCTTTCCCATGCAAGAGGGCAGATGTTATAACAGTAGATTATTATGCTACAGTGTATTTTCACCAGGTAAAGAAAGCTTTTTATGGTTCACTGAATGAGGACAATCAACCCCTTCACAGTCTAGAACCGGAAGATTGGATCTTCTGAGAACATCAGAGAAAGACTGTTCTTGCCATCCACACTACAGCAAAACTTCGGGACCTTGAAGTCCATAATCTCACAGATGAAAAGGGTCCCTCCACACTCTTGGAATTGTACACCCGTTGGAGCCCTTAAGGTAAAGCTCACCAGGGAAGTTTCTCCCCAGAAGAAGATGGCATCCTTGATGTGAATAACTTTTCCCAACATCATGGATCAAAATTTCTCTACTATCATGAGACTCTTATCTTTGAATATTTTGTCCTTGTTTATGCCTCTATGAACAGTAGAAGTGGAAAAGGGGTTTGTTGGAGTATACATTTATTTGTGAAAGATTTTGCAGCCAGCCATATACATGGATAACCTTATACTTTGGTAGATAAAGGGTGAAAGCCTGGTGTAGGTGAGAAACTTCTTCTTTTTTTTTGAGATGAAGTCTCGCTCTGTTGCCCAGGCTGGAGTACAGTGGCGCGATCTCGGCTCACTGCAAGCTCCACCTCCCAGGTTCACTCCATTCTCCCGCCTTAGTCTTCCGAGTTGCTGGGACTACAGGTGCCCGCCACCACACCTGGCAAATTTTGTTTTTGTATTTTTAGTAGAGACAAGGTTTCACCATGTTAGCCAGCATGATCTCGATCTCCTGACCTCGTGATCTGCCAGCCTTGGCCTCCCAAAGTGCTGGGATTACAGGCATGAGCCACCGCCTCTGGCCTGTAGGTTAGAAACTTTAATGGTACATATGTTGCCTCATAATCAGTCAGAAATGGCACACTGATTCACTCCTCTTAATCCACATCATGAGTTAAAGAGAACATTGCCAGGAGGCCTTCACTATTCTAGAAGGGCATCATTTGTTAGATCCTTTTTCCATGGTTTGGAGTAAAAGCAATGATTAGAAATTTATCCCTCATGATAGGCTCTATAGCGGATTCTACTGTAAAGGCTATATTTACACAACAGACTTTAAAGACTTTAAATTCTCTTGTGAAGGTTATGATAGAATTGGCTGAACAGAAGTATCTGTGCAGCCGCTGGCACTGTGACCCATGGAGAAATACATCAAATGAAGATCATGGAGATTCAATGGCAGGGGATTAATGAAGAGATTGCTTATTTAGGTGAGTAGACTGTTTAGCTCATTCTTTGATCTATTTGATTTTATGTGGTTTGGTTTATGGGAACCCTGGGTAAGAAGTACACTCCAAGGTCTTAGTATTATCCTCCCAGTGGTCATAATAATAGTCTGCCTGGTGTGCTGCATTCTCTCAGAGGTTTTAAGTGTTTGCATGCAGCCATCTCTAGAATGTCAAATGTTTTCTCTTCAGCTGGAATGACAAGAGCTGAAAGAAATGTGCCACCATGAGGACACCATAACCTATCAATGACGTGCTGAGACCGGAAACCCAACATGATGGTAACTGAGAGTGGCAGTAAGGCCCTAAGTTTTGGTCATACTCTCACCTAAGTGAGAACCTGACCAAAA
>NW_012105253.1:4334222-4336679 GCF_000951045.1 Mandrillus leucophaeus
TCCTTTTTCCATGGTTTGGAGTAAAAGCAATGATTAGAAATTTATCCCTCATGATAGGCTCTATAGCGGATTCTACTGTAAAGGCTATATTTACACAACAGACTTTAAAGACTTTAAATTCTCTTGTGAAGGTTATGATAGAATTGGCTGAACAGAAGTATCTGTGCAGCCGCTGGCACTGTGACCCATGGAGAAATACATCAAATGAAGATCATGGAGATTCAATGGCAGGGGATTAATGAAGAGATTGCTTATTTAGGTGAGTAGACTGTTTAGCTCATTCTTTGATCTATTTGATTTTATGTGGTTTGGTTTATGGGAACCCTGGGTAAGAAGTACACTCCAAGGTCTTAGTATTATCCTCCCAGTGGTCATAATAATAGTCTGCCTGGTGTTCTGCATTCTCTCAGAGGTTTTAAGTGTTTGCATGCAGCCATCTCTAGAATGTCAAATGTTTTCTCTTCAGCTGGAATGACAAGAGCTGAAAGAAATGTGCCACCATGAGGACACCATAACCTATCAATGACGTGCTGAGACCGGAAACCCAACATGATGGTAACTGAGAGTGGCAGTAAGGCCCTAAGTTTTGGTCATACTCTCACCTAAGTGAGAACCTGACCAAAAACGGGAATTTTTAAAAACAAAATTATGGGAGGTCATTGTTTTGGACTGAGCTCATGTGCTAGGCCCCAACAGACCAAACCAAACCAAAATGGAGTCACTCATGCTAAGACTTTAAGGAAACATATAGATCTTAGAACAGACCAGGTTTTGTTTTTCTCCTGCAAATCTCTGTAATAAACATTCCTGACAGCACAGGTATCCACCCCCTGAAGTTCCCATTAAATCTTTTAACCAAATGCATTTCCTGTCACCTAGAGACCATCAAGCTTCAGATGATCATGTAACAAGGGTTCCAGTCAGTTCCAGGTAAAGACATCCCCCACCTCCCTGGCCATGAAGAAGCTACCCTGCCTCCATTAGACAGAACAGGGTGAGAGTTCCATGATCCCCAATAGGTAGAGACTACGCCCCAAGCCAGCATGAAGGAGTTGCAGAAGAAAGACCATCAGTCCCTCTGATTCCCATAAAGATTTATGGGGATCATGTCTCTCATGGGGGAGATGAGGCAAGAGAATAGGGTCTGGGGGCAGGGAACCTAAGGACTTCCTAGAATTAAACAGAAAAAAACCAACTTTCTAAGACCAAGTAAATAACTTTGTAACTCTACTTCAGCTATGACAGGAAACATTCTTCATTTGCACAAGGTGTACACAAAATAACTAACTTTGTAGCCTCACTTCATCCCCTTCATCTGCACAGGGTGTACACCAAGTAAATAACTTTGTAACTTCACTTCAGCCTCTTCATTTAAATAGGGTGTACACCAAGTAACCAATAGAAACCTCTGGAGGGTATTTAAACCCCGGAGAATTCTGTAACTGGGGCCTTGAGCCACTTGCTCAGGCCACTCCCACCCTGTGGAGTGTGATTTCATTTCAATAAATCTGTGCTTTTGTCGCTTCATTCTTTTCTTCGTAAGTTTTGTCCAGTTCTTTGTTCAAAATGCCAAGAACCTGGACACCCTCAACTGGTAACAGTTTCAATGCCTACTTGCTCATGTCTTATTTTCTAAAGAAACACAAAGTTTTTTTATGCCATCATATACCTTTAAAAAACTTTAGTTTAGTGAAGCTATAAAATTTTCCATTGGCAGTTACTGTCACAAAGTTAGCTTTATGCTTAGAGCTACCAACGTTATAGGGCATGTGTACAGCAAATTATTGTAGCAAATATATTACAGTACCTCAACTAGAGAAATGGAAGTGTTGATTTTAGAAATCAACTAAAAGTTTTAGTTTCATATACATTGAAGTCTTCTCAGTGTCATTTTTCTTACGATGTTCACCAGTCAATTTCAATAGTTTGTGCTTACATAGTTGTAGTAGTTTATATTTCTTAGAATCCTTTAAATTTGTCATCTGGAACACAGAAAGACCATGATTTTCTTTCAGTATTTTAAAACTTTCCTTTAAAGATGATATTGTTGTATCTAGTATAGGAAAAAATTGAATTTGAAATTTAGTTTTGGATCATAGATTGGATTTTCAGTTGAATTGAAATGTCTTGGTCCTTTTTCAGTCTTGCCTATATCAGTGAGTTTGTCAATGCCAAGAGACTTTGCAACTTCTTTAGTATGAATGTGTTTTCCCTAAGCATTATTGCTGTGTCTTCAAAAAAGTTATTAATTCCTTTTATGCTTTTAAGTGTATTATGTACGTTGAATTTTTGCTCCTGCATCATTTTGCGTATAACATCAATTTTACTAAAGCTATTATACCAAATTGGTGCTGAGCAAATACATTTAAAATTGGTTATTTTCAAAATTATAACTTTGGCTTGTGTTGCAGAAAAATACAACAAACTCACAGTAATGTCTGAGTATTGCATTCTTTG